>NC_061810.1:45290073-45605541 GCF_021462225.1 Girardinichthys multiradiatus
CAGTGTCTTCTGTCAGAGGACACTAATACAGACAACTACAGGTGATCATTCCTGCCCAAAGCCTTCAGCATCTACAATGGCTGTTTCAGAAAACTTGAATAATAAGTCACAAAATTATTTAATTCTCAACAGTTTCAATACACAGTTCTCCCTTCAAAATGACAACTGAGACTTCCAACGCAGTTTTTTTTTTTATATTGATGCGGCACCTCCTGCTGCCTCCTGTAGTCCTGCCGTACCGCCTTGTTTTTTGAAAACTCAACAGCTGTGAAGGATATCTCTGACTTTACTTGTGATTTATGAATGTCCAGAGGCATCTCTGAGGCTGCTCGTCTATGAGATTTTATTTAAAGAAGCTTAAGATCCTCATGGTGTGCTTCAGTTGGCGCTTTCACCCAGACTCTCCTACCTGATTATACAGCACTGGTCTCGGTTGTTCCTCTGCATGTTGAAGTAACAGTTGTCAGCGATTGCAAAGATGTGTGGAGGCATTTCACCAATCTTCTTGTTGGTGTAGAGGCGGATCTGGTCGGCGGTGTAGATGGACAGCAGCTGATAAGGGTTGACGGCCACCAGGATGGAGCCTGTATACGTCTACACAGTAGAAAAGAGTAAACTCATTTTAACCTTTTAGGGGCGTAGCTTTGGTTTAGACCAGAAAGGTTTATGAAAGTGGCTGCAAATAGACTATGATTTCCAATTTTATACAGAGCAGAAAAACCACACACCTGTTCACAATAATTCTGAACAAATTTTCAGGACATAATGATTATTCCACAAAATGGTCACATAATTATGGCACTGAGAAGAAATTTAAATGAAACACTCTAAAGGAAACTTGTATCTATTATAAAATCAACTGGCAGTGGTGCAGATTAGAGTCTGTGCTCCTTGTTGCTGAAGGAAGATGAGCTCACTCTGGTCTCAGATGTTGTTGGCTGACAATGAGAGCATATCGGTGTTCGCCACATGAGAACAAACTGCCATGTTACACAAACAAATCAACAAGCACTCAGGCTGCTATGCTCAGCTTGGTTACCTGTAAACCTAACTGACAAAATAAGTCTGGCCAGTAAAGTATTTTTACTCATCCTGCTCGAACATGACACCATCAATGATTAACGTGTAAGAAAAGTCACCCTTACTCACACAAAACATCTTTGGTTTCACGGTTATGGGACAGAAACACACATGCAATATACCTTTAGCACATATACTGTATGCGGCTGTTCTAGTGTCATGCATTTGTCACATTAACTTTTGTTTTTGTGCAGAATGTGCTCCACCTTGTAGCCATGCTTAAAGGTCGGAAGCTGACTTACCCTCCCACCACAGTTTGTCTTCAGAGGAAAGAGAAAGGAAGAAAACGTGGAGTAAAATAGAAAAATGAATATGAGATAAGAGTGGATAGCAACAGAAACATGAGTTTGTTTTATGACATACAAGATAAAATAAAAACCTTTCCACAGTGAACATAACCTTACAGCCAAGAAGCACAACACCTGGCCGAATTGCAGGGAATGAGAAATGCAAAATAAACGTCACCCTTTTTGAAAAACACCAGACATGTGTTGGCACTATAAAAAGCCTAACAGGAAAACGTCACTGTTTTTCACAAAAAGAGACAAATTCAGAAGAGGATAAGTGAGGATGTGAGGAGAAGGAGGAAGATGGAGAATACATTTCAATCTGAAAAGACTCACGAAGAGAGGGTTGGCAATTAGACAAGTTTTAATGATGTGAAATTACATAATTATTGTTAGGATTGTGTTCTGTTGGAGAACTTGTTTGTTGTTTCCTTACCTTCCAGAGTCAGAGTGGAAGGGGCGGAGCCTTCTTCACACACCTGTCCTGGATCTTGTTGATGAGTGCAGCTGGCATTTAAGCTCCTGGATGTGATCCATTCCTTGCCGGATTATTCAGTGACACTGGTACTGAATGAGACAGCTGACAATCGACCCTTGAGATATTCTCGAGTAGTCTTGTGTTTTCTTAAGGACACTTTGTGAAGTCTGGAACTCACTTTTTGCTGGAGCTTAAGGACTCTTGGATATGGACTAACTCTCCTGGAAACTCTAACCTGAAGGTCAACAATCCTCTATCCTGCCACTCTCCCTCTCTCTCTCAGACCTGGAACACAAACTTACCCCGAAAACGGAATCACTTACCTCCTGGATTAACACTCCTTTGCCTCGTCTGAGCTTACCTCCCTCCCAAGAGCCTGTAAGAAAGAAAGATACATTCTCCTCTTCATACTCACTTATACTCCTTTGGATTATTCATTTAACATCTTCCTATTCCCTTGCAGGATGAATCAACTTCCATCATTTCATTTTGTAAATAAACATCACTTAAACTTTTCATCAGTCTCTGCCTCATTGTTCTGGTTTTGCCTGTACTTGGGTACTCCTCCTGTTACAACTCAACAGAATAATCCGGCCAAAAATGAGTACTCACGGCAAATCAGACAATAACCAGATTCTCGAGCTATTAACACTCCAAGAGAAATGGATAAAACAAAATGAACTTACGTTTCAACAAATCATCGCTCAACAAGATAAACAGTCTGGAAATTTGTCTGAATTAGGTAGCATGTTATACTCCTTGGATCAGAAAGTAACACCTCTCTTGACTCCTCCAGCTTCCTCCAGACAAGAGCCGGGTTCCGCTGCAGCAACAGCTATAATTCCCTCAACCCTCAAGGAACCTGAAGTTTGTCCCAGTCAATTCTTTAGTGGTAATTCCGAGCAGTTTGTGGTTTCTTACTTCAATGTAACTTCGCATTTAACAGAGCTCCCACAATATTTGCTTCCGACTTGGCTCGGATTACTTATGTCATTTCGGCCCTTCAAGGTGACGCCTTAAGGTGGGCTCATGCTTATTTTCGCTCCCTATCTGTTAATGACTGTTCCTTCTCCACTTTTCTGCATGATTTCCAGAGTACTTTTGAACTCCCTCTACATCAGAAGACCGCTTTTAGAAGGCTAATCTCGCTAAAACAAGGAAGTCAGTCCGTCGCCAAATTCTCCATCAACTTCCAGATCGCTGCCAAGGAGGCAGGATGGGACGATATTGCCTTACGAGGTATTTTTTCCAGCGCTCTAAATGACCAAGTACAAGACCAATTAGCCACTAGAGACGAACTTGAGGATTTAAATAAGTTAATAAGAACAGCAATTCGAATCTACAACCGTTTACGGGAGAGAAACAAGCAAAGGGCCTACAATTCCCAGCATGCCTCAGTCTTGGTTCCTCCACTCGAGTCTTCAGTAAACCCTTCCCCGATTACTGAGGTAACCCTTAATTCAGAGGCAGAACCCATGCACATTGGGCACACTAGTCTGTCTAGTGAAGAGAGGAAAAGACGTTTTGAAGCCAAGGAGTGTATTCACTGTGGCAAGAAGGGTCACTTCATTGCAAACTGTTGTCTTCGTTTAAAAGGCCGATCCCACCATTAGTTCAGGAGATACAGGTGGGTGCTGCTGATTTTTCTCCTGAGAGCCGCCTCACGCTACCAGTCACAGTTTGTCAATAATATAAATTTTCCTGTTTTGGCCCTTATTGATTCAGGGGCTGAGCAAAACCTTATTAGTGACAACCTGGTGGAACAACTGGGCATCCCCAATGAAGAACTTGTTCAACCCATATCTATGATGGCTCTCACAGGACAGACCTTCTCCTCCGTCACCCATAAGACCCTCTATCTTCATTTTGTAATCTCTGGCAACCACCATGAGATGGGTGAGTTTTTTGTTTTTCAGTCTGAACACACTCAAATGGTTTTGGGTTTCCCATGGCTTCTGAAACACAACCCCATCATTAACTGGTCTCAAGAGAGAGTAGAATCATGGAGTGATTTTTGTTCAAGGAACTGTTTAAGGGCTGCAGTGTCCTCTTTTTCTCTGTCTATTGAGACAGAGAGGGTCGATTTATCTGCTGTTCCCCCTTGTTATCATGACTTGGACCAAGTATTCAGTAAATCTAAGGCTTTCTCCCCCCCCCACCGCCCTTACAACTGTGCCATAGATCTCCTTCCCGGGGCTCCCCTACCTTCTAGCAGACTTTACAACCTGTCTGGCCCCGAGAGGGAGTCTATGCGTGAGTACATTGAATCCTCCTTAGCATTTGGTATCATCCATCCCTCCACCTCGCCTTTGGGGGCAGGATTTGTTTTTGTGTCCAAGAAGGACAAATCACTGAGACCATGTATTGACTTCAGAGAACTTAACATTACCATTAAAAATAAATATCCACTCCCTCTGATAGATTCCGTTTTTGAACAACTTCAAGGGGCTACCATTTTTACAAAGTTAGATCTCTGCAATGCCTACCATCTGGTTTGCATCAAGAAGGGCGATGAGTGGAAAACTGCTTTCAGAACACCATTGGGTCATCTTGAGTATTTGGTGATGCCTTTTGGTCTCACCAACGCTCCTGCAGTTTTTCAGGCCCTCAATAACGACATTCTGAGGGATCTCCTAAATCAGTTTGTTTTTGTCTATCTATACAACATATAAATTTTTTCCAGGGACCCTCAACAACATTCTCAACACATTCGCACTGTTCTTCGGAGACTCCTTGAGAACCAACTTTTCATCAAAGCAGAGAAGTACGATTTTCATGCCTCATCCATATCTTTCTTGGGACTGATTTTTGAGAGTGGACAGGTTCGGACAGATCCTGAGAAGGTCAAGGCAGTGAGAGAGTGGCCCAGACTGGAAAACAGCTACAACGATTCCTGGGGTTTGCGAACTTTTACAGACACTTCATCAGGGACTTCAGCCGAGTCGCAGCTCCCCTTACCAAACGTACCGCACATTCGCATGGAACTCTGAGGCAGAGGGTGCTTTTTGTAAGTTAAAACAACTGTTTTCTTCTGCTCCCATCTTGTGTAATCCTGACCCTCACATCCAGTTCACAGTGGAAGTGGATGCTTCGGACTCAGGTGTGGGGGCTGTCCTGTCTCAACATTCCCCCAAGGATAATCGCCAACACCCATGTGCCTTCTTTTCCCGACGTCTATCTCCTTCTGAGGCCAACTATGATGTGGGTAACCGAGAGCTTCTTGCCATTAAACTGGCATTAGAGGAGTGGAGGCACTGGCTGGACGTCACTGAGGTGGAACCTCATATTGACTGACCATAAAAATCTTGTTTATTTACAACAGGCCAAGAGATTGAACGCCAGACAGGCAAGATGGTCACTTTTTTTTTCAAGGTTCCACTTCTCTATCACTTACCGGCCAGGGTCTAAAAACGTCAAGCCTGACGTCCTGTCTCGACAGTTCTCTTCCTCAGATAACTCCAAGGGCAACGAGCCCATTCTGCCCCCCTCCTGCACCATTGGAGCCATCACGTGGAGGATTGAGAAAGAGATTCGCCAAGCACAGCAAATGGAACCAGACCCAGGTACAGGTCCTCCTAATCGCCTTTTTGTCCCTAAGACCGCTATCAGCAAGGTCCTTGCATGGATTTACGTCTCCAAGTTCTCTTGCCATCCAGGAATCAACAGAATGCTATCCTTTGCTAAACGGCATTTTTGGTGGCCTACCATGTACAGTGATATAAAGGAGTTTGTTTCTGCCTGCTCTGTGTGTGCCCAAAACAAGAGCTCACATCGACCTTGTTCTGGACTTCTTCAACCACTCCCCATCCCTGGACGACCATGGTCTCACATTTCCCTAGATTTCATCACTGGACTACCTCCGTCTGAAGGTAACACCACCATTCTCACCATCATTGATCGATTTTCCAAGGCTGTTCACTTCGTTCCATTACCTAAACTCCCTTCTGCACACGAGACTGCTCAGCTCATCATTCAGCATGTTTTCCGGTTACAAGGCATTCCCAATGACATTGTCTCTAACAGAGGTCCGCAGTTTGTTTCCCAGGTCTGGAAGTCTTTCTGTCGAGCTCTCGGCACTTATGCGAGCCTGTCTTCTGGTTACCACCCTGAATCTAACAGTCAGTCTGAGAGAGCTAATCAAGAACTTGAATCACTACTTCGCTGTGTCATCAACAATAATCCTTCTTCATGGTCATCTCATTTAGCATGGGTTGAGTACGCCCACAACACTCATTCATCCTCTGCCACCGGATTAACACCCTTTGAAGCATCCTTGGGCTATCTACCTCCTCTTTTTCCCTCTCAGGAACAGGAGATCTCGGTACCCTTGGTCCAGCATCATCTCAGGCGCTGTAGGAGGTTTTGGAGGCAGACAAAGGAGGCTCTTGGGAGGTCGATGGAACAAAATAAGAAAATGGTGGATCGTCATCGGACCCCAGGCCCTCAATTCATGGTGGGTCAGAAGGTATGGTTATCCCCTCGTCATATACACCTGAAGGATTTTTTCCAAGAAGTTGGCTCCTCGATTCATTAGACCTTTTCTTATCATTAAAATCATAAACCCTTCTGCTGTCAGACTGCAACTTCCCAGAACTATGCACATCCATCCTACCTTCCATGTCTCTCAAATTAAACCTGTCATTCAGAGCCCTTTAAATCCCTGCAACCACGATCCCCCACCTCCTCGGTTGGTAGATGACCAGCCGGTCTGCACTGTGAGACGGATCCTAAATGTCCATAGGAGATGTTGTGGACACCAGTTCTTGGTTGATTGGGAGGGCTACGGACCTGAGGAGAGAACATGGATCCCCAGATCGTTTATCTTGGACCCCAGCTTCATCACGAACTTCTACAAGGCTCATCCGGAGAAGCGTTCTGGTTCGCCTGGAGGCGACACTTGAGGGGGAGGTACTGTTAGGATTGTGTTCTGTTGGAGAACTTGTTTGTTGTTTCCTTACCTTCCAGAGTCAGAGTGGAAGGGGCGGAGCCTTCTTCACACACCTGTCCTGGATCCTGTTGATGAGTGCAGCTGGCGTTTAAGCTCCTGGATGTGATCCATTCCTTGCCGGATTATTCAGTGACACTGGTACTGAGTGAGACAGCCGACAATCGACCCTTGAGCTATTCTCGAGTAATCTTGTGTTTTTGTGTTTTCTTAAGGACACTTTGTGAAGTCTGGAACTCACTTTTTGCTGGAGCTTAAGGACTCTTGGATGTGGACTCACGCTCCTGGAAACTCTCACCTAAAGGTCAACAATCCTCCATCCTGCCACTCTCCCTCTCTCTCTCGGACCTGGAACACAAACTTACCCCGAAAACGGAATCACTTACCTCCTGGATTAACACTCCTTTGCCTCCTCCTCTGAGCTTACCTCCCTCCCAAGAGCCTGTAAGAAAGAAAGATACATTCTCCTCTTCATACTCACTTATACTCCTTTGGATTATTCATTTAACATCTTCCTATTCCCTTGCAGGACGAATCAACTTCCATCATTTCATTTTGTAAATAAACTTCACTTAAACTTTTCATCAGTCTCTGCCTCATTGTTCTGGTTTTGCCTGTACTTGGGTACTCCTCCTGTTACAACTCAACAATTATATCTTTGGGGCGTGGCGCTGATGGTGTAGGAGCGAAAGCGCGCGACCATATGCAGAGGCTATAGTCCTCAAAGCGGCTGTCCAGGGTTCGAGTCCCAGACCCGGTGACATTTGCCAACTGTCTCCCCCTCTCTCTACCCCTCTTTCCTGTCTGCCTACTGTCAAAAAAATAAATAAAAATAAAGGCCACTAGTGCCGAAAAAATATCTTTAAAAAAAACAATTATATCTTTGGCGCTCGGACCTGGGAGGAAGACATGAATGCTGTGAATGATATGAGCGAAGATGAACATTTGTAAGGCTTAGATTTAGAGATGTCTTCCCCCCGATCCGACACTGGTGGTGAATTGGCGGCCAGGGAGCGAGAAAGCCGGGAGTAGATGTGAAGGAAGATGGTGGGGTGGAGGAGGGATGAGCTCAGCTGACAAGCGAGGAGGAACACAGCCGAAGGTCCTTTAAAAACCAGGCGTCGGAAGGTGATTGGATGATAAATCAGGCGGACAGGATGCTGATTGGAAGGGCTGGAGTCACACGGGGAAGTCATTGGACGGTGGAGACGGCGAGGGTGAGTCTTTCATTCTGAATTTTCGTTTAAACTCCATTTATATAAATAGTGTAGAGCAGAGGAGAGCTTCCATCCTGCAACTGTTAGATGTATCAATTCTCCAACACACCTGAACCAAATGGCTGAATTTCCTCATCAGCTTTCAGTCATTCAGCTCTGCAGAGGTCTGGTATCGAACTATTCACTTGATTCAAGTGTGTTGAAGAAGGGAGGCATCTAACAGTTGCAGGATAGTGGTCATAGTTTTTTGAATGGCACTCTTTTTAAGACGGGGAAATATCTTACTGGTTTATGTTATTGGTGTAATTCTATAGAAACGTTTTTATCAATTGCAAGAAACATGTGAGTCAAAGAACGTTATTGAGCGCTGAAATAGGTTGTAATAGAGAGCTGAAATTTTAAAATGTGGTTGCTCAGTTGAATAAGTGATGGAGGAAAAAGAAAGACATTTCGTTTTTTGAAAAATACTGGTCTCATTAAGAGAATTTGAGGAAAGAAATAATGAGGAGTTAAATCCAAGAGATGGCAGTAGTGCAACAGTGATGGATGCACCCTTAAATTAAAAACTAAAGACGTTGTTGCAGGCTAGTAGCTCTTGGGGACTGGATTTGGGCACCATTGGTGTAGAGAAAACATACAGAGAAGAGAGCAAACTGTCATTTGAAATCTGTGCAACCCTAATGCACAAAGTCATAAACCTTGTGGCCCTTTCCCACTGGTCTCTACTCAGCGCATTTTGGCACTTTTTAGGCTTTTCCATTAGGAACGTTTAAGTGGAACCGTTACTATTTTTAGTATCTGCTTGGTGGCGGTTCTAGACTAAAGTTACCAGGGGGGCCAGGGTGGGGCCAGTGTTTTTTCATTGGGGCACAGAACAATAAGAACGAGGCAATATTTCATCATTTCATATACTAAGTGAGCCACAGAGTCACTTTCAGCTCTGGAGCTGCAGGCCCCTGATCTAGCAGATAAAAACTGTGATCCTATAAGAGTGCAACTCCTTCATTTTTTATTTATTGTTAAAGTAAAACTGTAAAGGTAAAAAATAAAACTGGTTTAAGGGACCAATCTGTTACAGTTTCTGTGTTAGCGCATATCATATTAAGAAATTGATTTAGTATTGTCTTCAGTACAGGGGCCAGGACTGGTTCTACAGGGGCACTGTTGGCCCCTGTCTAAAACCGCCAATGCTTCCAAGTGACCCGAACTGTGCTGAAAAAGCGATGTCAGAATACTGTCGGTCACTGATTGTTAGGAGGTGGCATCACTAGTCACAACATCTCTTAATAAATTTCTCCAACCGTTAAATAGTTGTACGCTGGATTTATTGTGTATACGACCACTATAGCAAGCTAGCATTAGCTTCTTCTCACCCGTCCTCTAGCTCGTACCCTTCATGATGCCTAGAGATTATATTTTCCTCAGATATAATCACTTTTTGTTGTGAACAAAGAAGTCTGTTCCCCTAACAGTTGGAAGAAACTTGGATATTTATTTCTTGTATTAAAAAACAAACATCCTTGCGGTTTTACATCTTATTTCTCTGCTTGGGATAGGGAGTATTATTGTCCCTGTCGGTGCACACAGATGGCACAGTCACAAAAATCTAAGTCTAAGCACGCCTACATACACTGAGTCCTAGTGGGTGGGTACAGATTAACCTACGTCACACAGGCTGCGTAGTCCAGGGGACAGTAGAGCAGACTGGGAGTGTAAATTAAGCCTTAACCCTAGTTCACACTGACTAAGTTTCATGTCTGCTTAGTCATCTGTAGCAAATGGTGTTGTGTGGCAATTCACATTGGATGCGTTATTGCCTGTAGGATCCGTTCATGCATCAAACAATAGCTCCGTCATCTGTGAGTTTTACCCCCATTGGGCTCCGTCATCTGTCAAAAATCGACTTGATCCCTATCCCTATCTCGGACGATGGAGGAGGGCTTTCCATCAGGCCGCAGCGCCACAGAGCCCACCCAAACACTCGCGATGGAGAGCAAAACGCACGGACGGCGGACTCTATTTCAACTAGGGGTGAGGCATCACATAGAAAGATTTCATATCAGGAATGTTTGTAAAAAATGTCTTAGGAGTGTAGCAGGTAAACATTATAGTGGCAAAAATGAAGGAGTTTTAACAATCAAGCTAGGGCCAGATGAGTGGGCTGGACTTATTGAAGGCATCCGTCTCATCAAAGCTTCACGCGTTTCTGTTCTTCCTCTTGTTCTTCTTCTAAAGTACGGTGGAGGTCTTTCTCGCGTCCTGGATCTTCCTGCCACGTCTGAGGTTTTGCTTAGTAAAATGTGTTGGTAAAGCATGTTTCAGCTTGGGTGACAACCCTCATCTAAACTTTATAAAAGATGGAGATTTTCCCACACAAAATCCCAGGAAAATTCTCCAAGCCAACAAAGCCATCAAAACACACTGAAATATCTTACATTTGAATTTATCAAAAGAATCGTATCAATATTCTAAATCACTCCAAGAAGTCTAAAAAGACTTAAGTAGAATATTTGTACCCTGCAATCTGTCGTTGTTATTAATACTTTCTTCTTTGTCTATGGGTTTTAAACTGGTTGCCAACCGTTATGTTGTGCGCATTAATTTCTACTGGTTTCAGTCATACTGTGCATGTACCAGGGCACCGCTTTTTCCTGCCGTCACAAAAACTGAAACTGAGACGTTTTCAAGTTGTGCCATTTTCAGAGAAAACGCCCGTTGTTGTAGTGTAGATGAACAGTAGAAACGCAACAACATTTTTACGTTTTCACCAAAAACAGGGTTCCAATGACCTGAGAAGAAAATGAGAAGTTTAAATTGTCACAAATCAGGGGCGCTTACAACTACATAAGTGTTTCATTTTTTAAAGGATCTAGGGTGCCCTGCTACTAAGGGCTGTAGTGGTGCCAGTCAGTTGTGTGAAGAGTTTAAAAAATAAGACCTCTATCATCAAAATAGGTCATTTGAAATCCTAAAAAGCTAAGAGAATATTGGTAAAAGCATTGAAGCAAAGGAAAAATGCTTTATAAGCTTCAGAAACAGCAGTGTCAAAGAGTTAATCATGAGTAACCTAAAGTAAAACACATTTTACTAAATAACCACAGAGTAATTCACAATGTCGAAGTTTTTTCCTTGGGATTTACTGTCTTTCTAACGTCCAAGTCCAATGAACGGATTGTTGGTTTGTTGTCGTGACAGAGACATCAATGTTTGGCACAAAGTACACATAATGTATTGAAAAATACTACAACTAAGTCTTTAAATGAAATATTACTCCATCTTTTAACTGTCAATTAAAAACTGGATTTAGCCGGGATTTAAAGACTGAGTAAATGAGAAAAAACCATGTTTAATACAGGAGATGCAGGTTTTTAAAAGTGCAACTTTTTAAAAGTTATTAAATAAAAGCACTCTAGCTTCTTCGGGCAGAGGGCTTTTTTGTGTCACTGCTGCTTTAGAAAAGGAATGACTAATATTGAGATGATGTTAAACAACTGGAATTTTAGGTATTTTAATACTTATTATTCCGTTTTTAATAAACTAATGACAGATTATTCAGTCCAGAATCTGAATATTTCTAGCAGTAATACTTACATATATGAGCTTTTCTCTGTATCTGATGAGCAGGTTGCGGAGAATCCCAGCCTCATTCAGGTCTCCCAGCCTGATCATGTCCTCCACACCATGGATGGAGGTGGGGTGCATTGGCCTGATGTTGGTGGCATTCTGCGGTGAGATCCAGTGCTCCTGAAGGTAAAAGAAATTGTGAGTTAAAACTAAATTTGACAAATTTTTAGGTTTCTTCCATTGCTGTTCTGATGTACTACCTGATTTTTCTAAAGTCCTCCAAGTATTCTGTTACATCATGCTTTAATTTGCACACTGGGTTATAGAGGCTTCAGAGGTAGATCACTGGGCCTGGGACCAATGTTGCAACTATCTAAACCTGGTGCAGAGGTGTCATATCAAGCTGATAAAGAAGGCTGGCTCTGTTCTGGGGACTCCTCTGGAACCTCTGGAGATCATTGTGGAAAGAAGGATTCTTCATAAAATGAAGAACATTATGGAGAACCCTGAGCATCCTCTTCATGAGACTGTCCTATAACAACAGAGTGTCTTCAGTCAGAGGCTTCTTCAGATCTGCTGTAAGACGAAGCGCTACAGGAGATCCTTCCTGCCCACAGCCATCAGCATCTACAACGGCTCTTTGAACAAACCTTCATAATATGAGCTATAACAACATTTAATTTCCCTTTGGGATTAATAAAGTATTTTTGAATTGAATTGAATTGAATATCGACTCAATTCCACAAGAAGCAGTAAAAGCGTGTGATGTTATCTCTACTTTGTCAACATTTAGTGACCTATGACAAACACATTTGTGTGCTAATAGTATTATATCGTTTACACGTAGATACCTTACCAGGGGTCTTAAAATTCCTGTTTTCTCCAAGTTCTATGTGTGGTCTTCATCTCCCCTTAATGCAATAGTTAGTTCATTAGCAGGTCTCTGTGGAGGCTGGCTGTGTACCAAGGAGGTACTTCATCCATATGATTCAGGTATGTTGGATCAGGAATGCAACTAAAAGTTGCAGGAGACCAGCCCTGGTTGATTGGAGTCTGAGACCCGGAGCTTAAATAATTCTCTGTACTTCATCAAACACATATCAGAAAAGTGATTCTCAAAGTGTGGCGCGTGTCCTGAAATGATTCAAAATCCTTCCAGTATTTTGCTACATTATCACGTTTATTTTGCAAGCATAATCGATGTATAGTCTTCTAATAATGCCACTCAGACACAGTTGCCGAACATACGATATTAGCAGCTCAGTAACGAAGAAAGAGATAATTCTGTGCACTGAACTATGTTCTATAAAGTGTACATATAGAGTACAGTAGGCATTTATTTAATGCAGCCATGACTAGTCAAACTGTAGGAACCTGATTGTTTTATATTTGTTGGGTTATTACACACGAATTCTCTCAGTGATGCTAAGATAATGCTTTTTGATTTACTTCTATTTTTTAAAAAGTAAAGGATGATGAAGCAATTATTTTTCTCTTGCTTTAGCAAAGCCCAATTTGTCCCAATTGTTTATTTTGCGCAATTATTGGGCTTCATCCAGTTCCCTGCGATATGAACACTCCACAAACTGATATGGCGATGATGTATTCACGATATATTGTGCAGCACCACTGAAGAATTGACATCAATAATTAAAAGCGGTTATATTGGATAATAACTACTTATCTGTAGAATCACATAAAATTGGTGTCATTTCTGCCACAGTGTTAAAGTAGTATGAGCGAAGAAGCCAAACTAAGACATTACGGTTGCAATAAAAAAAGCATGTTTTTAAACATGCTAACTGCATCTGGGGAGTCCAACATGGAGCTCTTAGCTCCTCTTCGCTTGTCATTGCTGATGTCTTTCCAGCTTGACGTTGTGTTAAACTTTTTAGGCTGAGCCCCCCTTTAGAGGAACTTCAGTAGTTCAAGACAATAAAAAACAACCGTGATGATAAAAATATGGGTCATGTAATATTTCAGTAAAAGAAAAAAAGATGGGAAAATCAATATTGAGCAATACAGTATTTACATTTTTGACTACCCTAAATTCCGGATTATAAGCCGCTACTTTTTTCACACACTTTGAACACTGCGGTCTACACAACGGTGCAGCTAATGCATGTTTTTTTTCATGCCGCCAAAAACATTTTTCCTGGTAACAGTGGACCAATCAAATTGATGAGTAGTTCAAAGAGGTCCAATGAACTTGTGCGATAAATCAAGAGCACTTTCACAATTCAATTACCGGTATTATAAATCAGACATTTATATTCACCCTCATCAACATGGAAAATCACCAATGGGTTTCGAAAGGCTGGACTGCTCAGTGATTAAGAGGACCGGGTGCGCTCAAGTGAGAGCGTCAACAAAGAGGCTGAAGTGAGTGACGAGATCCTGAGGCGGTTCAATTCGGACACTGAAGAAGAGGACTTTGATGGTTTCAGTGCGCAGGAAGAAGATGAAGGAGGCGATCAATGACTTTTGACCTGGTAGGCTGCAGTGGATATCAGTTAGGAGATACTGGACTGTTGTTCGTGTTCTGTTCAGTAAAAAAGCATAAGCAACGTAATTTGTGTGTTACTGATAATGTACGTATATTTAAAGGTAGCCGTGTTACAGGGACTGTTTGAAAAAAAGCATTTGCAATATGCATTTGTTTATATTACCAGACGGATTAAGTTAAAAAACGTGTAATATCTTTCTGTGTAAATCATATTACAACGTGGGACACCCGCGGCTTAACATCCGGTGCGGCCTATACAATTACAACATTGGTTTTCTTTCTAAAATTAGAGCATGCGGCTTTTAATCAGGTGCGCTCTGTAGTCCGGAATTTACGTTCAAATCTTTATTTATAAGAATTTATAATTTAATTACAGCAGTACTTTTACACTTATTTTTCACCTTATTATCAAATAACTCTCAACAACCAGAGAATGTCTTTTGTTTTACATGATCTGTTTTTGACAGATCGGTTAGAGAAATAAGGCCGTGTGTCTCAGAGAGACAAGCTGAATTAAAAAGCTAAAACCTGAAAAATAAGAAACAAATAAAAGTGCGAAAACATTTCTAGAATTAACATTTTCATATTCTTGAGACAGTGACATCTTGGGGAAGGACAGACATATGTGAGAGCTCCGCTAGGTGCTCGCGGTGGAGAGGTCAGGCTAACAACGGAGCTCCACCAGATTCAGTTCCTGTGTTGTCGTTTCAGCATGGAAACCCATGTTTGTTGACAGAACCACCAGACAGTTGCAACTGAAGTTCAGGTTGCTACAAGACTATACATTAGTTCCGCTTGCAAATAAAAATAATTGTTTTTTAAAAATGTAATATTTAGAGAGTTCACGTGCCCCGTTGTCGTGACACAATGACGCCCCACACTTGGACAATCCCTGTGTTAACACCTATGTATGAACTAGACAATCATTCTAGAGAACCTCATGCTTTTCTAGAGGTGTTGCTACAGCAAGACCTGACTGCCCCTTTACTTCATGAGTCCCATGGAGAAGTCAAGTACTTTGATTTTGCCACATTGTATTGTCATTTTGGCTTCATTTTTGCTTAGTAAAAAATAATAGAGTTGAATGTTTTATGCGCCAGATCATTGTTATTATACCCTGATATGTAACTCTCCAGGGCTGAAAGAGGTTGTGCTTCCTCTTTACCATGACTGTATATGTAAAGGTGTTCTTTGCTAACGTAATAAGCACAACATCCAATCAAAGTTCATAATGACACCGGCTGCAGTGTGTTACAGATGTTTCAGGACTCACATTTCCTTCATCATCCAACACCTGGATCTGTCCGGAATCACAAAGTTTGACCACTGCACCGATGGGAACGTCAAATTCTCGACCAGTCTTCAAGTCCAACCAGACATAGTCGCCCTGCACAGAAACCAAAACAAGATTTCTACGTTTAATCAAACCATCCAGTATAAGTATGTGAACCTAAAGTTACCTAAAAGTATGCAATATTTTATCACTCTATGCCAATACAAATTAGCAGCATAAACAAATGTAGTTTTATTAGCTAAATAAATGGTAAAGCTTGAAAAAGAGTCTAGATAGAGTGGGAAATAAAACAAACATATTTGCCAAAAATGAATGAGAAAGACAGGAGGTAAGTAGGTCGGTAGGCAGAAAGATGGAGGCCTGTAAAACCTTTAAACACTGAATTCATTAATATAATTTGGAGTCCATATTAGAACCTCTATTGACCTCTAGTTTACCAGTGGTAAATATTCAGTATTGAGCGCAGTTACAGTGCAGCCCATTTTAGAATAATCTATTTTAAATATAAAAATATGACAATCCGGAAGGCTCATAGAGAAAAACCAAATTTGTTCTTTGTTTGCAGAATCAATCCCATCTTTTACCAAAAACTTTACTTTACTCTAATCAACAGGTTCCTGCATGAATGGCACACCCCTAACACAAAGATCAAAATCTATGTGTGTATTTTAAAAAAATATATACATAAAACCAGACCAGTGGTTTTCAAGCTAACCCAATGTCCAAATCCTGGAAAAGGAACACCACCAACACTGACCTTTGAACCCGAGATAAGACATGCAACAAAAGAATTTCAACGCTTAGAGCGCAGGTAGAGAGAAATGTTCTGTACAGGTCCTTCTCAAAATATAAGCATATTGTGATAAAGTTCATTATTTTCCATAATGTCATGATGAAAATTTAACATTCATATATTTTAGATTCATTGCACACTAACTGAAATATTTCAGGTCTTTTATTGTCTTAATACGGATGATTTTGGCATACAGCTCATGAAAACCCAAAATTCCTATCTCACAAAATTAGCATATCATTAAAAGGGTCTCTAAACGAGCTATGAACCTAATCATCTGAATCAACGAGTTAACTCTAAACACCTGAAAAAGATTCCTGAGGCCTTTAAAACTCCCAGCCTGGTGCATCACTCAAAACCCCAATCATGGGTAAGACTGCCGACCTGACTGCTGTCCAGAAGGCCACTATTGACACCCTCAAGCAAGAGGGTAAGACACAGAAAGACATTTCTGAACAAATAGGCTGTTCCCAGAGTGCTGTATCAAGGCACCTCAGTGGGAAGTCTGTGGGAAGGAAAAAGTGTGGCAGAAAACGCTGCACAACGAGAAGAGGTGACCGGACCCTGAGGAAGATTGTGGAGAAGGGCCGATTCCAGACCTTGGGGGACCTGCGGAAGCAGTGGACTGAGTCTGGAGTAGAAACATCCAGAGCCACCGTGCACAGGCGTGTGCAGGAAATGGGCTACAGGTGCCGCATTCCCCAGGTCAAGCCACTTTTGAACCAGAAACAGCGGCAGAAGCGCCTGACCTGGGCTACAGAGAAGCAGCACTGGACTGTTGCTCAGTGGTCCAAAGTACTTTTTTCGGATGAAAGCAAATTCTGCATGTCATTCGGAAATCAAGGTGCCAGAGTCTGGAGGAAGACTGGGGAGAAGAAAATGCCAGAAGTCCAGTGTCAAGTACCCACAGTCAGTGATGGTCTGGGGTGCCGTGTCAGCTGCTGGTGTTGGTCCACTGTGTTTTATCAAGGGCAGGGTCAATGCAGCTAGCTATCAGGAGATTTTGGAGCACTTCATGCTTCCATCTGCTGAAAAGCTTTATGGAGATGAAGATTTCATTTTTCAGCACGACCTGGCACCTGCTCACAGTGTCAAAACCACTGGTAAATGGTTTACTGACCATGGTATCACTGTGCTCAATTGGCCTGCCAACTCTCCTGACCTGAACCCCATAGAGAATCTGTGGGATATTGTGAAGAGAACGTTGAGAGACTCAAGACCCAACACTCTGGATGAGCTAAAGGCCGCTATCGAAGCATCCTGGGCCTCCATAAGACCTCAGCAGTGCCAAAGGCTGATTGCCTCCATGCCACGCCGCATTGAAGCAGTCATTTCTGCAAAAGGATTCCCAACCAAGTATTGAGTGCATAACTGTACATGATTATTTGAAGGTTGACGTTTTTTATATTAAAAACACTTTTCTTTTATTGGTCGGATGAAATATGCTAATTTTGTGAGATAGGAATTTTGGGTTTTCATGAGCTGTATGCCAAAATCATCCGTATTAAGACAATAAAAGACCTGAAATATTTCAGTTAGTGTGCAATGAATCTAAAATATATGAATGTTAAATTTTCATCATTATATTATGGAAAATAATGAACTTTATCACAATATGCTAATATTTTGAGAAGGACCTGTAGTGGCAAACAGCAAGAACCTGGACCTGTTGGGTAAATGCTGATAAGAAACGACTGCGTTCTGATGCCAGAGCTTTCACAGTTAAAAGACAACTATGTGACCACTGCAGTGCTTTAACAAGGGTGGACAAGAACAAGTGGTCTGCCATATTTATTCACCCAAACATTTGTCCTCAACCTAACAAATCACCCGCTGGTAAGAAATCTGCAGGTCAGGGAGAGGCACAGTGGAGCTGCTGCTGTACATGATGTTCATCTGAAGAGGGAGTTCCACGTACTTATTTGCTAAAATTAAAAAGAGCTAGTTAATTCTCTCCTGTATGCTGGTCCACAGCTCTGCTTGATGGGTAGTTTTTAGTTATTTGGTGAACTTAGGAGGCCACTGATAATGGTGGCAGGTCACCCAGATGGTGGAGGAGGAGGAAGAGTTAAAAATATCTTAATCTTATGTCAGAAGACCTAAATAAGGAGGCTAAAGAACAAACTAAATTCATTAATTAAACTGTTGGAGGGCTTTGGGAACCTAAAGTAATACTGAAGCTTAATAAAAGACATATTGATGATTCAGTGATATAAGTTTAGGATATGGAGCAAAAGTCCCCCGAAGCCAAACTCAATTGTCTCTTTTTTTTTTTATACCAGTTTTCCCTAAACCTAATTTAGACCTTGCTCTACGAGTCACTAGTCCCTGAAAAATCTCCCTAAGTGTCGGTCCCCTGGTGTAGAAAGCATAAAATGGAAACTGCAAGTAATTAAATTCTTAAAAGTCACTCAGGATGCAACACTCTGAAACCCAGTTAGGTACATGCCACACTCAGATGTTATGGAACCAGCAAGATGCTGCAAACTTAAAACATAGTTCCCACATGTATAATTATGGTTGAGGGCTCATAAGGGGCCGGGAAGAGAAAACCATGTGTAATTATATTAACACACAGTTGTGCAACATGAGATCAGCATCTTTTTGACTCCCAAAAATATCCAGACACAAAAAAAATCAAGCTTGATGCATTGTAAATTAATACAATCAGCTTATGTAATATAAATTCAACACATAAAATACAAGTGCTTATGACTTAAAAGACTCCCAAGTTTTGAAAGGACATCTGCAACAGAAAGTTGCATTAATTTTAACTGTTAATATTAAACTAAGATTGTTTTCAACATCACATAACAAAACAACCCTCCACATTTTAAGCAAATAATGTTTCATGAGGAACAGTGTTTGTTCCCTATTAGAAGTACTAGTCCTGAAAAGATGAGATCTGAGAAGATGTCCCACTGATTAAACACACACAGAGAGAATTGCAGCGTACCGGCAGAAGTGTACTGGGTTTGGTCACAGTGTTGACGTTTCGCACCAGCGCCCATTTTGCCTGATCCTTCTCGTAGAGTTCCACATAATCTCGACGCTTGAACATCTTTAAGCGCACAAAACAAACTTCCTAAAATGCACGGTGACAATGTCCAGAATAAACAGTCTTCTTTAAAAACAGAAGCGGGAAAATGTCCCAGTATGCAGCAGAAATGTGAGCTGATATGTTTGTAGAGTTTGATGTCCCTCTGAATCTTCCTTGCAATACATCTAAAAAATGTAATCCCTTGTGATGCATCAGCTCATCACCTTACAAAGATCAGGGTCACATGTTCCTACCATTTACTTCAATGGACTCATTTTAAAAAAGGATAAAGGCAATGTAACTAACAAAACAGAAAACAGTTCCAGGTGAAGAAATTTCAGAATGTAGAAAAGTCACAAAAAAGGTTGATCCTGGGTTTACACCTTCTTGCTTCTTTTAAAAATGTCTACTGAGAAATAAAAGTAAAGATTCTGGTTAATAAAGAAGTTTCAGATGTTTTTAGAGTTTCCATGGTAAAAAAAAAACAGGGTTTACACCTTCTGCTCACGTCCTCCTTCCCTTTCAAATATAACTGCTGACCTGCCCCCATAACAAGTCTTGTGTTGCCCACGGCAACTGGATGTCACTTCCTCCTCAGGTGTTTGATTACTTTATCGCTGAAGTCTCTAAAATAAGTTTCTGTAATATAAAAGCTGGACATCAACACTAAAACACCACAGACTATATGTAGATATTTTAATGCACTTTTTTGTCCGCTCTGCTTGTTCCAAGTGAGAGCAAATAACTTCTCATGACAGTAGGAGGAGTTCAAGTCGGGTCCGTTCTCAAGCAAACAGAAGAGATAATGAAAATTCAGCTTTTGAACCGAGATGTGAGCTGCTAACTCTGGATAAAAGTGTTATTGTGTGGGGGGTGGAGTTAGAGTATAAGTGTTGGAGTTTGTGTTACATACATGTCGCTTTAATTAAGTAAATACTCTGTCTGGCAAACTGAGCCACCTGAACATTATACCACCATGCACCTGTTACACCATTATACATGCACACACACACATCTACACACACAACACATGAGACAGAAGTAGCTGAAGGGAGCAAGGCTAATGGCAAACTATCAGAAGCCACACATTAAATTATTTAACATTCAGGATCTGTCAGGTGTCTCTCTGAGATCACTTGTATGTTCCTGTTTAGGTCACATCGTTTTCTTTACATTTTCTTTGTGCTTCACACTATTCATACAGGTCTGCTCTGCTGAATATTTCTTATCAGAACCGATTCTTTTATAGAACCTGTGTGAATGTAGGTATGGTTCAGGTGTCAATTGCGGGCTTTTGGAAGCCAAGCTGAGTTTAAACAGCTTTTAAACTGATTAGGTTAATTAACCAGATGAAAGAATGACAAAATGACAAAAATGAACTACCCTGCAGCATGGATGAGATCATTTAATAAAAAATATGACATTAGTTTGTTGTACTAATCAACAAAAAAAATGACTAATAATAGCCTTCTCATAATGTTCAGTCTGATCTGGATCTTTGTTAAAGGGACATCAATCTGCTCTAAACACTGCATTGACATAGCTTTTGAATTCAAATAATTTAGCATTTTTTTACTTGTTTTTCTTTAACATAAACCATTGAACATGACCATTTAAAAATTTTTTAAAGTTGAGAACATTTTGTTTAACACTTAAAAAGAACGTTTCCCTGTTCTGAGAAACTGTACCAGGAAGAGCTTTTATTTGCAGGACTGGAAGTGCCTTTGTAATGATGCTACATTAACAGAAAAAGATACTCGCTTGTCCTTGCAGGGGTGGGTCATTGGGTGAGAGGCTAGAAGAGGTGGGGTAACCCCTAGACAGGTCTCCATTCCATCAACGCGCAACACAACTATGCACATAGACGCCTAAGGGGCAATTAAGAGACAAACTGACCTAACAGGCATGCTTTTGGATTGTGGGAGAAAGCCTGGAGAAAACCCACACATACGCAGAATGACCTCAAACTATTTGAGGATATGAAATAAAAAGGCATAAGTTTATCAAAACTCGTGTTTTCATGCATTTGTTGTTTATCCACAAAACACAAAATTTATTCACAGCAGAGAAAAATGACAATTTCCTGACTTAAACACTAACATTTCTAATACTTTTCACTTACATGGACTTCATGATTACAATACTACCTTTATCATTGAACATATATGGGAGGTGCACCGTTCCTGGAGGTAATGCAATACCAGGTCGATGCGTGGAGTGGACGGAGCAGGCCCCTATTCCATCTCCCTGTTCCAAAAATCAATTTAATATATGGTCCCCGGGTAGGGGACGTATCAGATATTAAACTGATAAGAACAGATACTACACTTGATCTTAGCCAAAAGGCCGAGAAGCGATACCAGAAATACCTCGGAGGAGACCATGTCATTCTGACAGACCTCAGTCTGACTCACGGTTCAGAAACGTTAACATTTTATAACTCACAACACACACAGTAACGATAATAAATCACGATTACCAACATTATATGCAGCTATACAGCGGTAAATCAACGTAAACAAGCCACATCAAGCTAATAAGCGCTACAAAAGTAAAGCCAATTTGTTTATTTCCGGTCACGCGGTACACTTTTGTCCAATAGGAAGATGAGAAGCGATAACAAACACAGAAACGACAGTTTCATATGGTATACGATCATAAGTGAACACAGCATTTATATAAAGCTATACAATCAATTTGTCGTGCATTATATGAAGCGTAAAAAGTGTTTATAGGTTAATACGAAGCTTTGACGGCGCAGTCATGAAAGCTGCGACAGCAGCCTCTAGTGGACAAGCGTCCTAACTGCAGCTCTTCATGCTATGCTCCTCCACACAAATTAAACATTCGAAATAAACGCCTAGAAAACCACACCAAACTATTTAAAATGTGTTTTGTTATTTTTTTATACATTTAGGCTTAAAGTAAATATAGTTTAAGTGAAGTTTATGTAGCGTGAGTTATTTATGATAGCGTACCACACACAAATTGCCATTAATTAACCGAGGCCTTCAAATAACCACCACCACTCGGACAAGCCGACTCGCTCAGTTAGCAACATTTAATGATTTTTATATTTCACAATTAAACTAATTAAAACACTAAAACCACAAAGAAACGCTAGGAACAACATGAAAACAATATATAACTCTTCAAGTATAACTAATAATCTGGAAAAAAATAAATAAAACAAGAAAAATCGTACAACCAACCAACAGTTTTGATGCGTTAGCAGCAAACGAAACTTGAATTCACCTCTCAGTTGTTGCTTTTTGTAAAGTCAAAACGATAGTTTTATAGAAAACAAATTTAACGGCTTAAATAAATGTAAACTCACTCATGTTTCACTTTCTCCTCAACGAGTGTTGGAAATGTCGGCGAGTTAACATCCGCGAAGCCACATTTCATCCGGAGCATGCGCAGACGTTGTGATCCCAAAGAATATCGTTCAGCTAACTTGGTATAAAATGTGAAAATACATCGAAAACAAAATATAAAGCTATAATGAACACATTTTGAATGACTTATATCGCCTACAGCTGTTGTTGTGTCTGTGGAAATATCATTAATAGTGTTGTAAGTGTGATGAAAAAGAACAAATTAGCCAGGTTTAGTTCCAAATATGAAACAAAGGTCAACATAAGGATTTATTTAAAAAATTGTCTTTCTTTTTCTTTGTTGACAATGTAAATGTGACGCAGATTTATTAATATATGATTTTAAACTATCTGGAAAATTTAAGCATGCAGAAAGATGAAAACTTCCACTCCCCAAACATGTTTGTCCCTTTCCCTCCTAAATCCTATGGATGCAGTAAGAGATGAAAATGGAAATGTTCATTTTCTCATATTTGTAGGTAATATCTATTCAGAGTGAGATTCAAGAGTAAGTTTCCACTGTCTTAAAGAACTTAATCTCAAAATTACCCCAGTACTGGAAGCAATAACCATCTTAAACAATAAAAGGCCTTTTTCTTCTGATTTTTCTCAACCAAACAATATCTTGCAATAAGTAAACATAAAGTGCAAGCAGTTGCTGGTTCAGTCCAGAAAACTGCAAAACTCTAAACAAGAAGGCAAATGTGCCAAGTTTTGAGAATATGCAGATATATATTATGGGGTATGCTTGCTCAACAGGTGTACTAAAATTCTTGATCCAGAAAATGTTGGTATTGACAAATTGCAAATGAGAAAGATCATCTAGATGTGGTGGAGATGCCTTTCTGAAGTTCAAACTAAGCATCAGAATGGGGAAGAAAGGGGATTTAAGTGAGGTTGAATGTAGTAAGGTTTTTGTTACCAGAAGAGCTGGTCCCATTATTTCAGAAACGGTTAATCAACTGGGATCTCACACAACCAACTCCCTGTTTACATAGAATAGTCCAAAAAGAGAGAATATGACAGATTTGGGGTCCCTTTGTACCAACTGAACATTGTTTAAATGCCACAGCCTGTCTGAGGTTTCTTGCTGACCATGTCCATGCCTTTATGAACACAAAGTACCCATCTTCTGGTGGGTACTTTTTCCAGGATAATACACCATGTCACAAAGCTCAAATCATCTGAAACAGGGCTTCTTGAACTTCATAAGGAGTTCAATGTGCTCCATTGGCCTCTACAGATCTCAGTCCATTAAAGCACCACTGGAATGTGGTGGAACAGGAGATTCACATCATTAATTTACAGCTGACAAATCTGCAGCAACAGCATAGTAGACCTTGTGCAGGTCTACTGTTATATCTCTGATGGCCTTACATAGCTCTATGGTCTTGGCCATTGTGGAGAGGTTGGAGTTGATTGAATGTGTGGACAGGTGTCTTTTATACAGATAACGAGTTCAAACAGGTGCAATTAATACACCTAATGAGTGGAGAAAAGGAGGGCTTCTTAGAGAACTAACAGGCCTCTGGGAGCTGGGATTCTTACTGCTTGTTAGGTGTTCAAATACTTATGTGATTACTTAAAACCCACACAATGTGATTTTCTGGATTTTTGTTTTAGATTCTGTCACTCACAGTTGAAGAGTACCTATGATAAAAAATTAAAGATGTCTACATGCTTTGCAAGTGGGAAACCTGCAAAGTCGGCATTGTATCACATACGGTATTTTTGGCAGCTTATGACTGCTTTTCCGATTGTTTCTTTTTTATAGGACAATAAAGTTCAGTAGAAATCTGAGCTTTTTGCGTCTTTTACAAAAAAGAAATAAATTTTCTTCTTCTGTCTTTCAGCTTTAAAGTGTAAGGAATATCGTACTCGTCGTCTTCCGCTTATCTGGGACCGGGTCGCAGGGGCAGCAGACTCAGCAGAGACGCCCAGACGTCCCTCTCCCCAGACACCTCCTCCAGCTCCTTCAGGGGGAGCCCAAGGCGTTCCCAGGCCAGCCAAGAGACATAGTCCCTCCAGCGTGTCCTGGGCCGTCTCCTGTGCCTCCTCCCGGTGGGACGTGCCTGGAACACCTCCCGAGGAAGGCGTCCAGGAGGCATCCGGTATAGATGCCCGAGCCACCTCAACTGGCTCCTCTCGATGTGGAGGAGCAGCGGCTCTACTCCGAGCCCCTCCCGGATGGCCGAGCTCCTCACCCTATCTCTAAGGGAGTGCCCGGCCACCCTACGGAGGAAGCTCATTTCAGCCGCTTGTATCCGGGATCTCGTTCTTTCGGTCATGACCCAAAGTTCATGGCCATAGGTGAGGGTAGGAACGTAGACTGACCGGTAAATTGAGAGCTTTGCTTTTCGGCTCAGCTCTCTCTTCACCACAATGTACCGGCACAGCGCCCCCATTACTGTGGCAGCCGCACCGATCCGTCTGTCAATCTCCCGCTCCATTCTTCCCTCACTCGTGAACAAGACCCCGAGATACTTAAACTCCTCCACTTGAGGCAGGAACTCCCCTCCAACCTAAAGAGGACAAGCCACCCTTTTCCGGTCGAGTACCATGGCCTCGGACTTGGAGGAGCTGATCCTCATCCCAGCCGCTTCACACTTGGCTGCGAACCGCCACAGCGCATGCTGTAGGTCTTGGCTAGAGGGGGCCAGCAGGACCACGTCATCTGCAAAAAGAAGAGACGAAATCCACTGGTCCCCAAAACCAGACCCCTTTGGCTGCGTCTAGAAATCCTGTCCATAAAAGTTATAAACAGGACCGGTGACAAAGGGCAGCCCTGCCGGAGTCCAACATGCACTGGGAACAGGTCCGACTTAGTGCCGGCAATGCGGACCAAACTCCTGCTCCGCTCGTACAGGGACCGGATGGCCCCTAATAAAGGGCCCCCGATTCCATACTAATGGAGCACCCCCCACAGGGCATCACGAGGGACACAGTCGAATGCCTTCTCCAGGTCCACAAAACACATGTGAACCGGTTGGGCAAACTCCCATGAACCCTCGAGCACCCTGTAGAGGGTATAGAGTTGGTCCAGTGTTCCATGGCCGGGACGAAAACCACACTGTTCCTCCTGAAGCCGAGGTTCGACTATCAGCAGGACTCTCCTCTCCAATACCCTAGCATAGGCCTTACCAGGCAGGCTGAGGAGTGTGATCCCCCTGTAGTTGGAACACACCCTCCGGTCCCCCTTCTTATAAAGGGGGACCACCACCCCAGTCTGCCAGTCCAGAGGCACTGTCCCCGACCGCCACGCAATGTTGAAGAGGCGTGTCAACCATGACAGCCCAACAACATCCAGAGATTTGAGGTACTCAGGGCGGATCTCATCCACCCCCAAAGCCTTGCCACCGCGGAGCTTTTTAACCACCTCGGTGACTTCAGCCTGGGTGATGAAAGAGTCCAACCCTGAGTCCCCAGCCTCTGTTTCCACCATGGAATGCGTGATGGCCGGATTGAGGAGATCCTCGAAGTACTCCTTCCACCGCCCGATAATGTCCTCAGTCGAGGTCAGCAGCCTCCCACCCCCACTATAAACAGTGTTGGCGAAGCACTGCTTCCCCCTCGCTTCGAGGCCAACCGGTAGTCCTTCTCCATGGCCTCACCGAACTCCTCCCAGGCCCGAGTTTTTGCCTCTGCCACAGCCCGGGCAGAAACACGTTGGCCTTATGGTACCCGTCAGCCGCCTCAGGAGTCCCACAAGCCAACCACAGCCGATAGGACTCCTTCTTCAGCTTGACAGCATCCCTTACTGCCGGTGTCCACCACCGGGTTCTGGGATTGCCGCTGCGACAGGCACCACATACCTTACAGCCGCAGCTACGGGCAGCAGCATCGACAATCGATGCGGAGAACATGGTCCACTCGGACTCTATGTCTCCAACATCCCCCGGGATCTGGTCAAAGCTCTCCCGGAGGTGGGAGTTGAATACATCCCTGGCCGAGGGCTCCGCCAGGCGTTCCCAGCAGACCCTTACTATGCGCTTGGGCCTGCCAAGTCTGGATCCAACTCACCACCATATGGTGATCAGTGGACAGCTCAGCCCCTCTCTTCACCCAAGTGTCCATAACATGCGGCCGAAGGTCTGATGATACGACAACAAAGTCGATCATCGACTTCGTGCCTAGGGTGTCCTGGTGCCAAGTGCACTGATGGACACCCTTATGTTTGAACTTATGGACAATCCGTGACTAGCACAGAAGTCCAATAACAAAACAGAGATGGGTTCCAGAGCCCATGCTGTGCGTGGAGACAAGCCCGACTATTTCTGGTCGATATCTCTCGACCTCCCGCACAAGCTCAGGCTCCTTCCCTCCCAGCGAGGTGACATTCCACGTCCCTAGAGCCAGCCTAAGCATCCGGGGATCGGGCCGCTGAGGTCTCCACCTTTGTCCGCCACCCATTCCTCTTTGCACCGGTCCCTCACGGTTCCCCCTGCAGGTGGTGGGCCCACTGGGGGATGGCCTCGCGTGTCTCGTTCGGGCTTGGCCTGGCCGGATCCCGCGAGGAGCAACCCGGCCCCCAGGCGCTCTCCCGCGAGTCCTGACCCCAGGCCTGGCTCCAGGGTGGGACCCTGGCTCCGCCATACCGGGCGACGTCACGTGCCTCGATATTTTTGTCCTCATGAGGGATTCTTGAACCGCCCTTCGTCTGACCCATCACCTAGAGGCTGATTGCCATGGGAGACCCTACCAGGGGCATTTAGGCCCCAGACAACATAGCCTCTAGGATCATTTGAGCACTCAAACCCCTCCACCACGTTAAGGTGGCGATTCAAGGAGGAGGTGTAAGGAATATTTACCACAAAAATCTCCTGTATAAACTGAGAGGAACATTTTTACAAAATAGGTCTGCAATACATCATATTATAAAAAAATTAACATAAAGCCTTTTTGGTGAACTTTACTAAATTCTGGACGCGGTGTGGTCACCGCTGAGTGTTGGTGTGCTGTGAGGTCTGATGTCATTTCAAAGCTGCTGTTGGGGCCATCCATTTTGGTCGCAGCTCAACAGACGTCGCAGCTCTGACGTCACTGGGAGTATAAACTGGCTGAGATGGAGAGTTTCGTGGCCATTTCCTGCGTGTCTCACAGGACAGCGCAACGGAGGCGCATATCTGGAGAGACAAAAGCTCATAGGCGAACTTTTGCTCCACAAGGCCATTCCCGGAAGAGCTTGAAAGCTGGAAATCTGTCTGATAGGAGAAGGTTAGCAGGTTTATTCATGCTGATCGAAGACCACGCCACACCCGGCGCAGGTGAAACCCACATAGGGTTTAATTCCAAGGAGATGAGTTTCCCTCCTTGTGATTCAGTCAACGGTTCATCTTTTCCCCTCCTGGACGGATGAGAAATTACCGTTTTTTTTTTTCTTTAATTTGATCCCCCCCTCTCATTTTTCTTCAGGCCTGATCCATCCTCAACCCGTGGAGAGCAGAAATCAATATCAAAGTAATTTCGTTCTTTTCATATTAAACGTGCATTTAGATGTCTGGGCAGGATGTGGCATAGTGAAAGTAATTTAGAATCACCAGTAGTTAGTCTCAGGTATTAACTTGTTGCATGCAATACTGATTGAATTATGTTATGCTGAGCTGTGTTTTGATTTGGTGCGTAAGCGCTGCTGAATCATGCGTGGTTAATGTTTTGTCCGGCTGATCCCAAATCAGCCAGAAGTTAAAAGTTGGACTTTTAAAAGTTTTCCATTCAAAGCAACTGCGGTCTGTACCTCGTGGTCCGACTACTCTTTGTTCCAGTTTTATTGCTGGAGATTTTCCACTGAGTTCCCACCTCAGAGTTTTATGACTCTTTGTTAAGATTTGGGGCTTTCAGCTGGTTGTGGCCCCGTTTTATCAGCTGACCGCTGGAATCGAGATACCAGGAGGACGTCTCTTTCCATTTAACCCAAATTACACATTTTGTGCATAAAACCAGTAGTATGCGCATATATTTTTTTATTTTATTATTATTGTTAGGCAGTCATTTTAATCCCCTTTGTGTAGAATGGTGCTTGTTAGTTAGGTGAAGGTGGCTTCAATAAATCCTCATATATATAATTAAATGGTAAATGGACTGAACTTATATAGCGCTTTTCCAGTCATACAAACCACTCAAAGCGCTTTACACTAGAGCCACATTCACCCTGTCGCATTCACTAACAATCAGGAGGCAACTTGAGGTTAAGTGCCTTGCCCAGGGACACATCAACATATGGCAGGAGGAAGCTGGAATTGAACACACAGCCTTCTGACTGCAAGTCAACTACTCTTCCTACTGAGCCACAGTCGCCTCTGATTAAGAGAAGCGTTTGTGTTTATTTCCTGCAACAGGGATTTATCTGTCAAAACAAGGTCGAAGTTCCCCCACCTTTGGTGAAGTGGTTGAATAAACAGTGACAGTTTGTGGTTTTGGTTAATAATTTGTAATTATTAAAGAGCTTTGAGCCCATAATCACAACACCAGAGGACATCTCTGATTTCTATTTGTAATTCGTAAGTAATGATTTTAGGTTAAGAAATTAATTTTTTTCAAATTATGATTTTAAATTATAATTCTTGATGAATATTAATTAATCCATAATCATAATCCTTACACTGCAAAGTGTGTTCATTTTATTAATGTCTTCAGGGTCATAGTTTAGACTAGAGAGGAACTATGTATGTACATGCAGCTCCTAATGCAACACATGTGAGGACAGATAAACCAAAAACAAAAATATGAAGCAAGAAGCCCAACCTCTTCCCAAAAATTAGCTGTTCACAGTTGTTGGGACCACTGCCATGGAAACAACAAGCTCCGGTACAAACTTTTCTGTAATTTTCAAAATAAATTGCATTTAACCGACTTCCAGCAACTGTGGAAGGGGGGGGGGGGAAGCAGCAGACTTCCCATGATGCCATTGGCTGTATAAAATCACCCCCCATTCCCTTAATAATATTTCTTTAAATATTATTTGAATAAATAAAGGCAGCTAATGAGACACCGTTGAGAATTAGTCATCCAGAAGGTTGGTTTTATTCAGCAGATCATTCTTAAAACATTTTTTATCAAAATAATATTTTATCTGATCTTGCATTGTGAATGGTTGGTTAAACATTTCCTGATTATTGCCTAAATTGGTTCCAAGACTACCTTAACTTCACTTCCAGATTCTTCAAGATAATCTGGATAACATAAACATTGCATGGTAATGTTGCATCACTCTTTTGGTCATGGTTTTCAATCATCTCTCATCAACCTGTTTATATTGTACATAGTCCATTAGTCTTCGTTATTCTTTAATTCTGCTTGGTAGTTTAGTTGGATTGTTTTAGCATAGTAAATAGTTTGTTGATTGAAATATGTTTGACTTTGAGTTGACTTATTTTTGTTAATAAATTCTTGTATTTTAAGAAATTGTGTGAATTCATTCCTTATATGTGCAGAGTTTATGCTGTTCAATAATGTCAGAGCTCATCTCACACCTTTCTATTTTGTCCTAATACCATCGCCTTACTGGGCTGGTATTCACAGGACAACCCTTAACAGACCGAAATATTATTTGATAAAATATAAAATATTAATATTTATTATGAAATTAAATAATATTTACAGATTCATAATCCTAACACAGTAGAGCCTCTGTTCAGCGATAGCCTACAAATTAAATACAATGTGGAACATTAAATAATCTAGAAACTTCTTTATGCAGGGACTAACTGGTCTAAGTGCAGTTCATTCTGAGTAATTACAGATACACAAGTTGCAACGCATATGTAAGAACATTTACTTAAAATATTTACCAATATAAACAAGCAGGTAGCAGAGGAAAAACAATCTTTATATTTGGCATTGTATTTCTCAATCCTTTAACAATAACATTAAGGTTTTAATAGCAACAAGAAGTCAATATGGCATGAGGAAAAAATTACCAAACCAAAACTTTGTGCCCCTTCTGCTCCATTTGAAGCATAACTAAAGAAGCAATAAAAACCACATTCAAAAATTTAACAGAAAAATAAAGATGGAAGATAAAGGGAGTAAAAGGGCACATTAATATGTAATAGGGATTGATCTTATGTCTTCATTTATTCTTGATTTTGGCAGGTTTGGCCTTCAATACAGGTGACAGCAAACAGCAAATCTGAATGAAGTCTGAGAAAAACACATTTATATTTAGTCAAATAATGTGTTATGAGAGCAGTTTTACCTGGGTAAATATGTATTATTTGAACTTCATTTTATCATATAGTTTGCTTTTAATTAGATAAATCTTTATTTTTTGCTGAAATGATATTAAAAACTTGATCCAAGTGATTTTAAAGTTGTGAAGTTTGCTCTGCATTTTCTCTGCAGGGTAAATATCAGATCACTATCATCTTCTCTTGGGGTTTAAAAAGATGGGAAAACATCTTGATCTTGATAAATATAAAGATAGATAGATAGATAGATAGATAGATAGATAGATAGATAGATAGATAGATAGATAGATAGATAGATAGATAGATAGATAGATAGATAGATAGATAGATAGATAGATAGATAGATAGATAGATAGATAGATAGATAGATAGATAGATAGATAGATAGATAAATAGATAGATAGATAGATAGATAGATAGATAGATAGATAGATAGATAGATAGATAGATAGATAGATAGATAGATAGATAGATAGATAGATCTATATAGATATAGATATATCTATGCTGTCAACCATGTGACCCAGTGGTGATGCACATTAATGAGCAATACGGCAGATGAAAATCTAAATGAGGGTCCATCTAGGGGATAACCCTCATTTGCATGTAGATGGATCACATGAAACCAAAGGTCACAGGGTGAAATATGAAGACAAGATAACTGCTCTGATTTTTTTCCCTAAATAAACTTGGCTATGAAAACAGACAGGGTGGCTTTTGTTTCTTCTTCAGCGAATAATCAATAATAATGTTTTTTTTTTTTTTTTCAACAAGAAACAGAGGTGTGAAAATCTGAAAAAATGCATCATTAAGAAGTACAGCAACATGAGCTCAATGATTGAAATATTTAGAGCATCTATTCTGTAACTGGAAATCTTTAACCAATCATGTTCTGAAGAGTAAAATAGATGCAGTAATTATTTCCCACAAAACCAAAACTAATTGTTAAATGTGGTGATTTATGTGTATATTTTAATGCATCCATGATGTATATGTCTTCATGTTGAAACTGATTATTTTTATACCTTAGATTTTGCTCATAAGCATCTTTTTGATAACAGTTTTTACCTTTTTGAGAGATAAATTGTAAAATATATTCATTAGATAATATTTTAGCTCCCAGATGCGCTGTTTGGCGCAGAATTTAAAACATGTTGCAGTTTAACATGTTTAAATTTTATCATATCAGCACATTTTACAAGTCCATAAATGGGTCATATCATAAATTAGCATCTGCAAGTCTCAAAGGCATGCTCAAAGTCATAAAGAAAGTTCAGTTCACTGCATCAAAATGTATAAAGCATGCAGGGAAGATGCGTTCTGCAGGTAAAAGTATGCCCTCTGGTGGTGATAAAGCCACCTATCATTTAATAAAATCCATTGCTATTGATATTAAAGTGAAACTAATCAGTAAAGTACAAATACACCACTGAAGTTGTTAGTTTACAAGTTCAAAATGTAAACAGGGATATATTTATTCTCCTGAATGCTACTATGTTAGTTTTTCTTATGCATGGATGGTTGTCCACACACACACACTCTTGTTTTGCTATATGTAGTGAGGACCATGTGTTGACGTCCATTGATTTTCAGTCATTTTCAACCCTTTCTATGCCCTAACCCTGACAATAACCCTAAACCTAACCATTACCAGTGCACGCCTAACCCTAACCTTAACCTAAACTCAATTCACACCTTAGTCCTAAACCTAACCGTTAGCAAAATAGGTCGTGAGGACCAGCAAAATGTCCTCACTTTGGTACAAACGGTCCTCAATTTGATGGTGAAATCAGGAAAATGGTTCTCACTCTGATGCCAAGACAGGAACACACACACACACACACACACACACACACAGAGTCCCAGGCCTGCTCCCATTTTGATTTTCCCAAGTGTAGCTGAGTGAATGCCAGACTTCTATTACAGTGGAATTTTACAGGCTTTCATGAACCTTATGAATGTTCTAGTTTAATTAAATCATTATTAAATACCAGGTTGGCCGGGATTTAAATGGAAAAACATAAATGGTGATGAGGTTTTATATTTTAAGTTTGTTTCCATAGATGGATACTTAACTGTTGCATTCAGGCACATTTTTAGGACGGATATTTGGTCACCTTTACACAAAATATCCTTAATAATTACATTCAGTTCAGAAATGGTACCATGATTTAAGTTAAAGGGGGGTTTACTGTTATACTTTTGAGCCCAGAATTTATTCTACCTCTGGTAGATTTATATTTAAAATTATTTCCATTAAACCAAGAGGTTTTTGTTTTTTTAGAAAATGAAATAAAATGGGTGTCTCTCAAAGTAATAATAAAAAAACTATGTGAAAGAAGATGCATCAGTGTTGAAAAAAATAATTTATCTGGTTTTACATACATTGTAATAGAAAATGGCATGTTAAAAATACCCTTCTAAGTAATCATAATAATGATTACTGCAATCAAACCCTGCTTATAATTGCTGAGCAGCATGTTGCATGTTTCTGCTGGTACTTTATGGTGATGAGGATCAGGTCTCCGAGGTTAGAAGGCCTCCTTTTAATCGTAAAAACTCTCCACAGATTCTTTGTCAAATTCAAGCCTGGACTCTGGTTAGGACGCTCCAAAATGTTTATATTACTTGCAGTTGGTATACAACATTTAGTTTAATTAAAAACATGATTTTAAAGCTAAATCTGCCACCGGTATGAATAATTTTGGTCTTAACTATATATATTTAGCTAAAAAGTTCAATAAAAATATTTCTAAATTTAAAACAATGTATGTGTCCCAAGATGTAATAAACCATTATTCAGATGAAACCTGACCATTATATATTGAGACAATTTTGCATCGTCTAGAAAATAAAAATGAACGACAGAACAGTTGAAAACTTTAACAGACTACTTAAATGTTTACCTTTTTTGCTAAGAGAAATTAATTTATGTAAGAAAATGCTCTAACAGTTATTTATTATTATTTATGATGCTCTCAATAAGGTGTGGTCCACTGATTTGTTATTAATGATCCTCTTATTAACAATAATGCTGATTCCCGTGCAGTCAGATAGCTGGCTGAATAAAAAATACATGAAAAAGAAGCCAAACTGCATAAAAGTTATTGCTTAAGACTTTCTTAAAGAATTACAAAAATATCCATCTGCATGGTAATGAAATATAGAGAGATTTTGGTGTGGAGCCAGCTAAAACAATCCTAAGACAAGGGTCAGACTTTACCTGGATGAGTGTGTTGTATCTGTAGCTGAGGCGGCGTACTTTTGGATCCCAGCCCTCCAGTGGCCAATCAGAGCCCTTCTGATTCATTCTCACAGCCATCCTTACCTCATTAAAGTCACCATAAGATGTGTGAAAGCATATTATTGAGCAAAATAATAATAATGTTAAAATAAAGGCTGGTTCCAAGTTAAGATCTACAAGTATTTTAGCAAATTGCCCAGCATCCAAAACCTCCACCACTGATGCAGTCAAAAGGTTGCAGTCAAAAAACACGCATTTCCTTCTATAGTTTGATGGCAGCTGAACAGTTTGGATCAATATGTTTGTAAAGAAACAAACTGAGCTAACTGTGTCTCATCTGTGTTCGTTTGTTTTATTAGGCCAACCCCCACCCCCCCGGTGCCTCAGCTGCAGGGGGAAAATGCTGTCAGCTCTGATTAGTGGATCAGAAAAGCAGACAAGTTCAACAAGGCATTACTGAGTGTTTGGGAGGTCGACAACACAGGATTTTATACGCACACACCAAAGCATTCAGCCTACAGGGCCTTGAAAAAGTATTCATCCCCTTCAGCTTTGTCACATTTTATCACATTTCAACCACAGACCTCAATGTATTTTATAGGGAATGTATTTGCCGGACAAACAGGAAGTAGCTGTGAAGTGGAGGAAGCATGATTCACGGTTTTTAGATATTTCCACAAATAAAATGATGAAAGGTGGCGTACATTTGAATTTAACCTATTTTACTCTGGTACAACTAATTAAAGTCCAGTGCAACCAACGCACCCAACTGCTTTCTGAAGTCACCTGATTAATAAATAAAGTCCACCTGTGGGTAATGGACGTTAGTGAACAAACATCATAGTGAAGACCAAAGTACACAGGTCAGGGATAAAAAAATGTTGGTACATCTCATGAAATCAGTATTAAATAAAATGAAGTCATTTGTTATAATATGACAACAAAGTGTATGAATATTTTTGCAAAGCATTGTACTTCCCCCTATCTTACTGTAAAATAGATTTGATGTTAATCTTCATGCAGTGCTGTACGTTTTACAGCAAGAAGCTCCAAAACACGCAATGTTTTTAAGGGATAAAGTTCCTTAAGTTATATTCAGCTGTCTGCCTAAGGAGTAAGAGCGTGTGTTTACCTGCTGTAAAATAACCATGGTTCTGGTCTCTGTCCTCTTGACTGGACATCAGCCGACCTTTAAGAAGACAATAACAGTTAGGAAAAGCCATATTTATTGTTTTCCATGCACATTAAGTGCACGCACACACACTGATAAAAAAACGTGATCTGATTTCTAGCATTATGCATGTGTTTGAGTACAGGTAATAGCCTGGCAGGTGTAAATTATTTATGCTCCGCTCATGAGCCTACAGGGTTTTGAACATTTGACTTTTTGACACGTGGCAGCTGTGATGTCTCAACCTCATTAGCCTTTGTGTTTTAGCTGCTCTTTGAAGGCAAATTGGCTTCAGTTACTGCTGTCGTACAAACAGGATAAAACTTAAATACATCCCTCAGCATCACATTTCAGCCCTGATGTTCTAGAGCGCGTCAGGTGTTTGGTGCTTGCCACTGTTCAACTACGGGAGGAAAATTATACAACTAGAGTTCAATCATCATTCAAAAAGGCACACCATGGTTCCATCAATAGCAAAATAACTCTCAGAACTAATTTTCTATTTGACTTTATCAGCCTCTTATATTGCTTTGGAGGGAATTTTGGCTTTATCCACGTCCACTTGGGGCTCACCAGTGTGCACAGTTTAAAGGGGACATATCGTGCAAAATCCACTTTTTTAGCTCTTAAACACTTTTCTTTGTGTATTAGGAGTCTCTGAAAGTCTAGAAAATTTGAATTTAGTCACTCCAGATCCTGCGATGATATATTTAGATGCTTTATGGGTCATTTTTGGTCGGTCTGTTCAGATTTTTCCATTTTCTATTACGTTTCGTTCTCTATTACGTCACAGTATTTTCTGTGGAACTTCATAAAGATGGTCACAGACTTCCAGCTGACCAATCCAGCAAATCCACCATTTTTTTTCTTGCAGTATTCTTGTTGTTTAAGTTGAAGGACGCCGAAGCAGCAAACAGAGACATCTAAATGTTCTGTTGTCGGGTGTATTAACCCACACCAGTCATTACACCGTCCCCCAGGATCAGAACCTCTTCGGACTGCCTGGTTACATTTTAATTTTCATGGAAACGTACCGACATCAGTGGGGAAAGTCTAGGGAAACGGATGATCCAAATGCATTCAGTTGTTTGTTGGATTTGATAGCTTACAGCTACACTATTAGTTTTAGTGGTGTTGTTCTCATGCTTTAGTAAACGTAGCACATGATTTTGTATATACTTCTTTTTTTTTTTAGAGATTTGTTGATATTTATCAGGCCAGTAAAGTAATGGAATCTTGTATGGTTCTGCAGCCTGGAGCGGGGCAGGGTGTGAAATACTTAATTTACATTTAAAGAGATCAAAACGAGACGGTCAAAAAGGAAGCTTAAAATATGAGTAAAATGAACACCTGAGGAGCTACAATAACGACAAATTCACACCAAAGCATTGCAGTTCCACTTTATACAGACCACATCTGAATGATTTAAATAGGAAAAGGAAGGATTTGAAAGCATGATATGTCCCCTTTAAAGAAGAAACTTAAACAGCATGTAAGTTTAAATATGAAAGAGATAACCAATAAGACCAATAAGGCTGACATGATGAATGATCAGGTGGATCATGGAAACCACAGTAAGCAGCCCCACCCTACCCCACCTTCTTTAAATGGACCAGCGCCTAATTTGTCATTGATTTATGGAAGAATCTGAAATGAATATGTGCGCTGATGGAGGTGAGGTGATGCAGCAAGTAATTACATCAACCAGTGTATTCCACCACAATCTCTAGAGTCTTAAAATTGTTTTCACTAGCTGAAAATGGTTTACAAAAAGGTGGTTTAAATCAAGTATTGTGAAAAATATTCTCAATATCCCGTCTGGTTGTGATTGGGGGTCCTGTGCCGCAGCATTTCAATCAAGTTGAGGTATGGACTTTGACTAGGGAATACCCTGATTACGTTTGGGATCATTCTGGTTTTCTGATGGCCTAGTTTGGGCCCAGCTTCAGCAGTGGTCCACATGATGACCTCCAGCTGACAAGGTCCCGTGGCTGCAAAACAAGCCCTAACCACCACTCCTCCATCACCATGTATGGGCATTTAAAATAAATCTCTTTAGCCTGGATTTTACTTAAACTGCAGTTAGTCTATTTTATTTTTACAATTTTTGTTATTTACTTTACTTTATTTTACATATATCCATTTTTCAAATCTTAAGTAAGTTTAATTTTGCTTTGATAATTTTGCATTTTCAATTTCATCTAAATGCCTTTAATAATATTTGCTTTTTTAAGCTTTTGTTTTTATATTTTATTATAAATTCAATGTAATCTTTTTGTGTTTTATTTTAAGGTTTTTATATTGTTTATCTGACCACCTTTCCTCAGATGGACATTTTAGTTCGTTTTGTTCTAGTTGTCTAACAGTAATTGTTATTATTTTATTTACTTATAGTTTAGCATTTTCTAGTGTAGTAACTATTTAATTTTTAATCCCAGTAAAGCACTTTGAGTTACATTTAACTGCATGTAAAGAGCTTTAGTTGTTTAGTTGTTAGTCCTACTATATCTTCTGGTTAAAATTACTTATGAATAATGACTAATGAAACTGTGTGGTAACAGCAAACCAAATAATTGTTTTATTTGGAGTAACTAGTCGTTTTTGTTGCCTTTTGAGGTTTTTTTCTTGTGTAAGTAGAGTAAAAAAATACAAGTGGGAATTCTGAAATAATGTAAAAGTTTTATTTCAATCACAAATCCAATGTTTCAAAACATATAGAAACTAAATTAAAACCACTAACAGAGACAAGGATATTGGTGTCTTTGCATGAGAAATAACCTTGTTAGCAAAAATGCAAAATTAGTGCAAAATTATTAAATTTAAAAATAGCCAATAGGAGATATCCTGCTGTGTTTAACAATGAAATTTGATTTCTCTTTATATGATATGATAGACTTAAACATTTAAAATCACATACCTACAAATAAAGGCCTAACACACACACACACACACACACATCCATGTTTTACTATCTTTATGAGGACTTTTCGGTTACTTCCATTGACTTCCATTCATTTTCCTTGATTTTTAGTGCCTAACCCTGACCCTAACACTAACCCTAACAATAACTCAATTCATACCCTAGTCCTAAATCTAACCCCTGTCCCAATAACGGAATTTGAAAAAGTGAGGACCAGGAAAATGTCCTCACTTTGCGATAAAAATACGAAAAATGGTTCTCACTCAGCAACAAGTACAAGAACTCACACACACTCACACACACACTCACACACACCTCTCTGTTTCACTTACACCCTCCCATCAATATTTCAGCGGCTAATTACCCCTGCAGAGGTCTGGGACAAAGGTGGAGTGCAGTCACGCCCTGTTTGTCAACACATATCAGATGTTATTCACTAAAAATAAAACGCAGAAAGAGAAGAGATGGTGGTATAAAAATGCAAACCAATAAATATGTCTCCAGTATTTTTAATTTTCAGTCATTCATTTTCAGTTTTTGCGTGAACTTTAAAATTCAGTTCTCACACTGGTTTAATTTGGCCATCTTTGCTCACTCTTTCCCCCCAAAACACAAACTAATTATTTATTTATTTTGTAAGGCTGGCTCAAACTCAGCATGTTGCAGTTAATGTTAACATAGTACCAGAATAATACAATTAGTTGTTTTCATTGGACAGTTGCTGATTTCAGGTGTGTCTGAAACATTGGTCAAGTCAAAGTGGGGTTCAGCTGCACATCTGGTTGATGTGCATTTGAATTCACACCAGTTTCTGCCTTTGCCAAAGCTGTTCTCAAGTGGTTATCGTTTATGTTAGCTAGGCCAAAATATGATGTGATCTCTAATCTGAGATCCACAAATAATAGTGTCGATATCCCCTAGTAAGGCCCAGGGGCCTTTTACGGCCTTTGTTTAGGTACAAAATAAAGTATTTTCTTTTATTAACCACACTTTTTGCTTTCACTTTAATTTCGTAGTTAATAGGACCACAAATATTCAGTGTCTTTTACTCAATGGATGAGCTCTTCTATCCATTACACTTGGCTAAATACAGCATACAGCACATCCGAAGAAAGAGTAAACCACATCCGGTTTTTGTTGCAAAAGTAGAAAACAATCAACCCAAATATTTTATAGGAAACTTTGCCTTTCTTTTAATAAACCATTTGAGCAAAATTATTTTTTAAATCCGTTTAATTTAAAAACCCATTTTCTTAAACAGTCATCCTACATTTTTCATTTCATTAAAATATTGCATTTTCAGCTTATTGTAGACAAAACAAAATAAATGACAATACATTTAAGTTTGCATTTTAATTTAAAAACAAAGTCTGATTTTTGTGGCCCTTGAGTACTTTGGTCTGGACACCTCTGCCCTAAACCCTTAAAACTAAGCTTAATACTTATGGCTCCTACTGCTTGCTAAAAACCCAGAGGGAAACATCAGCAGCCCCCTGCTGAGCGAGGAAACTCAGTAAACAAAACCCTCTAATGGTACTTTGAGATATTGATCCTAAATAATGTCAGTTATAGGGACTTTCTAGGGCATCCCTAATGGAAAGAAACAGGCAAATGGCACAATTTGGCCATAGTTGGGAAAAATGGGCATAAATTCATTTAGAAGGCCCTCCACTATTATTGATTCCCTTGTTAAAAGTGTGTAAAAAGCTTTAAAATTTAATATTTTTTTTACAGTAAGACAATCTCACATAAAAAAATACAGTAACTCGAGTACTTTTTTTCAGTAGTTTAAAAGTTTTATGAGCATTAGGGAACTATTATCAGGGTTGTGCTCACAGCCCAACACCATGCAGGACACTTGGCATTTTCCAGAGAACACCAGGATTGGCAAATTCACCACTGGTGCCCTGTGATCTTCACAGATGAAAGCAGGTTCACACTGAGCACTTGTGACAGAGTCTGGAGACACCATGGAGAGCGATCTGCTGCCTGCAGCATTCTTCAGCATGACCGGTTTGGCAGTGGGTCAGTAATGGTGTGGGGTGGCATTTCTTTGGAGGACTGCATGGCCCTCCATGTGCTCCCCAGAGGTAGCCTGACTGCCATTAGATACCGAGATGAGATCCTCAGACCCCTTGCGAGACCATATGCTGGTGCGGTTGGCCCTGGGTTCCTCCTAATGGTAAATGGACTGAACTTATATAGCGCTTTTCCAGTCATACAGACCGCTCAAAGCGCTTTACACTAGAGCCACATTCACCCAATCGCACTCACTAACACTCACACAGTCATACACCGATACACAGATCGGTAGGCAACTTGAGGTTAAGTGCCTTGCCCAGGGGCACATCGACATATGGCAGGAGGAAACTGGAATCGAATCCCCAACCTTCTGATTGCAAGACGACTACTCTTCCTACTGAGCCACAGTCGCCTCTAATGCAGGACAATGCTAGACCTCATGTGGCTGGAGTGTGTCTGCAGTTCCTGCAAGATGAATACATTGAAGCTATGGACTGGCCCGCCCGTTCCCCAGACCTGAATCCAATTGAGCACATCTGGGACATCATGTCTCGCTCCATCCACCAACGTCACGTTGCTCCACAGACTGTCCAGGAGTTGGCGGATGCTTTAGTCCAGGTCTGGGAGGAGATCCCTCAAGAGACCATCCTCCGTCTCATCAGGAGCATGCCCAGGCGTTGTAGGGAGGTCATACAGACACATGGAGGCCACACACAATACTGAGCCTCATTTTGACTTGTTTTAAGGACATTACATCAAAGTTGGATCATCCTGTAGTGTGTTTTTCCACTTTAATTTTGTGTGTGACTCCAAATCCAGGCCTCCATTGGTTAATAAATTTGATTTCCATTGATGATTTTTGTGTGATTTTGTTGTCAGCACATTCAACTTTGTACAGAACAAAGTATTCAATGAGAATATTTCATTCATTCAGATCTAGGATGTTATTGGAGTGTTCCCTTTATTTTTTTTGAGCAGTGTATGATGTGACACAGATGCCCAATTTTTTTTAATCCCTCTTAAAAATGGGAACGACAAAATAACATACAATTGAAGTAATGTACATCCAAGTATATCAGGGAATAGCTAAAATACAGCAACTTTTAAAATATTAAAACAACTGGAACTGTGATAAACAAGTTTGGATGAGGACTTCAGTTTATCTTGCCACCATGCACAGTGAGCAGGATGGTAAATAGGAGGTTAAAACAATCTCCAAATCTCACTGTTAGCAAACTGCAGCAAAAAGACACTTCTCTACATGCCAACCAGTTGTTTGCCAGAAAAAAAAGAGTTCCTGTGCTACCATCACAAACGTACACATGAGCAGTTTGCAAACTTGAACTGTTATTTCAGGTAAGATTTTGCATTTATACTTGGTTTTCAAAAAAGCATGAATATGTAGAAAAGCACGTCATGCCCACTATTACGTATGGTGTAGGATCTGTGATGCTGTGGACTGATTTACCTTGTAAAGGTTATGGGAACCTTGTTAGAGCCATCATAAACATGTTAGATACAAATCTGGTAGCCCCGGGCTAAAAACTGAAAATGTGGGTCTAATGGGCCTTTAACAGGATAATGATCTATAGCAAAATCAGGACAGAAATGTGTCACCAGACACAAAATCAGCCTTTTATTCATGGTCATCTCAGGCCTTGATCGTATAGGGGACCCATGGGGTGAGCCAAAGAGAAAAGATCATCAGAAAAGACCCAGAACTCTGGATAATCTACAACCTTGTTTTAAAGGAGAAGTTTAAGTTCTGTCCTATTGGCAAAAGAGAAATATACAAAGTATCAACTATAAGCAGCAGGGGGAGGTAGCTGCCTTTAACGGTGATTTCCTGAAAGCAATAGTTTCTTAACATCAGATTTTTCCGCCTCTGGATAAATGCACTCAGATAAAAGATTAGATTATTTTAAAATTTTCTATATGAGACAGACTGCTGCAGTAAAATCTGCACTTATTTAAAGACTTGTTGCACGTCTTTACCAAGAGTCACGATTACCGTAGAGGGAGCTGTAACTGTATGTCTTAAAGAAAGTATGAGCTGCTGACACTTCGCAACAGCAAATGTCACACATTCAGTTGTCTTTGCATCTCTGTTTGGGTGACAGAAAGGAACCATGGGTGACTGCAAAAAACAAAAGAGCAGCGCCATGTGTGATGAGATGTTTCACATGACGGGTATAGCACACCATGTTCAAGCAAATGTTGCATTGTGGGTGATGTAGGGTCCAGCTAATGCTGAAATATACATTCTAGGTTCAAATCATTTCTTTTTAACTCTTCTTCTTGTCTATTTTTGGAGGAAAAAGAGGAGGAAAAATATATTTCTGTAGTCATAAAATAAAGATAAATTTGGACATGTATTTGAGCTATCGTTGAGATTCTTCTTCACATTTGCTATGTGCACAAATGCATGGACAATAACATACAGTGAAGGATCGTGTTTTAAACTAAATTTAATGCATCAAAGTTAAAAAAACAGTTGTTTCCAAGTGTTTTCCTGCAGTCTAAGTAATATATTTGACCAACACAAAACTGAGACAACTGTGGCTACAAGTATTTGTTTCAACCCTCTTCACTCTGATACCCCTAAATAAACCTCCTTCAGAGGTAGCCTAATTAGTCCAACTGTATCTCATTATACATCCAGCTGTTCTCTGAAGGCCACAGAGGTTTGTTAGAGAACATCTGTGAACAAACAGCATCATGAACACCAAGCAACTCAACAGATAGGTCAGAGAAAGAGTTGTGGAGACCTTTAAAGTAGAGTAGGACAATGTGTCGACGTGACAACTATTAGTCAATTACTCCATGAACTGCTACTTTATAGAGAAGCAGGATGAAAGCCATTGTTGAAAGGATACTATAGTGATTTCCACAAAATGCAGTAAAATGCTTTCAGCTGATCCAAAATGTTGCAGCAAGAGTTCGGATGAAAATTAAAAGAGATCATATTTCTCCTATTTTAGCTTCCCTTCATTGGCTCCCTGTTAAATCCAGAATAGAATTTAAAATTCTCCTCCTCACATATAAAGCCCTTAATGATCTAGCTCCATCATACATCAGAGATCTGATTGTTCCATATGTTCCTAACAGAGCACTTTGTTCTCAGACTGCAGGTTTACTGGTGGTTCCTAGAGTCTCTAGAAGTAGAATGGGAGGCAGATCCTTTAGTTATCAGGCTCCTCTCCTGTGGAACCAGCTCCCAGTTTTAGTCTGTGAGGCAGACACCCTGTCTACTTTTAAGGCTAGGCTAAAAACTTTCCTTTTTGATAAAGCTTAGTTAGAGTGGCTTAGTTTATCCTGAGCTATTTCTGTAGTTATGCTGCTATAGGCTTAGGCTCCTGGAGGACATAATGACCACTTTCATTCTCTCTGCTACATTCTCATACTACTCTCCAATTTTGCGTTATTTGCTGTTATTTCAGCTTTTAACTTTGTTCTCTCTGTGTTTTTTCTCTTTTTAGAAGCTACACCTGGCCTGGCTTTGTGTTTAGCTGTGGCACCTTCCTGGAGGGGGACATCGGCTGAGCTGCTGCTGCCAAAAACTTAATGCTCACCTTATACAGATGATACACTTGGCCCTGTCTGTCAGTGGTTAACCATGTCTCTCCCAGACATAGCTACTGACTGAGCTTCTACTGTGAATAACTGAATGTGCTCTCTTTTGTTCTCTAGACTTGAAAACTGGCTCAGAGTTCATCTGCTTAGCTGTCTTCCTCTCCTAGATGCAGCCACTAAAGGAGCTATAACCATTAATGTTTCACTTTTCTTTCCCATAGAAACTACTCCAGGATCAGTGCTTCAGTGTTTTTTTGTGTCTCTGCTCTGTTCTCTCAAACCCCCAGTCCGTCGTGGCAGATGGCCGCTCACACTGAGCCTGGTTCTGGTTCTGCTGGAGGTTTCTTCCTGTTAAAAGGGAGTTTTTCCTCTCCACTGTCTCTACATGCTCATCCAGGAGGAGTGAATGCTGCAAGTCACTGACTGGATGCAATCTGCTGGGTTTCCTTAGATAGGAAAACTTTTTTAAACGTTTTAATAATTAACGGAATCTGACTTCACTCTTTGATAGTTAGGATTAATTGGAATGAATAAACCTGACTTGAAATCTGTATGATTGGACTGAATTGACTTTGTAAATTGCCTTGAGACGACATGTGTTGTGAATTGGTGCTATATAAACAAAACTGAATTGAATTGAATTGAATTGAAAGAGACCCACAATTAGCCATGTTTGTAGTTAACACGGCATATTATCCTGAACACACAATCCTTTCAGTGAAACATGGTGGTGGAACCATAATGCTGTGGGGGTGCTTCTTTAAGCAGGGACAGGGAGGCTGTTCAGAGATCATGGGATGATGGATGGAGCTAAATAGGGTAATCCTGAAAGAAAACCTTTGGAGTCTTCAAAGGAGTTGAGACTGGGGTGGAGGTTCACCTTTCAGCAGCACAATGACCCTACGCATCCACCCAGAACTAAATTAAAATGGTATTGATCAAAGCATATGTGTGACATGGATCCAGTCAAAGTCTAGGCCAAAATACAATAGAGAATCTAAGGCAAGACTTTAAAACTGATGTTCACCGATGCTCTCGATAAAATTTGACTGAACTGTTTCACAAAGAAGAATTAGCAAAGATTTCAGTCTCTAAATTAAGAAGCTGGAGAAACGTATCCTAAAAAACTTGGTCTCAAGTTATTTTGTCAGAGTACAAATGAATGGCACACTTTTAAGATTATTTGTAAAAATATAATTTTGCTTCCACTTTGCAATTTCACAACCATGCCTAACGTTGTTTTGGTCAATCAAATCAAATCAAATCCAAATAAAATACATTGACGTTTGTGATGGATATGTGACATATATATTGAAAAAGTTAAGGAGTTTTAATACTTTTGCTGAGCATTGTATGCTTGTCACGTGAAAAAGCCTATCTCAGCTATTATATTAGTTAAAAAGCTGCTGCAAAATATTAAAGAAATACTGAATCCTTTAGGATAATACAGAAAATTAGTGCCTTTATAACCTTGAGTAAAATGTTGAAACCGATTTATTAATCTTCTATGGGTCTCCTATAAGTTTATTGTTGACTTATGTCTTTAAATTGTAAACTTATGGGCATTGTAATCAGTTTAAAAATGAATTTCAGGCAGAGAACATTGCCTAAACACACAAAGTAAATAAATGGTTTTATTCTCACCGTTTTGCTTGATCAGAAATTTTATGTAGGGTTTTCACTCTGCTGATTTCTCTCCCAGTGATGGTCCTGCCTTAGTCGCACAATCAGGTTCAGGAAAACAACATTTTAGTAAATCCTTTTCAGGTGTGTTTATGAATCTCTTTCCCTTTGTTTCTCGTTCTTATTTCTATTTTTTGCATCTCTTGCTCCTTTAACTTTAGCAAAGCTGACCCCTTCCCTCCTCTTCTCTCTCCTCGTATTAAATCCCCAGAGATAACTTTGTCACCGCTACCCTCCTTGTTCATGCAAGGGTTCAGATGTATCAGGAGTAGATGACTCCCTCCACCTTCCTCCCTCCTTCTGTCCTGCTCGTAATAACAGTGATACAGTGAGCTGATCATTCACTGCCACTGATCCGTGCTGCAGAAAGAGAGAGAGAGTTAGTGGGGGGTGATGAGGTCCAGTATAGAGGTTAGGTTGTAATTAGACACGCACAGTCACACACTGATAACATGCGCAGAGAGGGCTGACAGAAGCTATGGTGATATAATGCAAGAATGAGCAACTGCTGCATCGTTTATGTGTTATGGATGAGAATGCAACAAAAGCTCCAAATCCTGTGCGATTGTTCTATCAGAATGAAATAAAAGGCCCAGGAGGACGCATTTCCCTCCCCTGTTGGATCTCCAGAGCTTCCTCACTGGTAGTGTTAAGGAAGAAGGTGGATGCCAAGGTTCTGGGTGGATGTAAGTTGGTTCTGATAAAACCTGAAGGTGAATGAGAGAGAGGAGAGTCTATTCCGACGATGAGTATAATTTCTCTATGTGTTGGTTATCGATTAATAAAAGTTGAAGGTGCAGCAGCAGAATAATTTTTTTCCTCTGATGGACCTAAAATGAATTTGCATGCCTGAGGATGCACCTGAAGGAGTCACGTATCTGCAGATCAGCATGATGTTTGCTTGGAGTGTTCTAGCTTTGTCCAACAGTCAAAATTGAAGAGGAGTCTTTCAGATAGGGCTGCACAAGCCTCAGTCATGTATACCAGCTTTATACTAAATAACTGCAGTTGTTTGTTGCTTCCTACATCATTCCTGGTGCAAATATGGTCTCGATGAAGCTCTTATTAGCTTGTACAGAATCAAATAATCTAAAAGACAATTTATGGAGTCGTTGTTTTTGTACCTACTATGGTGTTTTGTCTAGAAATTGCTTTCTTCTTATGGTCTTGTTCCTATCATGCCTTCATGTTAAACATTGAACATCAAATAAAATAATTAATTTCAATTGAATGTACTCAGGCACTATTGCTTTTCAAAATTTGTTTGAAGAAACTCCTTAATAAGGGGAGACATTCAGTATATGGCCTTTTTTGTCCCAGGCCAGGTAAGCTCACATGTCAGACTGTTCATCTTAAATACATTTTAGGAATAACAGAAATCAAACATCGATGGAACAAAAGTCTGATGGATCAACCGACCTTTGGATAAACAGACAAACTGATGAATAGCTGAAGAATTTAATTAATGCATTCATCTGAGGTAAAAATATATACATTAGACCCTAATCCTCACATTAGTTTCCAACCCTAATTAACTGAAAATAAATTCCTGCACTCACCAGAGAAATGGAGAGGATTGCGGTCATTGCCATCACGTTTTATTGCAAAAACGAACACAGAAAATACATTGGGTTTTTTCTGCCCTCTAGCGGTTACAGAGATGAACTGCAACACAACCAAAGTGTATTAACGCCGGCGCAGAAGTGATAAATGTAGACTTACAGAATCATTTGTTGTCATAAAACAAATGAAACTCGAGTAGAATTAATATCTGCTGTGGTGCATTTTAGTAACTGCTTATAATAATAAATTTGGGATTTTCTGGATATGGCAGCATAACTATTCTCTCGTTGAAATCAAACTGTGATTGATTAAACATGTGTTTCATTCGTGTAAATTAACCCTCAGAAGCATAAAGCTGACGGTTCAATCAGCTTAAAAATGTGAGAATGTTTTCAGCTAGTTTCTTTCATCACCACTACTGTTGCCATTATTCAGAAGGTTTATATCAAATATTACGTCTAGGAATGGTCAACATTTTCTTTCTAAGAGGAGGTTTGATTTATTTATGTAGACTGAACTAATAGTAAAAACAAGTAGGCACAGTGTAATCAGAATTAATCAGGTTTGCTGTTTTTCTTTATCTGCTGTTCCTCATAAAGACCAGCAGATAGAGCTGAACGACTATTCTGAATGAAAAAAGTGCTTTTATGACAGCATTCAGCTAGAAATATGTTAAACAATATTAAACCGACATTAAAACCCATTATAATTGATTGGGGTTTTAGGCCCCATCACTGATCCTTCACCATGCTTAACAATGGGCATGGTGACCCTAACCCTTTTCCACATATTCATCTTTTGTTTCATGCCAACCCTACCTGGAGTGTCTGTTGTAGAAAAGTTTAATCTTTTTCTGATCTGAATAAAACACATTTCCAGTTACAGTCCCAGTAGCTTATAGCAAACTATTTAAATTTGTGATAGTAGGACAGAAGAGCCCTTTCCTGACATGCCTCCCAAAGAAACAGTTGACGTGGTAATCCATATGCTATGGCACATAATATGCAATATAAATGTAGTTCCTAACCAAGCCTGTTTGTCATTGTTAAAGCTGTTTTAACTTTATTAGTTATTGCTCTGATGTTAGCCATTGCTCTGATGTTAGCCATTAACACGTTTAGGTGAGCAGTCATTTTCTTGCAGCCATTTCCTGATTAACATACAATTGGTTTGCTTGAATGGCATGTTTTTTTGTCTTTCCCTTTTTGAAGGGTGGCTAAGAAAAACCAGCCTTTGTGTTACTTCAAATTTATACCCCAGGGAAACAGGAAATTATGGATTAATATTTGAAACACCTTACTAACCTAAAAAAGTAATTGTGAATCGTTTTTTCAGTGTGAGATTATATATTTACATTAATGGGTGATTTAAAAAAAAAGTTTTACACCTATTTGCCTTTTTGATACAAATAAGTTTTGAGGCTACCATCAGCATTTGGGATTGTTTTTCTTCCCAAGCTTCCATGAAAACACACAGTTTTCTAACAGGGCATTTTAAATAAAATGTACAAAATATTCAGATAACTACTACTTATTCTACATGATTTTTTTTTTATTTACCTTGTTCATGTTTGATTGCAAATTTTCCTATCTGCACCCTCCTTGTGGGAGATCAATAAAGTCTATCTGATCTTATAAAGATGCACTTTGAGATCTAAATATCCACAATATTAAACAGTGATAAGCCAAACTGCAGAATTTAATTATGTACTCGAAGATCTTGAAAGTTGCATGTAACTTTCTTTACAGATTTTATTAACATATTTTTATAGGTTTAAGATAAACAAACTAGAAAAATATCAAACAAAATTCCATACAACAAAATGTATGCTGTAAATAAGTATTTTTACCTTGGAAAAGCTAAAAAACAATTTTTTTATGTTCAGCTTGATTTATATAAAAATCATGCGATGCATAATCATGTTATTGCTAATGATTTTTATCCAGCTGGGAAATTATATTTCAGCTGCAGCTGACTAATGCATTCACATCTAAACTGGAGGAAAAGCTCTCAGGGCTTTTCACATGTAAAACTAGATCTTCAGGGGCTTAAATGTAACTGCTTTATTTAGCTAAATGCTTTTTCATGCGCAGGTAGGAGCTATTCCTTTGTTATTCCTTCACCTGTTGAGCACATAACAGCTCTGTAGTTTATTCCTATTTGCATTTGGTTGCTGTGAAGCAACAACACCCAGTCAAAGGAGTTCTCAACACAAGAGAAAAGCCAAACCTCAGGGAGTATTAGGAGGAAAACGAAAGAAGGCAAATTCACAGAGCAGATAGCGAGAGTTACACTAACTAGAAATGTGCATGATGCTGCCACTAATATGTTTCATTTCATATGGAGATGGTGAATTCAGAGGGAACTGTAGGGTTAGTTGTCTGCCACATGTAGCAATTTGCGTGTAAGTCAAAATGTTTTGTCCTCATCTTACTAGAACACCTTCTTCTTCTGCAGACTGAAGTTCTTCTTGCGTTGTTTCAACAATGGCTTTCTTCTTCCCACTCTTGTGTATGCCAACAGTTTCTCCCACCTGAGCAGTGGATATCTCCAGCTCCTCCAGATTTACCATAGGCATCTTCGATGTTTCTCTAATTAATTGTCAGATGTGTATCGGTATGTTTGCAGCTGTGCCATACTCCGTCCGTTTCAGGTAATGGACTGAGCAGAGTTCTGCAGTGATCCAAACAGCATCATAAAGACCAACTTCACAATTCTGTTGGATCTCGAATGTTCCCTAAAAAAATTTCTGAGGTCTTCATAAAACAGCTCCATTTATACTAAGACACTATACTAAATTACTCACAGGTGAACTTTATTCGCTATTTAGGTGTTTCTGAAAGGAGCTGGTCGTACTGGAAATATAGAGGCATCAGAGTAAAGGAGGCTTTACAAGTTTAATTGTAAAAATTGGGACTATCATAACTAATATTTTCCTTCCACTTTTATTTAATGAACTGTGTTGTGTTGGTCCATCACCTAAAACCTCAATAAAATTCATTAAGGTTTGTGGTTGCAATGTGACAAATTGTGAAAACATTCTAGAGGTGTAAATGATTTTGCAAGGCTCTGTATTTTCTGTGTTTAAACTGTGTTTATCTTTGGTGTTTTTCAATGATTTAACAAAAGAAATAAGAACATATTATGTCTTTTGGCAGGCTGCTGGTAACAAAGTGCCAGGAGATCCAATTTGAATTTGATTCTTGGCAAAGTTTTCTGTAATTTGCAGACACAACACTGGCTCAACCCTCGAGTTTATGGACTTTTAAAAAACCTGATGATCAGAGTTAATATATTCCTGGGAAAAAAAAAGCACAGGACTGTGATATTTCTCATATTCCCCCAAAATTAGATTATTAGATGTACTCTAATTTTTGCCACTCATTTGACTTTCAGATAACTACTTCCTTTTTAAATAATACCAACATTAAGCTTCATCTTTTGGCAGCAGCATACATGCAAGTTTTGCCTCTAACTTCATCTAGAAAATCTTTTGATTATTTTTTTGACTCTTTGCGAGTTTTCCTGAACTTGATGTAGTATTATGGTTCCTTGATCCATTTTGATAGTATGTGTGGATATTTGCAATCCAGAGTTCGATCTGCATCATTCGTAAGGATGGCCTGCATCAGTCACACTTTCTGACCAGGCCTGTCACGATCCTGCGCAGTGATGCTGTTCCCCCAACAAACACCACCAAAGAATACAGCACTCAGCATTCATTCACTCAGAAATCTGAAACCAAAGATTCTCTTGTTTTCCCCTCTTTCTGAAGCCCGGGAAACATTTTTCCCCAATGCTAAATTCTCCCAAATAAGTTTATCCACCCACACACAGGGAGGCCACCCCTCACCCTCTCCCAGGCTGATTCCAGCTATTTCCATTGGATCGCCATTAGCATACAGATGTTAGACTGAAAAGGGAAAGCAAGGGGGGCACACCCACAATGGTGCAACGCAACCAGGAGGAGAGGGAGGGTTCGAGGGGCTGCATGCGGATGGCTCCTTGGCCTTTTAAAGGTCTTACACAAGCACACGCACACACACACAGACACACACCCACACACACACACACACACACACATAAAGACACAAGCAGAAGCACTGAATGATGAGCAGCCATGGGGGTTGTGGGAGCCTGCTCCTGCTTCTTCACTTTGCTGTTATTCATTCACCATGGTGAAATCCTCGTACTGACCAGAGCTGAATGCCACCACACACACACACACACACACACACACACACACACACCCCCACACACACACAAACACACACATACACTCACACAGTAATAAGCTGTAGTTTGTTACTGTGATGGATGTAGAAAAACTTTATATTCTCCCATAATTCCTTGATTTGAGACAACCCGCAGGTCATGTTTCATTGTGTATCCTTGGTTTCTGTAAACTGCTTACATTAGAAGTTCTTTTCTTATATAATAAAACTACATTCAACTCATAAAGGAGTTAACGTCAATCATGCAGAATCGTTTAAAAGCAGGACATTTGCAGGTTGTAAGTAAAGAGTTCCCAGTGTGACACAAACAAAACAAACACACACACACACAGACACACACACACACACAGAGAGAGACGCAGGGGAGGATCTCAACTTCTGCTCCACTTTGTGTGAATAGATGGAAATCAGTCACAAGTATCTCAGTGTCCCATTGTGTGCTGGGAAGTCTTTGTTTGGGCATCTGTTGCCCAAACATTCTCCCCAGTGTCACTCACCCCAAATTGGTCCGTCCGGACAAGTCGCAACAAAACTCACTCCCCCACTCCCCTTCCCACACCACGCAGCATGGATGGAGGGGGGGGAGAAGAGCGGTGGGGAGGGCCGGGAGGATCCCACCAGAACGCATGGAGGGGAAAGAGTTAATCTTTGTTCCCTTTGTGTGTCAGTGAATTGCTGATGATGATCATAACAGGCCCCCAGAAACAGAAGCAGCCATTTTTTTGTTGTTTTTTACTGAAATACTTGTGGGAACATTTTAGAACACTTTCCACCATGAGTTTCTTTTTATATAATGATAGCAAACATTAAAGTTGATACCACCAGTCCAAAGTTGATTGTTAAATCTATTCACGTTTTGCACATTAAAATTAAACTGAGCTCTATATCTCAAATATTCTTGTGTTCCCTCCATATTCTGGAACATTTGTTCACCTTTTCTCACAGTTTTTGTCTTTTTATATTGCTTAAATTGTATAAAATGGCACAATATGAGATAAATAAAGGGTGAAAGCAGTATTAGAGAATGCAAATTGAAAAGCAGATTTAGACCTGCAGGTTTCCATAACTGAGATCTTCTGCTTTTCCTGCAGCTTTCCTCGAACTAGTCATTTCACCTAGAGATGCAGCTATCAGCCTTTAATTGGTTGATACTGGAGTCTGATTATCTTCGGGATCTGATCTGCTGATTCTGCTGCTGTTTTTGTCTATTCCCACCTGTTCTTTCTAAGGACTAGAACAAAAAAAACAAAGTGTGGTGACAGGTTTGTTGATAGAGGTAGAAGATTTGAATTCAACACTGTAATGCCAAGCTTATCTCTATGTGCCTAATCGTGATTTAATTTAATTGAACCCAAAAAAGTGCATCAAAGTCCATGCTTTTGTTCAGTGTCTTTATATACAGAAAATTATGGAGGTTCAAGCATTTAAGAGCACTTAAAAACTAAAAAAGAAATGAAATTTTCATCATCTGATCTGAAAAACCAGAGAAAATTGGTTGGTTGATTGAGAATAAAATAATTAAAATAATTATTGATACCTGCCAAACAGCTTAATGACAAAAAATTCAGAGTGAAATGCTTTTATTTTTCAAAAGACTTTTATTATGAAATAAAGACGGACATATATATTAAGATAAAGAAGGTTATCCATGTAACCGCTGGAATGTAAACAATAGATGTACTTAAATTATGTGAAAAACACAACATCAAACAGCACAATATAAGTTTTGCTCTTAAAAAGAAAAATAAATAGGACCTTAAGTTAACAAGTTTTTCCTTTTTTTTTAAAGAAACATCTTGCTGCTGAGTTGACAATAAGCTACAGCAACAAGAAACATTTCTGGCCTCATCAGTGCAGGCGGCTGAAATGATTTCAGAAGAAAACTTCCTGTCTTCGCTCCAACTCGCATGATTTCGCCTGCCGGTCAGAGCTGGGCCAGCTAGCTGGTGTGCAACAGAAGTTGACCTACAAACACATTGTCAACAAGCCAACTCTGAAAAATCTAATGTATAACATGTATAATACAATGGTAATAAAAGAAATAAAACAGTCTTGATGGTGCTGCATGTCAGGATACATTTTAACAATCATTTCTGCCACAAAAAAATGTTTCTCTAAACGGCTGAGTGATAATTAACCACATTTATATTTGCAGCTGCAATCCTTGCAGTTAAAGGGAATGAGGCTTAACAGAGAGGAGAGCAGAATGACCGACGAGCATTCCCACCTGCAGAGAGGGATCGAGGAGAAACCGCCAAACTGCTTCCTGATGGCAAAACCCTGCAAGTGTTGATCTCTGCCGGCCCGTCAGCCAATAAGGCAACAGAAAATAAAGAATGCCAAAATGCTTGCTTCCCTCCTTTTCCCTCCGCTCCATAAGCCCTTTTATTAAAGCTTCCGGTTAACCAAGCAGTAAAAAAAAGTGTACGTTCTTATTTTAAAACAAATGCAAAAACATCATCACAAATCAAGGAGAAATAAAACAAGCAATAAATAGTCCTAGAAACATGTTAGGCTATATTAATAATTATTACACTGTATATAACCTGCCATAGCTAAGGGTAGGGGTTAACAGTACCAGTATGTTAGAGGAACTTTGGTAACTAGAGATTTCCTACAATATGTGCTAAGGCAGTTCAGCTGAATCATGGTCAGACAGTTAAAATGGCTGACATTTACAATCATGTGGCCACAGCCATACAACCAATCACCTAATCAATCAGTGACAGCATACAGTTACTAAATCCTTTTACACTTGGACAAGGAAACGGTCAATTTAATTCAATTGGAGAGTCCTAAATGGGACCACATCACCAGATGACTGTTTCAGGAGATTTCTAAGGACTGGAACAGGAAATAAAGTCTGTTATAATGGACTGCACACTGTCTTGGAGAAGGCAAAGGAAAATAAAACACATCTTCTTGAGATTAGGGTACAGAAGGTTCTCACACAGAACCTTCAGCTGAGCAGGAACAGCATGGAGATGAATGCTGAGCAGAATACCCTTCAGTTATTCTCTAAAACACAGGTATACAACAGTATACAGCAGTTACAATGGCATAAAATATAATAAAAAAAGCTCACAAAATAATCAATAAAACAATAAACAGAAAAGGGAGTCAGCTAAAACTGGACAAACATTGAGCAGCACTACAGCTGCTTGGGTGAAGGAAATGCAATATGCACAAAGATAGGCACGTTCACTCAGCTGGAGCTAAAAAGGATCTGAAAAGCTAATGTTTTACTCCTTTGTGACCTCTGAACTCACATTGTGGTTACACAGAGTTAAAACTATCCCTGATCAAACTCAGCCCTGAAGCAAAACTCTTATTCGTCTGAAACAGAGAGGCGACTGAAGATGGGCAAACGCCGGCCTTCGATGCTTGGAGACTCCGTGCCGCTGGAAGAAGAACTGAGGGAACACGAAGACGTGTAGCCCTCCTCGGAGAGGGAGTCGGCTGAGGAGCAGCGCTGAAGGGAAGAGAAGCTGTTCAGAGTGGCTGGAAGCTGGTGGGGGAGGTGCACAGGGAGGTTCTGGTTTTTGGAGGTGAAGTTGCATGTTGGACACTTTGGGTCAGCTGCAGCATAGAATCGCAGAGCTGAGTCTCCGCTGTCACCTGCCAGGTCGCTGATACCAGAGAAAGGGTAAGGGCAATGCTTCAGAGGCCCTGGCTCAGGAAAGAGAGGGGAAAGGAGCTCTGGGCTCCCTGTGGAGGAGGGAGGAGGGGAGACAGAGGAGGCCCGTGTGAAGAGGAAGCAGGAAGGCTGAGACTCCTCAACCGGTTGAAAGATGTGGGAGGAGGAGAAGCCCGCAAAGCTGAGGCTGTGCCGGAGCAGTGGAGGCCTCAACTTCTGCCTCTGAGGAGCCGCCGCAGAGCTGGCCGCTTGCATCTCATCTGCATTGTGGATGAAGTGGCAGCGGGCACCGTACGGACAGAAACCTATCGTGTGGAAAGTGCGGCAAGGCTCCGTCTTGTATTTGGGGTGCCTGCTGAGTCCTCTCAGCTCATCCATGCCGTGGGCAAACTGGCACTTGGCCCCGTACTTGCAGGTCCCGCTCTCCTCAAAGGTGCGACAAAGTTCTGTCTTATACCGGCTAGAGATGTGCATGGGCGGCACCAGTGGTCTGGAGGAAGAGGAGGAAGCAGTGGAGGCCAGAGAGGTGTTGCTGATGCACAGACCTGGTGGTGGAAGCAGCATCGACGGAGAGGCATTTGACATTTTGTCCTCTCTGTTCCCCACGTTACCGACATTCCCCTCAATCATGCTGACCGAGCGGTCGACTCTAAAGGGGATGTGACTTAGCGAGGAGCGTGTAAGCGCTCGGTTCCACTGCTGGTTGGAGGCCAGACTGAGCCCCCAGCAGGCCGACTCCATCACCTCAGAGCTGCTGTTGAACTTGGAGTTGGGAAGGGTCACGGGGCAGAGAGAATGGCGTCTCTGGAAGCCGAGAACTCTTTGACTGCGCTGCAAAGAGCTGGCGGAGGGGCAATCTGTTGTTTCCAGGCCACAGAAATTCTGACACACAAAAGAAGAGAAAATAATAGATGTGAGCTCTCTGCAACTCCAGGGTGCTGGAGCAAGACCTGCAGAGCCAGATCAGGCTGAAAGGGTCCTGAATAATAGCTTCATCACTCATGGAGAGCGCAAAAACTTTCAAACAATGTCTGAGTAACTCTTAAAAGACAGAACTCTTTAAAGTTAACTGTTTTTTTTAAGGTATAACTTTGAGAGATCTTAAAGATTAAAACTCTTTCAAATGAAAATTGCATTTTTACTTTTCACTGGCTTCAGTATTATTAAAACACTGCAAAAGCTGAAGGTAGCCATGAAAGAACACAGACTGTTTAAAAACATAAAAGTTTTGTTGATTGTTACCTTGCAGAACTCCTCATCCAGTTCCAGGAAAGGTGTCAGGGAGTCGGAGGGCATGATTCACTCCACGGTCTTCACCAAGTGAAGCAGCCTGATGTCTGATCCCACGATGGATCAATTTCCAGGAGTTGAACTGAAATGAAACTATTCTAACAGCTTGGAGAAAATCTTCAACTTGTTTTGAAGGAACCCGTTGTTCCAGTGGTCTGGATGGGGTTTGTTTTGTTTTGGATTCTGGAAGAATAATGCCCAGGTCTGTTGGCAGAGTGAGAGGAAAAAGCAATGTGTTCTCAGGAGGAAAGTTCCTCAGCCATCTGCTGGAATCTGTTTAAATAGTTGGGTAAACCCACCCGTACGGACCCAACCCCTCCTGTCTGTATGCTTCAGGGGGCAGACGGGGAGTTTGTGTGTTAATGTGCGTTAATGATGTGTGTGTGCATGTGTGTGTTGGTGGGGGCGGGATCCTGCATTGTAATTGTGTGCTGGGGGGCAGGGTGGGCACAGCAAGGAGGGAAGGGAGCTGAATAAAGCTACTTTTCTCCCCATTCATGACCACAGGCTAAAAAAAAGCATTCTTCTTCATTGAACGCGCCGTCCTCCATCTTTGCTTTGAATCAGTACAGCTGAAAGGTTAATGGTAAGTCCTACCAAACACATTCTCTGTCATCTGGGAAAAGAAAAACTTAAGGAGTTGTAGGAATATTTAAAAGGAAATTATAATTAACTGTGAATAAGGGAGTCAAGCTGAAAATGGGGAGGATGGAAATGCAACAGGAGGACAAACTGTGTAACCGACAAACTGCAGCTTATATTTAAACATGCATCTTATATCCTCCAGAAAGTTTCAGCTGGCTTTAAACAATATTTGGTCATCTGACTTTTACAAAGTTAATTATTACTTAAAGCAACTTCAATTTAAAAAGTTTTTTTGCACGTTTAAAAGAAAAACGAGTATTCCAGTTTTGGGCAATTGTGAAAAAGTAAATCTTATTTAAATTGGAGGCTGCACGGTGGCGCAGTTGGTAGCACTGTTGCCTTGCAGCAAGAAGGTCCCGGGTTTGATTCCCGGCTGAGGGTCTTTCTGCATGGAGTTTGCATGTTCTCCCCGTGCATGCGTGGGTTCTCACCAGGTACTCCGGCTTCCTCCCACAGTCCAAAGACATGCCTGTTAGGTTAATTGGTCTCTCTAAATTGCCCTTAGGTGTGTGAATGAGTGTGTGGTTGTTTGTGTGTTGCCCTGTGATGGACTGGCAACCTGTCCAGGGTGAACCCCGCCTCTCGCCCATAGACTGCTGGAGATAGGCACCAGCTTCCCCGCGACCCGCTGTGGAATAAGCGGTAGAAAATGACTGACTGACTGACTATTTAAATTGGAGTAGTCATCCTCTTTTTCCTAAAAAGCATTTACAGTCTGATAATTGATGGAGATAAGTTGGTTCTCAGACAGGTCCAGACATTTGCACTTGGAAGTCAGCTACAATACCTCCTGAAGTCCGGATTCTTAGTTAGAAAGTTCAGGTTCCTCTCCAGCGCTGACCTGAAATCCAAAATGGCTGCCACATGTATGAAAGGTAGAGATACCAGCAGTAAAATGGTTTTATTTTCACTTGTGGTAGTTTGTATCTTATAAAATCCATCTCACACAAAGTACTGTTAAAGTACTGTTTTTGTCAGCAAATGTTTGGCTAAATTATTTGAATCCATAAAATTTAGAGAAATGCATTAGTATTAGCATGATAGTAATTGTTAGCAATAAAGATTACCTATGTCATTAAGCAACATTTAACATATATTATTAGTTTTCCATTCTGCAACATGAACATGGTTCGGATGGGTATGAAATAGTTCCAAGAGCTGGGTCCAACATTACTATAATGCTTTCATTGTCTCAAAGTGACATTATTTGTATCAAAACCCTGTTTAATCTGATAATAGATTGAGTAGTTCTCCAATAGGCCTTGACATTTGTTGGCAAAAATCTGAATTTTAGGGCAAACAATTTGGAAAATCAACTGGAATCCCACCTGAAGTCCAAATTCTTACTTGGAAAGTCAGGGGTTACTCAGCAAACCCTTACCCTCAATCCAACATGGCTGCTACAGTCAAAGCTAGTCACAGCAGCAGTGATAAACAAAAAGGAATGCACAATGTGTTGCTATTTGAATTCATAATCGGGCATAGAAAAGCCTGATTATTGGCTTGCTAATAGTTTTGGCTAACAGCGGTTAACCTTGGCACTGACCACAACTATTAGCAAATTCAGTTAGTTTTCCATCTTACTTCTGGAAAGTGGTTAACTTGGGTGTGAAATCATTCAAGAGCCCAGTTCCAGAATTGTGAAGAGGTAAACATTATTTAGTTTTCTGTAGTACTCGTTTCGCTATCTCAAAGTTACATTATTTTTGATTAAAGGTTTTTCAGTCTCAATTGAGGTCACGCAATTGTCCAATAGGATTAAGACATTTATACTTGAAAGTCCATAGGTTCCTTTCTAACTATGGCCTAAAATCCAACATGGCTGCTATGTTTAGAAAAGTTAGTGAAAGCAGCACTGTTTATTTGACAGTTTTAATGTGATTAAATCTGTCACACACATAGTACTGCACAGTCTTTGTTAGTAAACATGTTGCTATAGTGTTTGAATCCTTAAACATGAGAGAATGCATTGTTTTTAGCTTACTAATTGTTGTTGCAAATCATGGTTAGCCATGGTACTGAAACAATGTTTAGCAAATCCTAGTTTTCCTCTTGCAATTGAAACACCGTTAATTTGGAGAATAAATCATCCCAGTATCCAATTTTCACATGACTATTATGTTTTTGTTATCTTAAATAAACACAGTAAACATTTTTAATCTGATTATAGACCACATTAGCTCTACAACAGGTTCAAGACAGAAATCAAATGTCAAAATTTCAGAGTGAGGAATACCCCTGAGTCCAAATTCTAACTTATGATGTCAAGGCTTACTCACCAACCCTGAAGTAAAAACCTATATGGCTTCCACAAGTATAAAAAGTTGAAATAGCAGCAATAATAACATGGGTATTTGCACTTTGGATTGTTTGTATCTCATGAAATCAGTCACACATTTACCATTGTGCAATCTTTGTTAGTGAATGTGTTTCAACACTTTTTAAATTCATTAAATGGATTATTATCATCTAGCTAATTGTTCTGGCTAGTAGGTTTGTCACTGAGCAGAACACTTAGTAAATCCTATTAGCTGGTTATCTTGTAACTGAAATATAATTAGGCTGGGTAGACAATTGTTCAAAAAACCGATTTCTTCATCATTATTAACAATATTATTATTATTATTATTATTATCTTCTCAATCTGATAGATTGAGGTTATGTAGTTCTTTAACAGAACAAGCGATTTATATATCAAACTTTAATCATATGTTGGAAAATTAAGCTGAAATGCCCCATGACTTGGAAATAATAGAGGTTTTTTATAAACCCTTACATAATATCGTCCGTTGAGTGATTACTGGGTGGTGAAGCTTCTGTACCATTGTTAATAAAACAGTGAAATGCATTGTTATGGGTTTGTGCTGCTAATAGTTGTCACTGAGCACAAGAATTAGTAAATGCGACTTGTTTTCATTCTCCCAACTTAAGATAGTAACAAGATTGTTCTGACTTCCTAACATATTGAATGCACCTTAATATTGCTCTTTTGTTAATTCCAAGTGGATTTATTTTTTATCAGCAGTAATGGTCTCATAAAATAATGGATTGGTGTTTGTTGGATGTGCAACAGGCCAATAGCTCTACATAAACAAAGGTGGTGAGTAAGTTAACTAGTTTACACCCCCTCATGGTCTTTGTGTAGGCTAAATGTGGGTCAGTTTTCTGTTTGGGTTCAAAGTTCAACTTATAGCTCAGAAATGCCCCTGCAGGTCTAAATGGGGTTTCAGTAGCAAGTAAAAAGCACTTCAATACCCAACCCAGTTTGGTTTTAGCTTTAAAGACAGCTTCAAGGAGGAGTGGACAACATATTTTTTTCTTCCAGGGCTCTTTTGACATAGTTGCAAGGTTCAAAGGGGCAAACACTGTAGTGAAATATCAGTGCTGTATGCCTATAATATTCAAAACCTATAGCATTTATCATATACAGTCAACGATTCACTCTGTGTTGCTTGTATGACAGGTTGTAGCCAACATTAGCTGCAAATGTCTGTTTATGGTTGACTCAGAAATCCTGCTAGTCTCATGCTGTACATTCTAAATGCGAAAAAAGCAGAGGCTGATGTTATTATATTCTCAACTGACATAATCTGTTGCACAAAAGATATTTCATGTAAACAAATGTGTGCGATAGAGACCAGTCCAGGAGGGTCAGTAGTGACTCAGCGACTCCCTCAGTGGTGCCGCTTTAATTCCTCTCTTCCTAGTCTGTTGTTAATGTGCTCTATGCAAAGAACTGAACTGAACTAAATTATACCAAGTGCAACAACTCACGTTTAACGTAGATGTTTAAAGGTGGATCACTGCAGAGGATATTTGCAGTATTTTTAAAGTGGTATGTACTTTTCTGTATGTTAAAATATGTGAAAACCTGACACACTCAGGCACCAACTTCTTCCTGGAGATCTTTGAAATAATCTTAGCTAGGTAAGAGCATACTTTGTTGTTATTATGTGATTCTCCCTTACAAAGAGCAGCTCAAGACATCATAACTCTCATTCAAAAGGTTTCTTCACAACAAAGGAAGATCAGAACTGAAGCATAAAACATATTAATCTACTAAAAGAAGTACTTCACATCTTTAATATTACCATAACAAATATACTGTATTTTGCCAAATCTGTATAGTAGCTATAGTATAACTCTAAAAACAATGATTTTTCTGATTTTTGAATTTGTGCTTCATATCTTTGGATTGTTTATGGTTGTAAAAGTTGAGTGACCGTTTAGAGACAAACTGTAAAAGTGCCTTATCACAATGCTTCACTGATATGGTACGTTGCTGTTGAGTGTGTGTATGTTAAAAACTGTAATGCATTGTGGTTTCCTCCCTGTGGTTGGTTGGTGTTGTAACAGACTTCTTCTTTGTTTCCTTCTTTCTGTCTTTCTTTCCTTTTTTACCAACCTCTTCTGCACTTTCTGTGCCCCACCGCTCCTCCACCACCACTTCCACCCCCTTGGTTCTTGTATTTGTTCTGATCGATCGAGAAAATGAATCAGTTACTCCCCCTCTGATGTTGTGGTCTGGCCTCCAGAGTGACGCAGCAACTGAAACTCTTCTTACATAAACAAGCGTAACTGTCTGTTTGCCTGTGCCTTTCTGTGGGTGGAGGGTTGGAGGCTGCAGTCTTTAATTTATTTGTTGTTGTAGTATTGACTGTTGTACTTCTCTGCCATTACGTTGGGTAACCTACCTACATGTGCAAAGAGAAAACATTGCAATAAACTCACAAAGTTCGAATGAAGTTTTCTTGCCCAAATGAAATCCTTGTGTTATAATTTGACTCTGAATTAAATGCTGATGAATCTGTTTTATAATAGACTGTGACCAGCTGTTGAAGGTAGTTACATACTTACAAGCATGTCCAGCAACCTCCACAATCATTATTCGCCCTGGTAAAAAGGTCTTAAGAAATATCTTTCTTTGATTGGAGGTGCATGTTTCAAAGAGACCTTGATGGCATTCTCTATACCATGGTTGTCAAGGGTGTATGTAGGAGGAACAACCCCACAGCATCACAGATCCTCTACCGTACTTATAAGGGGACATGAGTTGCTTTTCCACATATTCATCCACTGCTTCCCATCAGACCCATCAGAGCTCAATCTTATCAGACCAAATAGGTCAAGCTTAAATGTCGGAAGCACATTGCAAACCCCACTCATTTATATTTGTGATGGTAGGACAAAAAGTGTCTATGGGTTGCTATGGAGACTCAGTGGAGATTCTGAGATTATTTTTTCCTTCATTACCCTCCTCACCGTGCATGGCATAAAGAATGTAAAATGTTTCAATAGCAGCTTTCAAAGACACAAGTAACTCCATAAAATACATAGTAATGTTCAATATATCGTTCGTTCGTTCGTCGTCTTCCGCTTATCCAGGACCGGGTCGCGGGGGCAGCAGACTCAGCAGAGACGCCCAGACGTCCCTCTCTCCAGACACCTCCTCCAGCTCCTCCCGGGGGAGCCCAAGGCGTTCCCAGGCCAGCCGAGAGACATAGTCCCTCCAGCGTGTCCTGGGCCTCCTCCCGGTGGGACGTGCCTGGAACACCTCCCGAGGAAGGCGTCCAGGAGGCATCCGGTATAGATGCCCGTGCCACCTCAACTGGCTCTTCTCAATGTGGAGGAGCAGCGGCTCTACTCCGAGCTCCTCCCGGATGGCCGAGCTCCTCACCCTATCTCTAAGGGAGTGCCCGGCCACCCTACGGAGGAAGCTCGCTTGTATCCGTGATCTCGTTCTTTCGGTCATGACCCAAAGTTCATGGCCATAGGTGAGGGTAGGAACGTAGACCGACCAGTAAATTGAGAGCTTTGCTTTTCGGCTCAGCTCTCTCTTCACCACAATGGACCGGCACAGCGCCCCCATTACTGTGGCAGCTGCACCGATCCGTCTGTCGATCTCCCGCTCCATTCTTCCCTCACTCGTGAACAAGACCCCGAGATACTTAAACTCCTCCACTTGAGGCAGGAACTCCCCTCCAACCTGAAGAGGACAAGCCACCCTTTTCCGGTCGAGTACCATGGCCTCGGACTTGGAGGAGCTGATCCTCATCCCAGCCGCTTCACACTCGGCTGCGAACCGCCACAGCGCATGCTGTAGGTCTTGGCTAGAGGGGGCCAGCAGGACCACGTCATCCGCAAAAAGAAGAGACGAAATCCACTGGTCCCCAAACCAGACCCCCTCCGGCCCTTGACTGCATCTAGAAATCCTGTCCATAAAAGTTATGAACAGGACCGGCAACAAAGGGCAGCCCTGCCGGAGTCCAACATGCACTGGGAACAGGTCCGACTTAGTGCCGGCAATGCGGACCAAACTCCTGCTCCGCTCGTACAGGGACCGGATGGCCCCTAATAAAGGGCCCCCGATTCCATACTCCTGGAGCACCCCCCACAGGGCATCACGAGGGACACAGTCGAATGCCTTCTCCAGGTCCACAAAACACATGTGAACCGGTTGGGCAAACTCCCATGAACCCTCGAGCACCCTGTAGAGGGTATAGAGCTGGTCCAGTGTTCCACGGCTGGGACGAAAACCACACTGTTCCTCCTGAAGCCGAGGTTCGACTATCGGTCGGACTCTCCTCTCCAATACCCTGGCGTAGGCCTTACCAGGGAGGCTGAGGAGTGTGATCCCCCTGTAGTTGGAACACACCCTCCGGTCCCCCTTCTTATAAAGGGGGACCACCACCCCAGTCTGCCAGTCCAGAGGCACTGTCCCCGACCGCCACGCAATGTTGAAGAGGCGTGTCAACCATGACAGCCCTACAACATCCAGAGACTTGAGGTACTCAGGGCGGATCTCATCCACCCCCGAAGCCTTGCCACCGCGGAGCTTTTTAACCACCTCGGTGACTTCAGCCTGGGTGATGAAAGAGTCCAACCCCGAGTCCCCAGCCTCTGTTTCCACCACGGAATGCGTGATGGCAGGATTGAGGAGATCCTCGAAGTACTCCTTCCACCGCCCGATAATGTCCTCAGTCGAGGTCAGCAGCTACCCACCCCCACTATAAACAGTGTTGGCAAAGCACTGCTTCCCCCTCCTGAGGCGCCGGACGGTTTGCCAGAATCGCTTCGAGGCCAACCGGTAGTCCTTCTCCATGGCCTCACCAAACTCTTCCCAGGCCCGAGTTTTTGCCTCTGCCACAGCCCGGGCCGCAGCACGCTTGGCCTCACGGTACCCGTCAGCCGCCTCAGGAGTCCCACAAGCCAACCACAGCCGATAGGACTCCTTCTTCAGCTTAACAGCATCCCTTACTGCCGGTGTCCACCACCGGGTTCTGGAATTGCCGCCACGACAGGCACCGCAGACCTTACGGCCGCAGCTATGGGCAGCAGCATCGATAATAGATGCAGAGAACATGGTCCACTCGGACTCTATGTCTCCAACATCCCCCGGGATCTGGTCGAAGCTCTCCCAGAGGTGGGAGTTGAATACATCCCTGGCCGAGGGCTCCGCCAGGCGTTCCCAGCAGACCCTCACTATGCGCTTGGGCCTGCCGAGTCTGTCCGGCTTTCTCCTCCTCCAGCGGATCCAACTCACCACCAGGTGATGATCAGTGGACAGCTCAGCCCCTCTCTTCACCCGAGTGTCCAAAACATGCGGCCGAAGGTCTGATGATATGATAACAAAGTCGATCATTGACCTCCTGCCTAGGGTGTCCTGGTGCCAAGTGCACTGATGGACACCCTTATGTTTGAACATGGTGTTCGTTATGGACAATCCGTGACTAGCACAGAAGTCCAATAACAAAACACCACTCGGATTCAGATCGGGGAGGCCATTCCTCCCGATCACGCCTCTCCAGGTGTCACTGTCGTTCCCCACGTGGGCGTTGAAGTCCACCAGCAGAATAATGGAGTCCCCAGGAGGGGCACTATCCAGCACCCCCGACAGGGACGCCAAGAAGGCCGGGTACTCTGCACTACCACTCGGCCCGTAGGCTGAAATGATAGTCAGAGACCTCTCCCCAACCCGAAGGCGCAGGGATAAAACCCTCTCATCCACTGGGGTAAACCCCAACACGAGACGGCTGAGCTGGGGGGCAACAAGCAAACCCACACCAGCCCGCCGCCTCTCCCCGTGGGCCACTCCAGAGTAGAAGAGAGTCCAACCCCTCTCAAGGAGATGGGTTCCAGAGCCCACGCTGTGCGTGGAGGCGAGCCCGACTATTTCTAGTCGATATCTCTCGACCTCCCGCACAAGCTCAGACTCCTTCCCCCCCAGCGAGGTGACATTCCACGTCCCTAGAGCCAGCCTAAGCATCCGGGGATCGGGCCGTTGAGGTCTCCACCTTCGTCCGCCACCCAATCCTCTTTGCACCGGTTCCCCCTGCAGGTGGTGGGCCCACTGGAGGATGGCCTCGCGTCTCTCGTTCGGGCTTGGCCCGGCCGGGTCCCGCGAGGAGCAACCCAGCCACCAGGCGCTCTCCGACGAGTCCCGACCCCAGGCCTGGCTCCAGGGTGGGACCCCGGCTCCGCCGTACCGGGCGACGTCACGTGCCTCGATATTGTGTTCTTCATGAGGGATTCTTGAACCATTCTTTGTCTGACCCATCACCTAGAACCTGTTTGCCATGGGAGACCCTACCAGGGGCATTTAGGCCCCAGACAACATAGCCTCTAGGATCATTTGAGCACTCAAACCCCTCCACCACGTTAAGGTGACGGTTCAATATATATATAATGGAAAAACACACAACAGTGATAAAAAAAACCAAGTTTAACTATAAACTCTTTGGAATAAATTATTTTTAACAGTGAGTTACTGAGATTTGAACATTCAGGTTAGAGTTTTAATGTTCATGCTTGAAGATGTTCACTTACATCTGAATTAGCCCAGAGGCATGTTTATCCCAGGTGTTGGTGAGGAGTTTTGTTCATTTTTCTGGGTGGAAACATGGGAATTTTGACCACACAGTTATAGTGGTTTAACGCAGACTAGTTGCTGAGACATGCTTTAATTGCAGCACATCATGTCGCTGTACTGTTAAGTAATTGTAAAGTGTCACAGTCTGTTGTTCAACCTGCCTGTTACTAACATTCTCTCACCCTAAGAGGCGCTGGAGCGGCAGACCGGAGTGTTGACAGGTGTACGTCGTTGCTTCATCAGCTGGAGGACTATATGAGGGTGGTTCGCTGGCTTTTCTACGCCTGAGTGTTTGCCTACCATGGTAGTGTTTACCTGGCCATTATCTGCTGAATTCTGGAAGCTCCACTTGTTTTTTTGAGCCTTGATTAATTATCCGTCTTGTTTCCTTCGTCATAGGCTGTTCACGCCCAGCTGGGGTTTCCTCCTGAACCCACCTCCTGTCAAGACTGAAATCTGCTGCTGCCCTTGCGAGTCCTCCAGCTGGAGACGCAACCTGTCCACCACTTTGTTACCTGGAACATCAAATCGCTCCAATCGTTTCCGTGCAGGCACTACCACAGCTTGAACCGGTTTCTTCCCCTGGTGGATCGATCACTTTCCGGAAAGTGAGCATAGGTTTTTGTTTGAATATTCCAATCTGTTCCTCCACTCACCTCTGTTCTTCTTTTGCAGTCTGTCTCCTGATCGCTCTGCCCACGTTGTTCCTGAGTCGAAAAGAAATAAAAGAGAAACTTAATTTACTCTTCTCTGTCTGAGTGTCCTCTGCATGTGGGTCAAGTCGGCCTTAAAAACTATGACAGTAAAGTACTTCCGAAATACTCTCCAGAATTGTATTGTATTTAGCAGTGAACGTTAGCATGTGAGTAGCAGAACAAAGTGCCTCCCTCCTCTCTCATCTACTCACAGCTGGGCTGTTATGGTATGAACTGGCTGTAAATGTCTGATCATCTACCTCCAGACATGCTCACACAACAATGGCACCATTCAGACCATTCTTTTGTTCAGGGAACTATATGTGTTCATTACGCCTTCCAACCATCTTGAAAGGTCCCAACACAGAATGGGGGGGCTGAAGTTGGTCTTCCAACACGATCAACAGTTATAAAGCTGTATCCACTATGAACTGTAAGGGGTATAACGGGATCTACAGTGTGATGTTGCACAAATTTACATCAGCTGCAGCAACATGGCTCTACTGCTGCACATTGACCACAAGAGTGTAGAAAGCATATAATCCTCCAGTGTCCAATCAGCAGAATCTGTTGCAAATAATGACATCCTGAATGCATTTGGATAGTGAGCCAGCATGAGCATCTCCATACAGAGCTCAGAGCTGTGCTGGAGGTTTCTCCTAAGCCAAATCTTGCATGCGTTACATAGATGAATGTTGTTGGAGCATAAAGATCATCCAGCTGGGGCTGTTGCACCAACGTGGCATGGCGGACCACCTTTAATGATGCAAAATGGCAAATCGATCTGTAATGGTGGGGATTTGTGGTTGTATGACCTGAAAAGGGCCAAAGGGGCATCCAAAAGGGCCAATTTCCATGCATAAAACATGCCTTTTTTAAAAAATATATTTTATTTTGGCACTAGTGGCCTTTATTTTTATTTTTTTTTGACAGCAGGCAGACAGGAAAGAGGGGTAGAGAGAGGGGGATACATTCGGCAAATGTCGCCAGGTCCGGGACTCGAACCCAGGACGGCCACTTCGAGGACTGTAGCCTCGCCTAAAACGTGCCTTTTCGGCAAGAAATAAAATTACTTAAATGTTTCATGTTATAAAAATTAGGCACTTCCAACTATATGTGTTACACTTGTAAATTAATAAATGTACCAGATACACTGCCTGGCCAAAACAAAGTCGCTACCTGGATTTAACTAAGCAAATAGGTACGAGCCTCCCATTGGATAATTACTGCATAACCGATTATGTTTCAGCTGGCAACAAGTTATTTAACCCCAACTGGTGTAATGAGTTGCATGTCAAAAGACACATCCCGTGGTTATGGAAAAAGATGTCAGTCTGAAGGGTCAAATCAATGGCATGCATCAAGCAGAAAAAACATCTAAGGAGATTGCGGAAAATACCAAAATTGGGTTAAGAACTATCCAACGCATTATTAAAAACTGTAAGGATAGTGGGGACCCATTGTCTTCGAGGAGGAAATGTGGCGGGAAAAAAATCCTGAATGATTGTGATCGGTGATCATTTAAATGTTTGGTGAAATCAAATCAAAGAAAAACAACAGTAGAACTCCGGGCTTTGTTTAATGGTGAAAGTAAGAGCATTTACACACACACAGTGCAAAGGGATCTCAAGGGATTGAGACAGAACAGCTGTGTAGCCTTAAGAAAACCACTAATCAGTGAAGCAACCTGAAAAAAAGGCTTCATTTTGGTAGGGAACATAAAGATTGGACTCTGGAGCAATGGAAGAAGGTCAGATGGTCTGATGAGTCCAGATTTATCCTGTTCCAGAGTAATGGGCGCATCAGGGTAAGAAGAGTGGCGGGTGAAGCCTAGTTCCTACTGTTGTGATTATGAATATGAATACATTATTTAATATTTAATATTAATGCTTTCAATATTTTATTAAATAATATTTCGGTCTGTTAAGGGTTGTCCTGTGAATACCAGCCCAGTAAGGCGATGGTATTAGGACAAAATCGAAAGGGTGAGCCAAGCTCTGACATTATTGAACAGCAAAACTCTGCACACACATGGAATGAATTCACATAATTTCTTAAAATACAAGAATTTATTAACAAAAATAAGTCAACTCAAAGTCAAATATATTTCAATCAACAAACTCTTTACTTTGCTAAAACAATCCAACTAACTACCAAGCAGAATTAAAGAATAATGAAGACTAATGGACTATGTACAATATAAACAAGTTGATCAAAGATGGTTGAAATCATGACCGAAAGAGTGATGCAACATTACCATTCAATGTTTATGTTTGAGTACCAAGGATTATCTTGAAGAATCTGGAAATTAAGTTAAGTTAGTCCTGGAATCAACTTAGGAAATAATCAGCAAACGTTTAGACAACCATTCACAATGCAAGATCAGATAAAATATTATTTTAATAAAATAATGTTTTAAAGAATGATCTGCTGAATAAAACCAACCTTCTGGATGACCAACTCTCAATGTGTTTAATTAGCCGCCTTTATTCATTAAAATAATATTTAAAGAAATATTATTTTGAATAAGAACCAAATCTTTGAGAAATGGGCTTAATTGTGTTTCTTAGTTATCAAGTTTAGTAAAACAATATTTAGGGAAATATTATTTTACTAGACTGAAAACTAACAACCTTTTTGGGTAAATGATCTTAGCAGGCAAGCACGTGTTCTTAGCTGTTAGCGGTTGGAGCTAACAAATGAAGCTTATAGCTTATCATTAGAATCAAACTCATACCTTTAAAATACCATTAATAAAAGGGTTAAAATGCATAAGCGCGGACGGCGTGTTATGGCCGATCTTCTGTGTTTAAAATCACCCTTTAAATAAAGTTTGTCTTAACTTTAAAAAAAACAAAAACAAACACAGAACACATAAACTGAGCACATGTGCTGAGCAGATAATCTGCTAGAACTAAAAAGGCTGAGTTTCAACACAAACAAAACCAAACTTCATAAAACGAAAAATGTTTAGATTATTTCATTCTAAACTACTTCTCTCTGCCCAAAACACAACCTCTTACGTAAACCGTGCTGAGGAAAAGTTGTCCGAGGCAACGAAGTTTAGAAAGCATCCACAGTGAACAAAGGGTTAACTTGCTAACCTCTGTAGCTGTGGGGAGGGACGGCTTGTTCCGTCGGCCAGCTAAACTGTACGTTACTGCTGTAATCACGGTGATGCGGCCCGTTGTCCTTCTTTCAGACCGGGAAAAACTGCCCCACTCGGTGTCATAGAGACAGAGTCTCTGCTGGGAACTCTCTGGAACACAGTTTGATTCTGTAGACCTCAGAGAGAAAGTCAAGCAACGCTTGTACCTTAATCAACCCGTTCATGAATGAATACCGGATACACAAACAGCAATTCATTCTTACTTAACTTAGTGCATATGATCGCGTGATCGTATGACACTCTTGGATCCAGTTTGAAGAGTTATGTCTTTTTGCCCGCAAAGAGACATTAGCGCGCTGTGTCCCTCAGTCCAGTTCCTCTGGGGACCTGCGTGGAAGAGGTCAGTTTGTTGCAAAAGCGGGGTTTTCATTTGGACAGTGACGTCACGGCAAGTCCACTGTTATTCCCCGTTTCTGGCTGTGCTGTAAGTAGGTTAATGCGATTTATTTTGAAAGTTCCAGAAAAGGTCTTATCATGTTGAACCCATGGCTGGGGTCCCAACATTGCTGTACAAGCCTGTGGAGGCAGTGCTATGATATGGGGTTGCTGCAGGTGGTCAGGTCTGGGTTCAGCAACTGTATGTGTTCAAAGAATGAGGTCGGCTGACTACCTGAATATACTGAATGACCAGGTTATTGTATCCATGGATTTTTTCTTCCCTGATGGCACGGGCATATTCCAAGACGAAAATGCCAGGCTCGGTGGCACTTGTGGCCTTTATTTTGTAAGTTGATCGACAGAAAATGGGCTGGAGAGTAAGAGGGGGGAGACATGCAGCAAAGGTCATTGGGTCAGGACTCAAATCCACGACGGCTGTGTCGAGGACTGTAGCCTCCATAAATGGGCCGCGCATTTTACCCCTACACCACCGCTGTGCCCAAGCAGTTTGTGATTAAAAAAACAATTCTATAAGCAATAGATTTCTCCTCAGTTTTATGCTTTTTTATTATTGTGTGTCATTGTAATTCTGTGATGAGGTATGTCACATATTAATATATTTTTATATTTTGTGTGTGAACCGTGAATGACAATTATTTCTGTATTTTGAGTATTGAGTTTGGCATCATCCATTCCTCCATCTTAGATTGATACTGAGTTAAATTTAGAGTCTGTACAGTCTGCTAATGTTCTAATGAAATGGAAATAAAGAGTTTATTCGGTAATTTTCTTCGGTATTCCAGTAATTTTACATACAGCCATGTTGTATCTGAACTCAGGAACTGGTTTCGATACCAGGGGTTCTGCTGTGATACTTTCTGACCTGAACATTCATATTTCTGGGTTAATTCTGGGTGTGTTCTTTGTTGTTCAAACTTTTTGAAGTTCTAAAGATCCAAGTTGGATAAAAACATTGCCAACAATAAATGATCTCCACCACAAACAGTATATAACTGGCTTTAAACTTTGTATCTTAATTTGGGTAGATTTCCAGTTACCAGTATTCCAATGAATAAATAAAACTCAAATGAAAAAGATTTAAGGGCACAAATGGTTTTGCAAAAGTGGAGAAAGCTTGTAGGACCTGCTTTCTTTATATATAGCTGGTTATTTTCACTTTATAGCATGCACAGCTTTATCTTTCCTCTTTGAACACATCTTCTTTGCAGAAGGTCTCAATGAAGCTGAGTGAGATGGTTGACCAGCAACACCAGAGGGACCACAACCTTAAGCCTGCACCTTCATTGTCATGCATTGTTGGTGGTTTCTTTTAACTTTGGCTGTGACTGTAAAATGTCACTTCCCACAGCAGTTAGCAGGGCTTTGGGTGGAGACGAAGACAAGGGAGGGGCAAGTTTATAGAGGCTGATACAACACAATATCACACTGTGGGGCAGTTACATTTTATGGTTTGCAGTCTGTTCGCGACAGAAACAAATAAGAGATGTGAAGTCTCTGCTAACATGCTTGACTTATGGGTCACTGACTGTAAATCTCTTCAAAAAATAATAATTTTTTCCTTTTTCATGAATCATTTCATCATGCAAACTAAAAAAAACCCGTTGCAAAACACACCAGCAGTCTCTTTCTCATCCTCACAAACATGCACATAAGCATGGTCAAGGGACCCCTGTCTGAGCCTTTCTTGGCCTCTTTGTTGAGCCCAGCAGGACAAGAGCTCCATTGTCCCAGGGCTCCTCCATATGTTCCCGTATACACCACAGTGAAGCATTTCGGACAAAACACACAGGATCTGAACTAACTGTCCTCCGAGGCTTAAATCCAGGAAGAAAGCTCTTCCTCCGCCTCACGTGGCTTTTCAGATATGGAGCTAACACCCCCCATCAGCAGTTAAACAGTTAATTACTGAAATTAGGCCATCTGATAATACTAGATGTTTATGCAGTTCAAATCAAGAGCTTGGAGAACCAAGCTGATCCTCTCCAGTGAAGAAAACGGGGATTTTTCTCACGTCCAAGTTTTTTACCTTCTGTACATCACTCGCCTTTTGCAGTCTGCTAGATAGAAGATGTACTTACTGTGTAATAAGCTATGGGTTACAGCTCTAAGGCTAAAAAATAGTCACCTTATATTGGAATAAGTGTTAAAACATAAAAAGTAATGATAGCCATACTTTCCAAAACCCAACTTCAAGAATTCTTAATTAAGTTTCTAACCCCTTTTAGACAATAAATACAAACATTTACTCTGAATTCAAAATTAATTCTGACAAAGAGGTCAGGACACTAATAACATGGATGGATGGATGGATGGATGGATGGATGGATTGTATTTTCTTTACCATACTAATCCAGAACTGAAAGATAATTAAATCTAATTCAATATTTTTCCAGACTTTTGTAGATATGACATAGCTGTGAAAACCTATTTATTTCTATAAATCTGTTTCTACCGTATTTTAAGAATTTATTGGCATGAAAGATTTTTAATGGCTTGTGTTGCTAATAAAACACAAGATACGTTGCCAAATTTAAAGATGAAGTCTGTCTCACAATGGACTAACTAGTTGTTTATAGAATGTCGATTCCTCTGACAAGATAAAGAAAAGATAAGGATCTGTTCTTTTTCCCAAAATCTAGTCTCGTTCTCACAACACATCTGGAACAGAGGGAAAATTGTCTGGTTTATCACAATATTGATATCTAAATGTGTTACATTCATTGTTAGATAACGAAAATGATCAGATATGCCAGGGGGAGCCATGAAGCCACGACGAGCTGTTGTTGCTGTTTTGAAGAAATGTCTCCATCTGATATGTTGTGAACTAATAAAAGTAGGATGTTGTTTCCAGAAATGCATCGTCGGTCACCTCTGTAAATGAGCCATGAGGATATCCTCTTAGATGTGATGTTGTTGCTCAAAGTAAAGCCGTTTACTACCCAAATAAAAACCATTTACGTTGTTACCATTCATCTTTATCTCTCCCCTGGCTGTTCTTTGTCATGGAAGCAGATTCTTCTGGTCTATTTCCATTTCAAACCACTTTGTGTCTAAATTGGTTCCATGTTTTCAAGGCCACAGGCTGCTCTTGCAACCTGTTGAACTTGTTTGTCTTGGCAAAATTTTGGTCCTGCTTCTCCACCTGATTTTTACCTCCATTCTTTCAATCCATGCTTATTTTGCAGAGTTACAAGGACTTAATGGGTCACGGAGAGGAAAATCTAATGCTAAAATTTAAGCACGGTGCCCACAACAACACAGTCACTGTAAAAAAGTTTGTTCCAATAAACATGTTGTAATTGGTGAAATCTGACAATATACTTGGCTTTTTTTTTTACATATAGAGCTTTTTATTAGGTGCTGTAATGTTCTCACTGTGAAAAAGCATTATGAAGATTAAACAGCAAATAGATTTTTTTTCAGGTTCAGTCTATTCAGACCATATATATTCTGTGCGTCAATTTTCAATGTGGTTCTTATACCTTGTAGGTGGGGTTCAATCTACAAAAACTGCATAAGAAGCCCAGTTTCATTCTCTTTTTTCTGTACCTGGCTTTAACTGATCGTAGTAAAGAGATTAACAAATTAAAGAGAAATACTGTAGCTATAGCTACCCCCACCCTGTAATCCTGCAAGATTTGGATTGCCAGCAGTAGTTGTTTTTGATAGGGTCAATTTGGCTCACTGTCCAGGGTGGCATGACCTACAGAGGTGGGTTAATGCTTATAGACAGGTCCTTTAAATGGGTAATGCAGTAAATAAGTAATACTGTGCAAAAGTGCCTAATTTCTAACATTGCACTGAGCACTAAATTAAAGGATGTCTTAGTACTACTGTGATCATACTGGCAATCAAAGTTTTTTTGTGGAAAACTGGATTTTTTAAATGAAATCTGTCGGTTTCTCTTGGTGCAGGTTAAAAATACCTGTTTTTCGTTTATTTTCCCAACAAACCTCGTGCCAAGGCACCTGTGCAGAGGTACTACCCAGAAATAAACAGCTGCTCTCCGGCTGCATGCTGACACTGCTGCCATGTTGGGCATAATGTCAACTGCAGGAAAGCAACACGCTGGATCGCAGGACATAAGGTACCAAACCAAGGAAAGCAGTACCCTTGCACAGAATTAACAGTGCACTTTCTTTGTACTCTGAAGTCAAATTTTGAAAGGTAACAGTTGGTAAAATAACAAATCCCCATGAAGCTGAAATTATGACTGAGAAGGTCAAAGCTCAGAAACGCTCAGAGTTCAGTGTAAAATTTGGCTTGCTTGAAAGGTGTTGGAATAAACTATAAATTTGGCACTTCTGATGGTTTGTATCTCATTAATATATCTCTACACTGGCACACATATAGTTGTATTATATCTAGTTTTAAACATGTTGCCATTGTGGTTAATTGCATAAAATGGAGAGAAACATAGTGGTATCAGCTTGTTAACAGGTAATAGCACAGAAAACTAAGACCAAATCCAATGTTTTCAACTTGGATGTGGCATATTTCCCATCTCCGAGCTAAAACTTCTGAGACAACTCGATACAGCAGGATCTCCATTATCTCGAGTTCCACCCAACCCTTCCTTCCCTTCCCAGCCATCACCACTCCATGAAAATATGCCCAGCAAAGGCTGGAGCACTGCTGTTTACAGGAATCAGCATTGATTTAATTTTCTCTAGCTAAAAATCTAAAATACTTAGACCATTTTTAAGTATATGTAATTATCCATAAATATGAAATCTGCCATTAAAGAAAATGTTTTAATTTTCTTGTTGTGAAAAGTTAAGACCTTTTTGCTCTGTCGTTAGGACAGTTCCTCTTTCTGTAATGAACTTTTCAACATTAACCGTTAGTGTTGCTAAAATACAGGGCAACTTGATTTAGATTTAAGGTGCTGATTTATGAGCAGTATAAAAGGTATCAGGAAATATTTTCTGCACTGATAGGAACAAAACATTTATACGGCTGAAAAAGTGAAAGGCCATGGAAAATAATAGTGCATACAGCTGGAAACTGCTACAATAATGCCAGAATGTTGTGGCTGCTGAAAAGTGGAAAAAAATCAACGTTTTAAGACCATATGCTGACTAGGTCACAATAAAATTCAAAAGTGCTGATAAAGTTAATGACTTAGAAGAAGTGGGCAACATCGTAAAAATTTACATTTTTTACTTATTTTTACGGAGAGAATTTGGATCAGCACAATTTTAGCAGTCCTGTGGAAGTCCTTCCATTCATTTATAGCTTTAAAATTTATATTTCAGCCTTTTTATTGCTATTTCAGAGAACATGCAGAGATTCTTTGTTTTATTTTTCCTACAGTGGACAGCATCAACATTGCATTTAAGTTCAGAATTTGACTAGGCCACTCCAAAACCTTTAAAATAACCACCACCATGTTTGACTGTAGGTGTGCTATATGTCCTGTTTCTGAAACGCTGCCTTAGTTTTTTACTAGAACGGGACGCACAGTATCAAAAAGGTTTAGACTTTTATTGTCAGTCAACAATATTTTACCAAAAGTCTTTAAATTTGGCAAAGGTCAGGTCTTTGTATTCTTTGGTGAGAAAGGATCTTCATCTTTAAACTCTTCCATGGGTGCAGTATTGCAAAGGAACATTTTTGTGGTTTTTATTGTTGTACTGGTGACTGCAAAGAATACATAGGGTCCAGTAAAATTATTAGTCCGTAAAAGAACTATTTCACATCAGTGGATGGAGGAAAGTACATGGTTTTTAAAAAGTGTGATGTGCATTTCTGTGTTCAAACTAAAGAGTGAATACTTACTTTGTAGAACCACTTTTAGCTTCAATTACAGCTGCAAGTCTTTCAAAGCGGGTCTCTACCAGGTTTGCACAAAACTGGAACATTTGTTCATTCTACTTTGCAAAATAGCTCAAGCTCAGTCTGATTTGATACAAATTATCAAGATTTATTATAGATTCTCAACTGGATTTAAGTTTGGACTGACTGGGCCACTCTAACACATGAATATGCATTAATCTAAACTATGACTGCACAATATCAGACAAACATGTATTTGCAGTGCTACTGTTAAATATTACACTGACAATATGATTACAATTAACCCACATTTTCCACACTTTTTTCTGTCATTTTGTTCATCATAATGTTGCAACCCATCTCATGAACTTTAGTGTGTCGGGCACTAAAAATAAACACCAGGTGTGAGAATCAATGGCAGTAAAAGCCAATCAGTTACACAACAAATATTTCTGGCATCTAGAATTTCCATGCAAGCCACTCAAAAATTTAATATCCTACCAAATAACACTACGATTGCAATATTGCAGATATTAATATTGTAGCGAGGATTGTGATTTAATGTATTCCACAATGTTTAGGGTTGTTCTGCTGGATGATGAAGCATCACCCCAGTCCAAAGTCTTTACAGCTACTAAAGAAAGTCTTTCAGCATTGGCCTGTATTTAGCTCCATCTGCATGGCCATTAACCCTGACCAGCTTCCCTGCCCCTGATGAAGAAAAGCATCCCCACAGCGTGAGGCCGCTTCCACTGTGTTTCACCATTGGGATGGTGGGTTCAAAATGATGTGAATTCCTACATATAGCATTTCACAATTCCGGTTTCATCTGACAAGAGCACCTTTGTCCACCAGCTTGCTATGTCTTCTGCATGGTTTATGGCAAACTACAAATAAGTATTTTTATGGCTTATAATCCTAATGAGTTAAATTGTTAGCTTAAGTGTGTGTGTTTGAAAACTGTGAAAAGGCTTAAAGGGTATAAACAGAAAAAAACTTGAATTACAGAGAATTAAAAAGTTTAAACCCATAAATGTTTTCAATCTTCTTATTCTAGAATGTTCTCATCCTACTTAAATCCTGGCTTCTTAAACCCTTGTAGTTGACCAGCTGAACTTGCCCCCCCTGAAACACACAACCAATGCATCACAGCACCCTTTTATCCGACTCTCTCTTTTTCTTCCCCTGAGAAGGAATCTCTGACTTCCCCTCTTCAGCTCAGTCTCATGGAGGGAAGAAACAGCTGCCTAGAAGGACATTATCTCCAAAGAAACTGTGTGTGTGTGTGTCTGTGTGTGTGTGTGCGCACGTGCGTGTTTGGAGGCAGGGGAGTGAGTGTTAAGCCCATCCACTGGATTATGTTTTCACAAAAGACTGGACCCCCGCTGCTGTAAATTTCCCGCCACTCCGTTTCCTGTTTCCTGGAATCTGGCAACGTGTCACACACTAATTCACACACGTTCGGTCCCAGCTGCTCACAATGATGCAACAAGCATACTGACCATTCCCCCCTTAGGGCATGTGCAAAATAAAGGGTCTCTTTCATCAAATCCATGGGAACATAATCCATACTTTATTTTATCACATCGTTGGGAAATCGCCTTATAAATCTGCAGCATCCTATTGATAATAATAAAAAGATTATTTGACACAATAACGCTGAGTGTTCGTTCTACTCACCACATGCTCAACATGTGGTTTAGCTGCTGGTGATTTTAAATAACACAGAATGAAGGATGTTTCGATGTTAAACCATCTTACAATACGACAGTATAATTATCTGCTTCAAATCAAAAGTATTCTTTAATGCACACAGATCTTTTTCTAGGCTGAGCTGTTTGTTTTAATTGAGAATGATTGACTGCAAACAATTTGCCCGTTAGCTATGGCCAAAATACATTTATGGTGGATGTGTGGAGGACCTAAATACAGGTCAGAGAGAGGCAGAGGTGGAGGTGCAAGAAAATACATTAAGTCAGATGGAAACATGCAAGAACAAAATCCAAGGTCCATAATCCAAAAATGTGAACAGAAGAACATCAAACTAAATTAATCCAAAAACAAAAGAATTGGGTCATGATCATTTACACATCCCTTTTCTACGGAGAATCAGACTTTGGTTTATGGTTATGTTTAGTGTAGGTAAACTCTCTCAGATCTCATAATTTTAGAGCCCCAAATGGGATCGTCACAGTCAATGGAACTGTAACATAAAGCCTTAAGAAAAGGATACAGTGACACTAAAGCTGGTCAGAGGTAATCTGTTAGAGGCTTAAAACCACTTCAGACTAGGACAGAGGATCACTTTCCACTAGAACAACGACCCCAAACATACAGCCATATCTTTAATGGAATGGTTTAGATCAAAGTATATTGTTGCGATGGAATGGCCCAGTCAAAGTCCTGAGCTCAATCCAGTTCAGAATTTGTGGCAAGACTTGAAAACTGATCTTCACATATGCTTTCCATCTAATCTGACTCAGTTTAAGATATTTTGAAATGAAGAACGGGCAAAAATGTTCAAGTTTAGCTGTGTAAAGGTGTTAGAGGCATAACCCAAAGGAATTTCAACTACAATTCTAGTAATCTGTGTACTGACCCAGGGAGGCTGAATACATATGGACACCATGCTTTTCAGATTTTTATTTCTAAAAGAAAATGGTAAAACAATGCATGACTTTCCCCTTTCATTTCCTCTAACACATAAATTCCTCATAAATACCTTTGAGGTTGCAACGTCGAAGCATGTGCTCACAGGAGGCATTTCTACACTGAATATCTCATCAGCACAACATACCTGCATAATATCTGCAGCTTTACTTTTCTGCAAGGAGGCAAAAAATGTTGACTTATTACCCCAGATTACAGTTCAAAATTTTATTCAAGACCTCATAAATGTGACTAAAAATAGTGACTGGACCAAATGCTGATGCAGAATCTGCGAACGTCCATGCCAAATGCTGTGCAGAACATTTTGATGAAGATGTGCAGACTCTCAAATGTTTTCTACAAATGTCTGTGTTGACAAATGGCGACCTCTCTGACGCACACACATACAAACCTTCGATGCCAAACTGTCAACTGCCACAACTCCTGGCTGTGAGGTGAATATGTGAGAGAGACAAACTGGAACTTGTTCACTCCAGACAGCCTTGGTCCTCAGTTGTGAAGTCACAGAGTGGAGGTGTAGTTTGGTGTTAAATCAGAGCCGTCTTGTCAGCAGCTGCTGCCGTGTTATTTTAACTGGGGGCTGTTGGATGTTTGTGCCTTGCCTTCAGTTAAAGCTCTTTGTCAATAACATCATCTTTTAAAGTTTTAAGATAATGTGTCATCATACACCGCAGTTCACATGTCAACATCAGTGAGGAATATATTCTTTAATGCAAACAGAAAAAGCATTCAGTTCCTGCAGCTGTAAAATCTTAAAAGCTACACTGTGTCAGCTGCATAAATTCCTCAGATAGCGCCTATACGCTAAGTTTTCATAAATAGAATCAAGCTGTGTGTCTAAGGTCATCTGTGTAAGATGCATTCATGTTACAACACTACAACTGTCGCGTTCTGTGGTTTAGAGTGACCAACGTGCAAACAAGAGCTAGGCAGCAGCATGTCTAAAAGAGTCTTCAGCTTTATTTCCAAGGTTCTTCCAAAACGAAGCAAAACATTGCAGGTAGTTAACAAAGACAAAAAGTCCACAACTTACAAAATTGGCTTAGCAAGAACATGGTACAAAAAGCACATAGACATGGGTGGAGAACGGAAGGAACCAGCAAGGAACAAACAAAAACAGAGAGCTTATGAACAGAGGGAAGTGGAGTATGGACCAATGAGAAACTGAGGCAGGTAATCAGATTAGATGGAATTCAGGTCTGGACCAGGTAGTAGAGAAGTGGGGGAATGTGAATAGTTGCCAAGATGACAAGGTTAGAAACAAAACGAAACACGAGGTAAGCTAGATAAAAACATAACCAAAAGAACCTGACTACAAAAACAAAACTATAAATAACAAAGCTCAAGGAAACAGAACTAAGCAAAACTATGGACAAATATAATAAACCAAAAGAGACATAAGAACCTAGAATAATCATTAACTAAAGTAATCCGAGAAACTAGAGGGAATAGAAGAAACACCAAAACCTAATAATTAACAAACAACCCAAAAAGAAAACCCTGACCGTAAATAAAACCTAAACCACAGAAAGGGAACCAGGACGAAGAGGAACAGAAAAAATAAACTACTAAACAAAGAGCGCAGGTGAACAAATACCAAAACATAAATAAACACAGACATACTAAATGGGAAACTAAACTAGAAACTACAAGGAAGACAAAGGAACTAGAAAAACAACAAACATAATAATAGTCATAATCATAAGAAAACCATAACAAGTAATAGAAAAGATACCACTAAAGAAACTAGGAGCGAAGGGAGAAAAAACAACAAACACTAGGAGGCAGGAAATAAACAAACAATCATGACTACTAAACCAAACTAAAGTCAAAACATAAAACCACAACAAAGTCCAAAGATTTTGCCTCACGACAACAACACAGTTTGTTTGTCACTCTAGTTGATACTGAAGGGTGGAAGTTCCCTCTGTTGGACTTTCCCTGAAGCAGAAGGGATTTAATTTCATTTGCAAAAATATAATTTACATGCCAAACGTATTAAAGCAAATTTCAGACATGCAGGTTATGATCTATGAGAAGTTTCTGAATCAGATAAAGTTAATTTTATAGGATCGTTGTGATGTCCCTGAGCCATAACATATCTTTGAAAATTGTGGTTTATTGCAATATATCTAAACCAGTGGATCCCAAGTCCAGTTCTGGAGAGCTGCTATCCTGCAGCCGTTACATGCATCCTTTCTCCGGAACAACTCAATCAAATAAACGCCTTGTTACAATGCTTCTACAGAGCTGAATGACTAAATGCAGATGAGGGAGTTTCACCATTTGATTAATTTGAATCTCAGACTGTACAACACGTATATTCTAATTTAACTGATTGAATTAACTTTATAGTTTGGTGAATATTTTGGAAAACCCTACATTTTTAACAGAATATCATCACTCTAGGAAACAAGAGCTGAAGTGATAACTGGGAGGCTGCAGTATGTCTTCTCAAGACATGATAAGTCTACATTTCAGCTGTTTTTGTACAATAAATGAAAAGCATAAACAACAACCGTGAAGGCAGAATGGAGCACAGGCATCTAAAAGACCTCAGGCACCAAGATGGTGACACTTTTCACAGGAAGTCTGCAGTTATTTCTTCAGGACAATACAAGACCTCCTTCTGCACAGCTTACCACAAAGTTGGTTCATAAAGATTAGTTTGTTTGCTTTACGACATGTGCCTGTTCCGGTTTTGTCTCTTTTGAAAAAGGTTTGAACCATTATGAAAAGAGAGAAATAAAAGAGGGCTATTTTAAGGGACTGTTAAACAGCTGAAGGCTTAAATTATATAGTACATAAACAGACTTCTCTTGCAGACAATGGTAACCATCTCACTTTCAGTATTTTGGGGGTTTGTCGTTGGTGTCAGATTTTAGTTTAAGATGTAGTAAAGCTGATGATCTTCATCATATTTGAAAAAGATTAAACAAAATAAATTCACTCAGAAAATGTTTTAAGTTTAGCAGAAAATATAAAAAGTGTCTAACTAAATAGCAAGTTGGTTTCTTGAACCTCTGCTTCTGAAATGCTCTTTGGGTTCCTTTGACTTCTCTCTTGCAGCACTTGGTCTGGTATTATAAGAATGTGAGGTACAAATGAGAATAATATGAGGTCAGAGGGTTAAAAGTATTCTTTTATTTTTTTAAACACAGCTCCATTGTCCAGCCGTCCATTCAGCTGCCATGATGCTATTCAGAGTCGCTGCACCCGTTTAAAAATCCAACTTGGTTCCAGTGATAATCCAGTAAATATTTAACATTTGAGGACTGCACTGAATCATCACTGACATATCTGAGTTAGACAGCACTGGATAAAACAGTCTGACATGTACTGCAACTGAAAAGGAGTGATTGCTGCAAGTCAACAACTCGATGCAACCTGTTGGGTGTCCTTAGATAGAAAACTATACCAATTTGAATAATGAATTAAACATTATTGCATTGCTTGATAACTAGGATCAAACTGAAATGTATGTAACTTTCAATCTTTCTCTGTGATTGAATTTAATTGTTTTTTTGTAAAGTGCCTTGGGATTATATTTGCTGTGAATTTTATTTTATATTAAGAAACAGAATTGAATAGTCCACAAGGGTTAAAACTGTAATGAAATTATACTAAATGTATGAGAAACAAATCACCTAAATGTATCTCTGTTGTGGTCAGGATTGGATTTTCTGAAACTGCATTCTGCTTCTGAACTTCAGAGCTTTATCAGCCACACCATCGGCACTCATTAATATAGCAAACATCCTTTCCCTTTTGAATTAATGCCCTCTTTTCATACAACACTCTCTAAAAGAACTCAATGCAACGATCCACTGAACTGTTCCAATCACTTCACTTTTGTTACTGGGACAGGTCCAGTCAGGTTTACTCTTTTTTTATTGTTCTTGATGGTGACCATCACCAGTGTGTCCCACTCTATGAATGCAGGATATTTGGTAATCTGGGCCTACAGGTGTGTATGAACACAACGCTGCTCATCAGTCTGGGAAGTGTTATAACATGTGAGACAACTTCCAATCTTCTCAGGAGACTTCATGTCAATATCAGACAATCCTCTGAGAAATAAAAAAAATTCAGGAGCTCCATTTCTGGCCTCAGTTAGAACCTTAAATGTTAAATGCAAGTGAGAAAACATTTTATTAATCCTAAAGGGAAATAAAATGATCTAGTACGTCTTATTATAGACATTTCTTCAAAGAGTTGTGGCAGATATTGTGGGCAGGAAGGATTTCCTGTAGTTGTCAGTATTACAGCGGATTTGAGAAATCTTCTGACTAAAAACACTCACACTGATGAGGATGCTCAGACTTGTCCTTAAAGTTAATTATTCTACGAAGAAACCTTCTTTTAAAGTTAATTTAAACAAGGGCAATTAGAAAAAGACTAAACAAGTAGGGCTTGTTTGGAAAGGATGCCAGATAGATTTTTCACTCTTAGAGGAATGTGGAAGCTTGACTTGAAGGGCAACGCACACCAATGGCCTCAGATTACTGTCAAAAACCTTTAATTTTCTATGAATGACCCACACCAACAGTATCTGACAGGCTACTGATGCTCCAAATGGCACCCAGCAATCCTTGTTCTATTCCATTCATTTCGTTCTGTATGAAGACTTTGTATAAATTGTATAGTGGTGTGAACTGGATTGTTCAGAGTATATATTTCTGCATGTTTATGTCTGAATTGGTCTTGTCTGGTAAAGTTTCCTGAGATGTCATTTGTTGTGAATTGAAGCCAAATTAAAACCAAATCTAAGTGAAATAAAGACTTTAGGAACATTGTTATTTGCACAGATGAGACTAAAGTCAAGATGTTTGACCTTAATACTCACAATCACTGAAGAAAACCAAACTCAGCACAACAGCACAAACACCTCATGGAAGTTAAGCGCAGTGATTGAGGCGTTATTTTGACCTGTTTTGCAGACGCAGGACCTGGGTCCCAGTTATTCAGAAGATCATGAACTCCTCTGAATTCCAAAGATTTAGTGAATCAAATTTGAGTCCATCTCTCTGGTAGCTAAAGCTTGGCCAAACTGTTTACCAGCAGCTGAAAAAGGGTTCTTCCATAGTTGGGCCTGAGAAGGTTTGGTTTATACAAGAGACCTGGTCTACAGCCACTGTTCCTCTGAACTGAAAAGGGTCTACTGTGCTGGCATCTGAACAGGGTGCCTCCTGTATGTCCTTCTTTGGAGGGTTTCCAGGCACATGTAAGAATTCCCTATAGGGAAAATGTGTCCCATCTGGCCTGGGAATGCTGTTGCATCCCTCATGATGAGTTGGGCAGTTGCTGGGAAAAGGGACGTCTGGGTTTCCCTCCTGGACATGTCACCTCCATGATCCAATCTTTGTTAAGCGGGGGATAATTTGTGGATGAAGAAAATAATATTAAAGATCTAACATTCTCTAAAATAAAGTTTAGTTTTCATTTTTCAATAGAAATCAGATCACTTTAAGTCCTCCCTCTGTGGTAAATGCAATGTGACAACAGGTCGGACACAAATATATCTCCCATCCCTCTTTCTTTGGCTCAAACACACGTGGCATAAAGATAAAAAACAGTCAACAGTGTGCTAGCGTCTGTTTGAGCCGGTTCCCTGCTACACGTGTGTCCTGTCGGCAGGTCTGCAGACCAAACATACGGTGACATAATTACTCCTGGAGGAGAAACATGGTTAACAGAGGCAAGAGTGTGTGTTGGTGTATGTGTATGTGTGTGGCGGTCTCAATGGCAGACTTTAAAACAAACACACCAACACACAAGTCACCTTGTATGCACTGTCGAGGACACAAAGCAGGAGAGCAGAGCTAACTGTGTGTAGCCCCCCCCCCCAGTGTTGATAAGCAACTGAGCCGCTTTTACCGCATCCCTTGGCTCGCATTGATAATTCAAGTGTAACAGGGCTTACTCTGTGTGTGTGTGTGTGTGTGTGTGTGTGTGTGGTTGGCAGTGCGATAATGTTTGAGCGAAGAAGGGTTAACGAACACAGCTGCCGTCAGTTGGAGTGTACAGCCGGAAGTGTGGATGTGGTTTACAGTTGACTGTTTCTGTGTTTGTGTGTTCCTGTATGAGAGCATGTGACGAAAACTAGCTGAAAACTTTACACACTTTGGTTACTTTTATTTTTATTTTTATTTAAATGGTGGCATTTAAAACCATGCAGTTAAGTGTTTTTTGTTTAAAGTGAGATGGAAACAAAGCACATTTCTTGTTTGGGTGGTTATCTGTAAATATGGAGAAAAATAATAAAATGGGACTTTTGAAACATTTTTAGATTTTTAATGATTTGTTTAAATTGTAATTGTATTATTGCTCTTCAACTATATGAGACCCATCTATTGTTATTGGTGATATGTTTCCTAAGGGTTAAAAGGAAAAGGAAGAAGGTTCTAAAAATTCTTCAGGGTCAATGTTAATATCAATAACAAAAATAATAAAAAACTATATACAATTAATGTGAATGCACATGTGGCAATTTTCCATTCCTACATTAGAACTGATTCGTTAAGAAAGGTTTACAATTCTTACAGAAAGTCATGTTGATGACTTGATAATTTATATGTGCCTCCTTGTGCTTTTATTATATTAGAAAATGTTCCTGAACTTAAAATATTTTTGTGGAACTAAACAACCTGATGTAGGCTTTAGTATTGCAGGAGATTAAATTCTGTCTCTTATCCAAACAGACAGATCCAAGTTATTTTCCCATGCTTCATGCAGCTGCTGAATTCACTCATCACTATCCCAGTCAGCCTTGCTAAGAGTTCAACAAATCAAGTAGAAAACCTGTTGATTCCAACTATTGCAAAAACCTTGGAGGTCTGACTCAGGAAAATTTGAAAATGTCATAGCCTCATGTTTAGATCACTTGCACATTGAACAAACCATGTTCCAAACTTTTTGAGTTTTTCACTTCTTCTTGTGTATACAGGAAGAAAACAATTGCATACAATTGTTTTACAAAAGCAACGTTAAATTGCATTTAATGATGGCTGGATGGAACCTAATGGAAGTTAGATGCTGCTTTACTTAGTGATGTGAAATTAATGACTCATGAATTTCCTCCATAACCAATATTTTTACTTTTTATTACAGCTTTGTTCATGCTGTGTTGTGGCTTTTTCAAACACTATGCTGTCTTTTTTACTATGTATACCTAAAAATTTGGTGTAAGTTTGTCATGAAAATGTAATAGTTAAAAAATAATTTTAATAGGATCTGGTAAACAATGTCTAATGAAAAAAGGCTGCAGCTATTTTAGGAGGATTAACAGCTGTCAGAGGTGTATGATTCAGCTCACAAGAATGAGACACGGCAAGACTTTAATATTTTAATAAAAACTCACAACCCCTATTTTTTTCTACAGAGTAAAAGTGTTATGATTTGTGGGTGTTTTTGGATTTTGTTTCTATTAGTTTGTATCCTTGGATTTTCGTTCTGCTCAAGCCATGTTTTGTCCTGTCAATTAACTTTATGTGGTTCACCTGCTCCAAGCTAATCTGTCTCCTTGCTCCACCTGGTTCGCACTCCATATATACACACCTGTTCAGTTATTCATCGCGGAAACATTCTCAGATCATTCTCATGTCTTGTTCAGTTCATGTCACTTGTGTCCTGTTCGTTATGCCAAGCCTGTCTTGCCAGCCTGCCCATGTCTGTTTTTGCCTGTCTTGCCTGCCCGTTTATTGTTTTGGTTCCTGCCTCTTCTTTTGAGTGAGTTTTTTGTTTATTAAATCAGTTCTTCACTTACCATCATGCTGCCTGCTCGTCTGCATTCTGGGGTCCTCCATTTTGCAAGTCCTAACAAAAAGTGTTTGCAAATCAAAAACTTTTGAATAACCTGTGATCATTGTAAAAAAAAAGCTTAATTTCATTGAGTACTACAGTTTTTAAGATGGATCCTTTCTAAAGTGGTCTTAGTGCCAAAACTAAAATAACTCTTTATTATCAATGTACCAACATTCAATGTGTAGTAGTACAACGAAATTGGTCTACTGAACCATGTAAGGTGCATAGATAAAAACTATATGCAGAATAAAATACAGTGCATAAAATGTGCAGCCATAAATCAGAAAAATAAGATTTGCACATGGCCAACCTTAAAGAAAAAGGGTATTAATTAGAGTCATAGAACTGTTTTAAAAACTGTCCCTGGGTCTATCAGTGTGTGACCTCATCGCTATCTGCGACCTAAGTGCAGCAGCTCAGACACCCGGTGTCCTCCTGGGTGCATACAGTCCCTCAAAATGCTGCATGTCCTCCTCAGACAGCAAGTTCTGAAGAGGTCCTTCAGGGAGGGAAGAGCAGTCAGTCGCTCCTTTTGTGCCTTCATAAATGGATTAAAGGTTCCATGCATCACAAACTTTGTTCAGTATTAAGCTAACTAGTTTATCAATAAGTTGAAGTGTTTTAGATTTTCAAATGGAGATGATGAAATGCAGTCTAAAGTTCCTAAAAAACATAAACATTTTTACATACTAACTTTAGCATCATGTCTACAAGCCAAAAAATTTGCTTTTTTGTCTTTTCACAGGAGGTATAAAGGTTTATTAAATCATGAATTGTGATTTGAAGAACATAAGGAATGTAAAACGGTGAAGTTAATGTTGAACCAGTGCCTGTATTTTATATATTTAAACACAAATTAGAGGTTTAAATTTATGCTAACATTAACATCATTAGCTTCACTGTACAGCTGTATTTCTTTTACAGTGCTTAGAAAATCTTCCTGGCTTATCTGTCTCTGTGTCACAGTTTACTATTCTTACCTAAATTGCTGCCACACAAACAATTTAAAAACAGTGAGTGAATCTTTAAGAATAATTTAACCAGATGAAATCATGTTAACAGCAACTGGATAGTTGCTTTGCGAGACACTTTTTCTTTGGATGAATAAATGTTTAGCATTAAGGTTGCATTATGCCCTGGGGTGCGGAGCATAATTTTGTTCTTGAGGACTATGTACACGCCTTTAGAGGTTAGACACATTCTTTAAAGTTGTGACAGGGCTTGATGTTCAACAAAATCTCCGCCTGCTGCGTTGTTGCTGTTTTCAAGTTTATTCAGAGAATACTGCTATTTCTTGCCCCAAAAACATGACGACAGCTGGTTCTTTTTTGGATCTTTAGAATCAGAAACATGGAGGAAAGAAACTTAGCGAGTCACAGCCCAATTCTGCACAACAAGCAGGTGCAGAAGTGTATAATCCAGCTTACCGCCGTTGTCTGCGGGGGTGTTCAGTGTGTTCAGAGCGTGCTTTCATTGTGTATCTATTCTCTACTGTTGTAGCTGTAGAGTGGGTCTTTTTATGTGAGTGTCATGTTCCTTCCTCTCTGTGAAGCAAGTACATGAAAGGAGGGCAGATATGGAAACCAACAGAAAGGAACTGCCTCTTATTTAAAACTCGCACACACATACACGCTTCTCAAATACCTCTGGCTGGTATGGACAGCTGGTCAGTTGGCGGGAAAAAGCTGCGGACCAGCTGTCACTGAGAAGAGAGGCAGAACGGCGCGAAAATGAGAAGTTCACACATACCAAGAGGGAGAAAGAGATGATGAATGGGTTACAAATGCACTGACTAAAATATACAAAGAATGCTTTTGCCTGTGGTCTCCAAGGCCTGTTAAGCACAAAAAGCTAAGCATTTGTGTGTTTTTCTTATATTTGTAATGTTTTTATGAAGGTATTTTTCACGTTAAAGTCTAGATATACAGTGCTGATATTTACACCATTTCAGATGATTTTTCTGTTTTTGTCTCTCTCAGATGTTTCAGATCATCAAACAAGGTATCAACACGTGATTAATTATAACTACCAATCAGGAACCTAAATACTTGTTACTGATTCGATAAAACTATTATGTAATACTTCGAGTATACTATAACTCATCAGACCAATTTTAAGTAATCTTAATGCAGTTCATCTAATCTTTGTTTTTGCAGTCATCTTAATAACCCAACATTTTGGCCTGAATCTGTTTTTCTTGCCTGGAAACTCCTCCATCATGAATGAAAAGAGAATGAAAGGAAAGGGGATTTTCATGTCTTGATTCAACCACAGACACACTAGGCAGTTTTAAGCGTATTATTTGAGAAGAGATTGTAATCTTTCTTTTCAGGATTTAGGAGGATCGTAATGTATGACACGTCCAGCAAACGAGAATAAAAGAAGGAATATTTTAAATATTACTGTTTTCTTAAAACGAATCTCTGGTATAAAGTTCAGGAGGGTGCTGAATATTTGGCAGGATCTGAGGTTGGGTGGAACAAATTAGATTTGGTGGTCTGTTCCTTGTGTTTCTTGTCCTTCTGAAGCAGTGGAGATGCAGGCAGAGGGCAGACAGGCAGGTGAGTATTTTCCAGGAAGAAGGTAAGTTCCAGTGGCTTGGTTCAGACATGGAGCTGCGAGGGGGGGTGAGGAGAATGAGACAGTTGGGGATGAGGAGGAGAAACCTGGAGGTCGGCATAGAAGCCAGCAAGGATCGACAAAGGAAACCAGGGATAGATTTAATTTATTTTTAATTTAATTTAATAAAGAACGATAGCAACAGGTTAACAACTAGTGGAGAGAATAATAATTTTCAACAGCTAGGAGCCAGTTTACCACAGAGACGCAGAGAACAAATAGCGACTCTCTCCTGCCTCTCTCCTGATGAGCTGAAATGGGCTGAAGTTGTGGGTAAGATGTTATATGACAAAAAAATTTAAATAAATAAAATCAGTCTTTTCATTTTTTAGCAAATTAGATACGCTATGTTGTGGATAGGGACAATTATAAAGGCCTTTAGTTTTTTCTTTAGTCACTAGTTCATTCAAAGTCATAACCCCTGAGATATTTTTAAACATTTTGTCATATTACAACCATATCAAATACAAATCTGAAAGTGTATACCTCTAAACTAAATCGGTTGCAACCAACTGACTGTTTAAGTCATTTCATTTGTAAATATAATCCACCTGGGTATAATTTCATCTCTGTATAAAAACAGCTGTTAGTGAAGACATCTTAGAGAAGATTTGAGAACAAACAGTATCATGAAGTCCCAGTACTCAGCAGACAGGTCAGAAATAAAGTTGTAGAGGGGGTTAAAGCAGGGTTAGGTCATAAAACATTACCTTAAGGAGCCTTGAACATCTCACACTCCTCTGTTGAGTCCATCATGTGAACATGGAAAGAGAATGGCACAACTACAAATCTACCAAGACATGGTTGTCCACCTAAACTGGCAGGCTGTGCAAGACTAGCATTAACCAGAGAGGCAAACAAGATGCCCATGGTAACTGTGGAGGAGCTGCAGAGATTCACAGCTCAGGTGAAGAATTTATTTATTTATTCAGGTGAATGGCGCTAATTACAGGGTAATCCTGACTAGAACTCCATTGGTATGGGTTAGAGCAAATCAGATTGATCTGTTACAGCTAAAGGAAAATTATGAATAACCTGTATTTCTAAGGTAAGTTTTAATGTTCACCAGAAAACAGCCTGCTTCTTTAATCTTTAGTATTATAGCTGCACAATTTACAAATCAATGGTTATGGCTCAGTCTGCACTGAACAGCAAATTGAAACAGTGATAAACTGGGAAAGAGCACATAAAAAAGTCAAAGTTTTAATACATGAAACATTTTAAAGCTTTGGGAATTTAGGAAGCTCTGATTATTTAAGTTCTTACCAATTTATTTTTAAGGATCACTGATTTGACTACAGTTTAGAGTTGTTTTTAAAATTCACTCATTTTATATGAAAATCTTTGCTCTTGTTCTGGAAAGAAATGCTGGTACTGACACTACTGGTCGCAACCTTTACACACACTTTCTCATTTTCTTGTTTTCTTTATGTTTATGACTATTTACATTGTACATAGATTCTCACTGAACTGAAGGCATCAAAACTGTGAATGAACACATATGGAATTATGTAGCAAAAAATTGTAAAATAACTTTAAATATGTTAAATATTTTTGATTCTGAAGGTGACCACCTCATGCAGCTCAGGGAGAAAATGCCAAGAGAGCAAAGCAGCAATCAAAACAAAGGGTGGCTATTTTGTAACACACTTTTTGTTTACTATATAATTCCATGTGTGTTCATTCATAGTTTTGTTGCCTTTGGTGAGAATCTACAATTTAAATAGTCATGAAACGAAAGAGACCCATTAAGTGAGAAGGTATTTCTAAAACTTTTGACCAGTAGTGTATGTTCCTTTACGTGCTCTAAAACACAAACAAATGCACACACACATACACACACACACACACACACACACACACAAAGGTTCCCAAACAGATACGCATGCAGGAGCCAGGGATCGTGGTAAAATAGGGGTGACTTGTGAAAAGCAGTTATTTATCCGCGCACCCACAGGTCTCCTGGGACACTTACTGATTGGGAACAATGATCGGTTTAACTCCATCCACTGACCTGCACAAAAACACAAACAGACTCACACACTCATCGTTCTGTTTGAGACCAGACTCACAAACACAGCTGTTCATGAACACATACACTTTCATTATGCAAGACCAGATTCACTCCTTTAAGTTACTTAAGAACAAACTTTTAGATTTTTTGTTTTGCGTCACATGTCAAAAATTTGCAGACAGGCTTAAAGCTGAAATAGCTCCCGTATAGCTGCCTTTTAAATCTCTGATAGTTTCTTTGACTTTAATTGGTTGGGATGGGGTTGGGGCAACAAACAGAGGGGATTTATCAGGGCTCCAGTGAAGAACCACGAACAGCCACTAAGTCTTATTCCCTAACTGACTTTGGAGTTTACAGATAGAGCTTGCTTAGCTATCAGCTGAAATAATGGAAATTATTATAAAAGGTAAGACGGTAAATTAACACAGAGTGGGGCAAAAGGTGTTAACTGCTCCCAGGAAGCTGGGAGCAAGTACAAAGAAAATGCTTGAGCTGTAAAAGGGGAAACCATTACCATCCAGGTAAACCATTAATGCATCAGAACAGAATACTCAAAGCAATCTGCCTTTATAAACAAGCATAACAAAAGAGATGGAAGACAAATGGGCAGAAATAGGAGTCATTGTGTGTGAGGGATCTGTGAAAACACCATCCAAATGACAAAAATCCAAATCAGAACAGTCATTAACAACTAAGCAGAAGAGAAACAGGTTTAAATGCTCTAAAAAGAAGAAGAAACCAACATGAATGTCAGATGTTGGGATAAAAGTGGGATTCAGGTATGAATCTCCAGCCTCCACTGGTCAAGGAAAGGATGCTGGAATGTTTGTTTGGAAACATCCCAATAAGATATCTGAAGATAACTGGCCGCACATGCATCCCATTTTCACACCGAGTAATGCCCTGCGATGGACTGGCAACCTGTCCAGGGTGTACCCTGCCTCCCGCCCATAGACTGCTGGAGATAGGCACCAGCTTCCCCGTGACCCACTATGGAAGAAGCGGTAGAAAATGACTGACTGACTGATGATTTGGGGTTCCATGTTTGGTAAAGGAGCCCGGTAGATGGCATCATAAGCTCTACAGATGCTCACGGGTAAATGTTTCCCTTATTTCGTCAATCTAAAATAGGTTTTATAAGCAATAGGCCATTTTTAGTGACGATAATGCATCTATTCAGCAGCTTTTTTTTTGGTGCAGATCAACTCAATGAAATGACCAGCTAACAGTAACTGAATAAAATGAAGCATGACAATACTCCATCCTGCAAAGCTGATCTGTCAGCTGGTGTACGAGAATGCTGGAACCTGATTCAAGATGAATGTATTTTAATATTGTGTAAAAGCATGCCAGCTGTAAGGAAAGTCAGAAGAGCTCCAATAAAGCGCTTTTGATTTGTGACTGTATATCTAACAGAAAGCCGTAAACTGAGGGATTGGCAGGCAGGGAAGAAAGAAAGGGAGCTAAATTACCCATACAGCATTTTTATTGACTGTATGTTTTTCCTGTCAGACCTGGTAAGAGCACTTCTGCTGTAAAGCTGTTAAGGTTTAGAAGATAAGTCAAAATACTTAATTTCGATCACATTATCTCAATAACACCTTAAAGTAATAAATTTCTGTTTTCAGTTTCTGCAGCATTAGCTAATATGTAAATGTCATTATGACCTTTTTTATATTCTTCCTTTGCTTGTTTTGTTCCTCTGAGTTTCATTTTGTTTTTGTTTCTGACATTCCCAGCCCTTCCCCTTGCTTTCTAACCTTCCCTCTTTGTTTCGATCCCTCCTTATATTCCTGCTCTTTCCCTCTGCCCCTTCCCCCAGTTTTCCCACCTCTGTGCTGCATTGGGATTGTCTTAGCAACCACTACCAGCGCCGCTTCTGTCCCGGCAACGGGCCGTCGTCAGGGCTGCTGACCTCTAACCCCATCACAGCTGCTCAGCCATCGCGTGTCCTCTCAGTCCCAATCCCCTGCTCGTTCCCGTGACCAGGAGGGTCACACATGGGAGCCGGCACTGGATTAAATCACTTTCATTTTGTTCCCTGTCCTGTTCTCCAAAACAGGAGGAGAAGTTGTGGGAGAATAGAGAAAGAAAAGAGAGGAAGAATGACAGCAGAAACAAAACAATAAGGGAGAGAAGGAAACAAGCAAGAAAGAAACGAAAAGCAACACAAGAATATGGAAAACAAGAACTAAATAAGAACTGACAGAAAAAAAAAAGGAATACATAAACAGAAAAAGGGACGGAAAGATTAAAATAAAAAAACCAAAGAAGGATTCAAAGTTATTTTTTAGAAGAAAAGATGCAAAAAGACACAATAAAGAAAAGGACAGAAGGACTGGCAAGACTAACATAGGGAAATGTAAAAGGGGACAAAAAGTATAACTCGTACTAGTCGTCTTCCGCTTATCCGGGACCTGGTCGCGGGGGCAGCAGACTCAGCAGAGACGCCCAGACGTCCCTCTCTCCAGACACCTCCTCCAGCTCCTCCGGGTGGAGCCCAAGGTGTTCCCAGGCCAGCCGAGAGACATAGTCCCTCCAGCGTGTCCTGGGCCGTCCCCTGGGCCTCCTCCCGGTGGAACGTGCCTGGAACACCTCCCAAGGAAGGCGTCCAAGAGGCATCTGGTATAGATGCCCGAGCCACCTCAACTGGCTCCTCTCGATGTGGAGGAGTAGCGGCTCTACTCCGAGCCCCTCCCGGATGGCCGAGCTCCTCACCCTATCTCTAAGGGAGTGCCAGGCCACCCTACAGAGGAAGCTCATTTCTGCCGCTTGTATTCGGGATCTTGTTCTTTCAGTCATGACCCAAAGTTCATGGCCATAGGTGAGGGTAGGAACGTAGACCGACCGGTAAATCGAGAGCTTCGCTTTTCGGCTCAGCTCTCTCTTCACCACAACGGACCGGCACAGCTTCCCCCTTACTGTGGCAGCCGCACCGATCCGTCTGTCGATCTCCCGCTCCATTCTTCCCTCGCTCGTGAACAAGACCCCGAGATACTTAAACTCCTCCACTTGAGGCAGGAGCTCCCCTCCAACCTGAAGAGGACAAGCCACCCTTTTCCGGTCGAGAACCATGGCCTCGGACTTGGAGGAGCTGATCTTCATCCCAGCCGCTTCACACTCGGCTGCGAACCGCCCCAGTGCGTGCTGTAGGTCTTGGCAAGAGGGGGCCAGCAGGACCACGTCAACCGCAAAAAGAAGAGATGAAATCCACCGGTCGCCAAACCAGACCCCCTCCGGTGCTTGGCTGCGCCTAAAAATCCTGTCCATAAAAGTTATGAACAGGACCGGTGACAAAGGGCAGCCCTGCCGGAGTCAGACATGCACCGGGAACAGGTCCGACTTAGTGCCAGCAATGCGAACCAAACTCCTGCTCCGCTTGTACAGAGATCGGATGGCCCCTAGTAAAGGGCCCCCGATTCCATACTCCTGGAGCACCCTCCACAGGGCATCACCAGGGACACAGTCAAATGCTTTCTCCAGGTCCACAAAACATATGTGGACCGGTTGGGCAAACTCCCATGAACCCTTGAGTACCCTGTAGAGGGTATAGAGCTGGTCCAGTGTTCCACGGCCGGGACGAAAACCACACTGCTCCTCCTGAAGCCGGGGTTCGACTATCGGCCGGACTCTCCTATCCAATACCCTGGCGTAGGCCTTAACAGGGAGGTTGAGGAGTGTGATCCCCCTGTAGTTGGAACACACCCTCGGGTCACCCTTCTTATGAAAGGGGACCACCACCCCAGTCTGCCAAACCAAAGGCACTGTCCCCGTCCGCCACGCAATGTTGAAGAGGCGTGTCAACCATGACAGCCCCACAACATCCAAAGATTTGAGGTACCCAGGGCAGATCTCATCCAACCCCGAAGCCCTGCCACCACGGAGCTTTTTAACCACCTCGGTGACTTCAGTCTGGGTGATGAAAGAGTCCAACCCGGAGTCCCCAGCCTCTGTTTCCACCAGGGAATGCATGATGGCAGGATTGAGGAGATCCTCAAAGTACTCCTTCCACCGGCCAATAATGTCCCCAGTCGAGGTCAGCAGCTCCCCACCCCCACTGTAAACAGTGTTGGCGAAGCACTGCTTCCCCCTCCTGAGGCGCCGGACGGTTTGCCAGAATCGCTTCGGGGCCAACTGGTAGTCCTTCTCCATGGCCTCACCGAACTCCTCCCAGGCCCGAGTTTTTGCCTCTGCCACCGCCCGGGCCGCTTGGCCCCACGGTACCCATCAGCCGCCTCAGGAGTCCTAACAAGCCAACGACAGCCGATAGGACTCCTTCTTCAGCTTGACAGCGTCCCTTACTGCCGGTGTCCACCACCGGGTTCGGGGATTGCCGCCGCGACAGGCACCGCAGACCTTACGGCCGCAGCTACGGGCAGCAGCATTGACAATAGATGCGGAGAACATGGTCCACTCGGACTCTATGTCTCCAACATCCCTCGGAATCTGGTCAAACCTCTCCCGGAGGTGAGAGTTGAATACATCCCTGGCCAAGAGGTCCGCCAGACATTCCCAGCAGACCCTCACTATGCGCTTGGGCCTGTTAAGTCTGTCTGGCTTTCTCCTCCCCCAGCGGATCCAACTCACCAGCAGGTGGTGATCGGTGGACAGCTCAGCCCCTCTCTTCACCCGAGTGTCCAAAACATGCGGCCGAAGGTCTGATGATACGACAACAAAGTCGATCATCGACCTCCTGCCTAGGGTATCCCGGTGCCAAGTGCACTGATGGACACCCTTATGTTTGAACATGGTGTTCAATATGGACAATCCGTGACTAGCACAGAAGTCCAATAACAAAACACCGCTCGGATTCAGATCGGGGAGGCCATTCCTCCCGATCACGACTCTCCAGGTGTCATTGTCATTTCCCACGTGGGCTTTGAAGTCCCCAAGCAGAATAATGGAGTCCCCAGGAGGGGCACTATCCAGCACCCCCAACAGGGATGCCAAGAAGGCCGGGTACTCTGCACTACCACTCGGCCCGTAGGCTGAAATGATAGTCAGAGACCTCTACCCAACCCTAAGGCGCAGGGATGCGATCCTCTCATCCACTGGGGTAAACCCCAACACGAGACGGCTGAGCTGGGGGGCGACAAACAAACCCACCCCAGCCCGCCGCCTTGGAGATGGGTTTCAGAGCCCACGCTGGGTGTGGAGGCGAGCCCGACTATTTCTAGTCGATATCTCTCGACCTCCCGCACAAGCTCAGGCTCCTTGCCCCCCAGCGAGGTGACATTCCACGTCCCTAGAGCCAGCCTATGCATCCGGGGATCGGGCCGCCGAGGTCTCCACCTTTGTCCGCCGCCCAATCCTCTTTGCACCGGTCCCTCACGGTTCCCCCTGCAGGTGGTGGGCCCTTACAACAAAATCACACAAGAATTATCAATGGAAATCAAATTTATTAACCAATGGAGGCCTGGATTTGGAGTCACACACAAAATTAAAGTAGAAAAACACACTACAGGCTGATCCAACTTTGATGTAATGTCCTTAAAACAAGTCAAAATGAGGCTCAGTATTGTGTGTGGCCTCCACGTGCCTGTATGACTTCCCTACAACGCCTGGGCATGCTCCTGATGAGACGGCGGATAGTCTCCTGAGGGATCTCCTCCCAGACCTGGACTAAATCATCCGCCAACTCCTGGACAGTCTGTGGTGCAACGTGACGTTTGTGGTTGGAGCGAGACATGATGTCCCAGATGTGCTCAATCGGATCCAGGTCTGGGGAACGGGCGGGCCAGTCCATGGCTTCATAAAGCATCCGCCAACTCCTGGACAGTCTGTGGTGCAACGTGACGTTTGTGGTTGGAGCGAGACATGATGTCCCAGATGTGCTCAATCGGATTCAGGTCTGGGGAACGGGCCAGTCCATAGCTTCAATGTCTTCATCTTGCAGGAACTGCTGACATAGTCCAGCCACATGAGGTCTAGCATTGTCCTGCATTAGGAGGAACCCAGGGCAAATGACACCAGCATTTGGTCTCACAAGGGGTCTGAGGATCTCATCTCACGTCTGTCACATGTGATCAGTGTGAACCTGCTTTCATCTGTGAAGAGCACAGGGCAACAGTGGTAAATTTTCCAATCCTGGTGTTCTCTGGCAAATACCAAGCGTCCTGCACGGTGTTGGGCTATGAGCACAACCCCCATTTGTGGACGTCGGGCCCTCATACCATCCTCATGGAGTCGGTTTCTAACCGTTTGTGCAGACACATGCACATTTGTGGCCTGCTGGAGGTAGTTTTGCAGGACTCTGGCAGTGCTCCTCCTGTTCCTCCTTGCACAAAGGTGGAGGTAGCGGTCCTGCTGCTGGGTTGTTGCCCTCCTACAACCTCCTCCATGTCTCCTGGTGTACTGGCCAGTCTTCTGGAGGCCAGAGCCTGGAGGTAGCGCCTCCAGGCTCTGGACACTACGCTGACAGACACAGCAAACCTTCTTGCCACAGCTCGCATTGATGTGCCATCCTGAATGAGCTCCACTACCTGAGCCACTTGTGTGGGTTGTAGAGTCCATCTCTTGCTACCACGAGTGTGAAAGCACTACCAGCATTCAAAAGTGACCAAAACTTTAGCCAGAAAGCATAGGTACTCAGAAATGGTCTGTGGTCCCTTCCTGCAGAACCAATCCTTTATTGAGTGTGTCTTGCTAATCGCCAAAGATTTCCCCCTGTTGTCTTTTCCATTTGAACAACAACATGTGAAATTGATTGTCAATCAGTGTTGCTTCCTAAGTGGACAGTTTGATTTCAAAGAAGTTTGAGTTACTTGGAGTTATATTGTGTTGTTTAAGTGTTCCCTTTATTTTTTTTGAGCAGTGAACATATACAGTATATGTATAGAGAGAGAGAGACCCATTCGATTCAATTCAATTCAGTTTTATTTATACAGACTTATAGGGAGGAGAAATTAAAGAATCGGTGAAAAAACTGTAAACAATGAAGAAAATTCGGATATAATTTATAACTGGATTGGCTTTAAAATATTAACTTTAAATCCAAATCTAGAACAAAAAACAGACAACCGTCAAGTTCAAGCTGATACATCTGGACCACAGTTGTGTGCAAAAACCCCAAATGAATTTCGCAGATGTTTCTTGTACCAAACATCTCGTCTTCCAGGCCATGGACGAATGCATCGCAGGCCCCCGAGGCGATGAGGTTGACAGTGTTGGTGTCTAGTTTCTCCTTGGGAGCATCATCAGCCCATTTCCTGCCCGAGGAGAACTCTCCAGAAGCAAAGAGCTCTTTGGCTCGTTCGTGGGCCGTGCGTTTTCTCTGAACAAAAAGAAATGCAGTGACTAACAGACACATTCGAGTTACAGGGGTTGGACAATGAAACTGAAACACCTGTCATTTTAGTGTGGGAGGTTTCATGGCTAAATTGGACCAGCCTGGTAGCCAGTCTTCATTGATTGCACATTGCACCACTAAGAGCAGAGTGTGAAGGTTCAATTAGCAGGGTAAGAGCACAGTTTTGCTCAAAATATTGAAATGCACACAACATTATGGATGACATACCAGAGTTCAAAAGAGGACAAATTGTTGGTGCACGTCTTGCTGGCGCATCTGTGACCAAGACAGCAAGTCTTTGTGATGTATCAAGAGCCACGGTATCCAGGGTAATGTCTTGGGCTGTGGACAATGTGAAACATGTATTGTTCTCTGATGAGTCCACCTTTACTGTTTTCCCCACATCCGGGAGGGTTACGGTGTGGAGAAGCCCCAAAGAAGCGTACCACTCAGACTGTTTCATGCCCAGAGTGAAGCATGGGGGTGGATCAGTGATGGTTTGGGCTGCCATATCATGGCATTCCCTTTGCCCAATACTTGTGCTAGATGGGCGCGTCACTGCCAAGGACTACCGAACCATTCTTGAGGACCATGTGCATCCAATGGTTCAAACATTGTATCCTGAAGGCGTTGCCGTGTTTCAGGATGACATTGCACCAATACACACAGCAAGACTGGTGAAAGATTGGTTTGTTGAACATGTAAGTGAAGTTGAACATCTCCCATGGCCTGCACAGTCACCAGATCTAAATATTATTGAGCCACTTTGGGGTGTTTTGGAGGAGCGAGTCAGGAAACGTTTTCCTCCACCAGTATCACGTAGTGACCTGGCCACTATCCTGCAAGAAGAATGGCTTAAAATCCCTCTGACCACTGTGCAGGACTTGTATATGTCATTCCCAAGACGAATTGACGCTGTATTGACCGCAAAAGGAGGCCCTACACCATACTAATAAATTATTGTGGTCTAAAACCAGGTGTTTCAGTTTCATTGTCCAACCCCTGTATATCTATGTATGTGTGCGTGTGTGTGTGTGTGTGTGTTAACTAGAGAAGTCAGAATGTTGACAATGAATGGAAAAGTACTTGAACCAAGCATCACTTTTAGGCTATGACCAGTAATGCAACACAGGTTTAACACCTTTTCTTGGGTTTCTTTTGTAAATGTCCACTCTTCATCATACTTGATCAACTCTGGTGGCGTTCAGGCTCTGCACCATTAAGACTTATTGGAGTTATAAGGTGCTGCTTTAAAAATGTGTAGTCATAAAAAAGAAAAAATCTCACTCATTCTCAGCCTGCCTCCTGCCTGCATCATTAACTTATTAAATAACTTGATCTCATTACAGAAATAAAAAGAGAAGACTTGAATTACATGAAGGAACAGCTGAAACATCTGTTGGACTCAGCAAGAACCGGTTGAGGACCTACATTTCCCGTCCCTTCTTGTTTAACCTTCTTCCTGCTTTCTCTGCCTCTGTGCTGCAATTGGTGGGGTGGTGTGTGATGTCACTCTGTACATATTGTCAAGTTGACAAGCTGATGTAAGCTGCTCTTCACATAAACAACAACAGCTGTGCCGAAGCTTCACTTGCTCAATATTTGAAGCAGTTAGGTAACTGCGTTCTGGTTTGAGAAGAAAATAAAAAGATGTTGTGAATTAAGCTGTGTGTCCTGGTTCCAGGTGCTGTCCTCAGTGTAAGCTGAGCTGCACTTTATTAATAAATAATGAAGCAGTCAGCTCATAAGTCAGACACAGACAGCTTTTTCTGCTAGCTGTCCTCCGAAGAACGCACCCAGACCTCCACAAACAGGCTACTGGAACCAGAGCAAAACATTTCCAAAGACTGTCTGGGCTTCTGTTCATTCAGGATTTAGTTTCAGGATTGTGTTTTTGGTTTTTTTGTCTAGTCTTGTGAAGAACCTCACCGATCATGAACCCAGAATAGTAAGTTTTCCTTCCCTCATTGTGTTGGGCTACTTTTTAAATTAGGTGAAAATATTCAGTTGCTACCAAATAGATTGGAAGACACATCAGGAACTGCACACGTGGACACTTAAAACTGGTTTTAGTTGCTTGTGTTTTTACATTGGTAATATTCTTTAAGCACAGTCAGCTCTACACATATAACATGTATTTAATCTGCCAATTTCAGCAGTCTTTAGGCAGTGTAGATATTTTATCATCATTTATGAAGGCAGTTTCTTACTTAATTACTTAACATTTATCCAAAGTGGATGTGACTCTAAGTTCTACACGGTTGCTGATGGGTATTGTAGTTCTTGTATTCTAGCAAAACTAAAGTTGAAACAAAATAAGGGTTTAGGTCTGCTACTTTCTGGCAAAGCAGAACTCTATCAGTATTCATACCCCTTAAATTATTTTTCTTATTTCCTAATGTAGCAACCTCAAAATGTAATGTATTTTGTTGTGATTTAATGTGACAAGTAGTGAATTATTGTGAACTGGATAGATACATGGATGGATGGATGGATGGATGGATGGATGGATGGATGGGAAGTTGAGGGGAAAAAAATCAAGATTTTCAGTTTTACTTAAAAAGAAATAAATATACCCCCAGTAAGTGAATAGAGCCATTATGTGAACAGCTTTTTACTGTATTACATTTTTAAAGCCTTAAACAATTTAAATCAGCTCTATATCTGTTTGGTAAATTAAGTTCAGCACAACGTATGCAGCTGAATTTGAACCTGTCCATATGACTGGTTTGTGTTGGATTGATTTGGTTTTATATTTCTGGATGTGAGTTGGATCTGGCAGTCATCTAAGAGAGATTACATTTTTGGAAATTTGGTCAAAATGAGCGGAATTTAATAAAATATCAAATCTCTTTTGTATTGTTTTAACACTGTCTTTTTAATCCCTTTGTGTCTCTTCAGTGATTACTTGTTCAAGCTTCTTCTTATTGGTGACTCTGGAGTTGGAAAATCGTGTCTGCTGCTGCGCTTTGCGGTAAGGACGCTTCAGTCTTATTGAAAAGGAAAATGTTCCCAAACACGTTGGCTTTTAAAAATCTTTAATACTCTTCTACTCGGTGCAGGACGACACCTACACTGAGAGCTACATCTCCACTATCGGAGTTGACTTCAAGATCAGGACCATCGACATGGATGGGAAGACGGTGAAGCTGCAGATTGTGAGTTTAAAAGTTGAAGCTTTTTCCAGTGGTCAGTTAAAACAAAGGATTCAATAGATGAATGTTTTCAAACAAAACTGTTCCAGCAGCTATTTGTAATTAAAATTAAACCCAATTGGCCTGCCAACCTTGTATTTTCTTTTTTTTTTTGTGAACGCCCTCAGTGGGACACCGCAGGTCAAGAGAGGTTTCGAACCATCACCTCCAGCTACTACAGAGGGGCGCACGGTATCATCATTGTTTACGATGTCACCGAGCAGGTCAGTGTGTGTTTTTATCGTGTCCTTGTTAAGTAAATGAGGAGGGTTTAAAAACCAGAGCTCTTCCTGCTTCCTCAGGAGTCTTTCAACAATGTGAAGCAGTGGTTGGAAGAGATAAATCGCTACGCCTGCGAGAACGTCACCAGGCTGCTGGTGGGAAACAAATCGGACCTGATCAGTAAAAAAGTGGTGGATGCTGCCACAGCTCAGGTAATAACTGAGACGCAATCGTTATTCTAAAAGCAGATAAGGAACTTTTTAACTGAAGACATTGATTTCACACAAAATATATGATTTCTCCTCAATTTACACATTTTTAACTATTCAGCTACATTTGCTGCACCCTCCACTCTCATTGGGAGCCCTGGTTATTGCAGCAGTAGTGTAATAAACAATAACGTTGAGAACAAAACCCCCCAATGCCACAACGACATATTTTTTTGTATATTTTACTTCCCTTCTTTTACTTTGAACAGATTACTTAGGAAATTTGAATAATTAATGAAAGTATACCTGTTGCCCTTACGTATAAATAGGATTTGACACAGAGACCCATTTCTAGAGACAAGGCTTCCTGCTTTTTTTGCACCTGTACCTCCTGCCACATGGCATGATGGTTACCAGGTGCTCTCCTGGGTCCGAGAGGTCAGGAGTAAATTTCCTTGCTCTTCTCAGACACCATGAGCAGCCTATGTCTTCCAGAGGAGTAAGGGACATCTAGCAATGTTTTGTGTTGTTTTTATGCCCTTCTCCAGGTATTTTCCCCTTGATTATAAGTTTGGGTGGAAGTTCACTCACCTCCAAGGCGACAAGGTGCTGTGTGCCTGATTCTTCTCCAAAGGTTTTGGAAACCTTGTAAAAGGGAATGGCATAATGAACGTTTTGAAATACCAGGACATTTCAACTTAAAATCTGGTGCTCACTGCCAAAAAACTGTCAGCACTGGACCTTTCTGTAGGATAAAGGTCTGAAACATGGTCATATCAACAGAAAAAATGTTTGCCAGACATAAAATCAACCCTCTTCCATTGGTTCCTCAATCTCCACACTTTAATCCTTAAAGCTGGGCTGAACTGAAGAGGAGAGAGCAAAGAGGACACAGGACTTTTGAAAATGAACAAAATATTTATATATTTGAAGGCTTCCTATTTGGATTATCTTTTCCTCTTATAATGTAGTATGGCAATAATTGTGGATGGTGCTGTACGTTCAGAGCCAGAGTTGAGGCCTAATATTTAAGACAAAAGATATAAAAGCAATGCAGGGTACTTATCTTATGAAGGTGTATTTTGGTGCTTCAGGTCTGCTGCTTTATCGTTATTGTTTTAAATTTGCCTTAAAGTCCTTTTATCAGCTACTGTCCCTTTTATCTCAACCCATTTCTAAATGTTTTCAACCACCATCAGGATCTGGCCTCATCTCTAAAGATCCCCATCCTGGAGACCAGCGCCAAGAGCTCTGACAACGTGGAGAAAGCCTTCCTCACCATGGCCTCTGAGATCCACAAGAGGCTCGCCAGCGAGGGAGGGGGCATGCAGGGAGAGTCGACACAGGCCAGAGGTCAGACCACCAAGATCAACAGTGCTCCTGTGTGGCTCGGTGGGGACAAACAGACACCAGAGGCCAGTAACTGCTGCTGAGGAACAATGAAACATCTTAAACACATGAACATGACTTATTTCCAGATTGTAACCGTGTACCCAGTGCACCTATTGTCATGTTTACTGGTAAAGCTAACACCTAAAACTGGGACTTTGGAATGTTTGTAGCTTGATTAGAAAATTATTTTTTGACCAGTATTTATTGTGTCAGTATGGCTTTATTAAAATGGGGAAGGGAAGTAAATGAACAACAGGGATGCTTTATTTTTAATTATAACAACTGCAAAGAGTTAAACTGAAAATATCTCATATAAAATAACTACTAATAAAAAAGAATGCTTTAAAAAATCAGAAAGATATTGAAGTTGTTTAAGCTTTTGTGATTTAAAGGTGTAACATAATCTTTTATAGGGTTATTTCCCATTACTTCTATTAGATGTTTTTGATTTTACTCGAAGTACCAGTCTTTATTGTGTTTTTAATTTGTTTATTTCTGTCAATAAAGAAATCAATCAGTCTTTGTTTCGGACCAGAAACAAAATTCAGTCAGTACTTTACCAAGTTATTCCCCTGTTAGTTGGGCAATAGAGAGAAAAATTTCACAACTTTGACGTTTATGTTCAGTTATGATAAGAAATATTTGGATAATTCTAGTCTAAAGTAACATACAGTATGTCTTCCATACAGAAATGTTTGTAACAAAATAATTTACTGAAAGCCATGGTCTCTTTTTTCTTTATTCCCACATTATCAATCCATACTAACTAATTACTTAAAATTACATTTGTTGAATAATATTCTTGTGATAAATAAAGGATTTACAGTAATCAGGTGAAGCATGAAGTGAATAATGATAAACGTGGTTCTGGGACGGTTTAAGCAGTTTGAGGTGTTGATTCTGCCACCAAATCCCCCAGATTTCAATACAACTGAAAGTCTGTAGGACATAATGAACCAACAAGTCCAAAACTTCCAGGACTTAAAGGATCTGCTGCTAACGTCTTGGTGACGGATACCCCAGCCCTCCTGGAAAAAAAAGTACAGAGAACATAAAGACCATTTCAATTAAAATAACATTAAATAAATAAATAACTTAGAATAACAGGAAAGATAACTATTTTTACAATCTTCCACTTCAAAAATCCTTCAAGTAGTAAAAGTAGTAGAGAGGTGATTCCATCTAGTGGAGACTTTGTGAACTACACACAGTTGTATGTGTCTTTTTAGTTAAATTTTTGAATAATTTGATAAATTAATGACTGAATCATTCCTTAGATCGGCTTCAACAGACTACATATATGCTATCGACAAATAAAGAGCCCCTGAACTCATGGCCGTTGATGTTATTTGTACATTTCTGTTGTATATGCAAAACAAAAACAACGTTTACCTCTAACACTAACACAGGTCGGGTTCTTTATTAAAGCCTAAAACATAAAACTGCTTACATTTCACGCCAATTTCAATTTAATGCCATTTTATGATAAGGCAGGTCTGTAACGGCTAAAAACTACATTTTCCGGCGTTGACTTGAACAGAACGTCACCGGAAGTTTGACTATTGACTATAAATACATTTCCGCATCCTTCCTGGGTCCTTTCCTGTCTACGGCCCATTTGAAGATGGCGGTGCAAATCTCCAAGAAGAGGAAGGTTAGCGGCGTTTTATCCCCTTTTTACTCGTCCAGACAGTGGGTTCTGTTAAAATGGACCCATACTGGGTGGGATAGAAGCTTTCCCTGCCGGTTCTGCTATCAGTTGGATCTGTCCAGCTCCGATTCGGAGAGGATTGGTCCAGATGCGGTGGCGGTGCTGCGTCCTCCTCATTTAGACAGCTAGCATGGTTTCTTTTTTTTTTTTGCCGGAGCCGCAGTTAACTGTTAAAATAACAGCCGGATTCAGGCTGAAAGTGCCGGGCTAGATAGGTTAATGACATTTTAAAGCGTTTTTCTCATCGCCAAATTACAACAACGTCAAATGGCCTCCCATGGCCAAAATAAATTAGATAAAGAAGCTACTGTAAAGTTTGCGATGTACAGTCTGTGTGACGTTTTGGTTCATGGAGAAAATATACAGATACTACTGTTGAAAAATATAAAAGAATAACTCATTGCTGTTTGTCAGACAGATGAGAATAATGTGATTAAACTGCAGACGTTTACCAAGCCTGTCTAAAAGTTCTGAACACAAAACTGACTTGTAATAATTCTTATTGTGAGTTATAGGTCTATGGTTCATACTGACGATAACAATTAAATATACTACTGTTATTGCTTTTTTTATGTGCAAAATTGTAAGGCTTAATGTTAGGATGCCAAGAAAGGTCTTAACAAAGATGTAAAAAACATTCTTGGTCATAAGACATTGTTCAAGTAATGATAAAAGTTTGTTGTAAAATGTCTTTATCGCTGTGAAGGTCTGTGACGATGGTCGGCTCCGCTGAATCTTAAAGAGTTTTAGAAAGAAATCAAAAGTCGCTCTGAAAGTGTTTTAGATCAGTGGTTCTCTATCCTGGTCCTCGGAGCCCAATGTTTTTGGTCCTTTTCTGCCCCATCACACTGGAGTTAAATGCATTGCCTCCTCAGCATACAATCAGGTGCTGTAGAAACCTGCTAACCATCCATTAATTTAAGTCAGGTGTGTGGCAGCAATGAAACACCTAAATCACTCAGGATACTGGGTAAAAAAAACATCTAAGCTCTGTAGATAGTTGACATTTATAAGTGCTGTTTTGCTGATGCACTCGCAGAATTTAGAGTTATTTAATATTAAGAATTGTCTGATTTCTTTTAATTGTGTAAAAAAAAAAAAATCTCCTTGGTTAGTTCGTTGCAGACGGTATCTTCAAGGCCGAGCTGAATGAGTTCCTGACTCGTGAGCTTGCTGAGGACGGCTACTCCGGTGTGGAGGTGCGCGTGACCCCAACCAGGACTGAGATCATCATCCTGGCCACAAGGTGAGTGGCGCTGAAGCGTTCAGTCCTCTTCAGGTCATCTCTGTTTCTTTTGCTTTGAGTTCCTGTTATTTGCTGCTCATACCCTACATGTTTGTGCTGCCTTTTACCATCTACTGTGCTGAAGAGGACCAAAGAGATCATACAATTTTCCGACTCGTTTTTATTTGCCCAGGATTTGTTTCAGCAGGTTATTTTAGACTTTCAAGATGATATTTATCATTTTATGGTGGTGTTGCATCCAGAGATTAACAGAAGGAAGATTTAAATGCGTTGTTGCTCATTTCAGATTTGTAGAGAAAATGGGTTTGGTTGGATGACCAATCCATTTTCTTTTCCTGTGTTTGACCTGCTGATTACCAGTCAGCTAACCAGGGAGAAATCAACCAATTTCCATCACAATTTCACTGGTGCATCAGTTTTTAGCCCTAAACACACATTTACAGGTTTACTGTTAGAGAACTGGAGGTGACATGCAGTCACACCTGTATTTGGCGCCGTCTAGGTGCAATCGGATTCACTCAGGGTGTGAGTGATGAACCGACATGCATCTTGTGTTTTTACTTCGCACGTACCCCTGGATGTTTAGGTGCTTCTAACTACAGCACAACTTGAAATGTTTTTCTCCGTTTGCAGAACCCAGAATGTTCTGGGAGAGAAGGGCCGTCGGATCAGAGAGCTGACTGCTGTGGTCCAGAAGAGGTTTGGCTTCCCTGAGGGCAGCGTAGAGGTAAGCCAACCAGTATAGTCCTCACATCAGGGTTGCCCCTGTCTGTTCCTTGAAAGCTAGTATCCTGCAGCGTTTGGATGCATCCTTTCTCCAACAGACCTGAATCAGATGGCTGTATTCCCTCATCAGCATTTTGACTGCAGGTGCAGGATTCTGGCTCTGGAGGACTGGACTTGGGTATCCCTGATTTGGATCATTTAATGCAGAAGATACATTATCAGAAATGTCTGCTCTCTTCAGGCCACATAGTGTCAATTATTTAGCTTTTGTGGATGAAACTAATGACTTCATTGACAGAAGTTAACGATACAAAGTTGTTTTATTAGGAATGGGTAGAAATTTGTGCACCAATCCAAATCAGAGTATGTGAATTAAAGTATTTGTTGAATGCAAGAAAAGGTGTTACGACCTCAGATTCCCCTTCTGTGATGATTCGATGACGAGACGGAATAGGAACTTATCTGGTTCTGTGGGTTCCCGGTTCACGACCACGTTCTGTGGTTCTGCTCCAGTTCCTCAGATCCAGGGTTCCTTTTCACATGAAGACACTGAGGCATTTGTCTGAGAAGGGTAGAAATTAGTTTTATGTTTGAGCTTATTCACGGAGCTCTGTGTGAATTATGAACCTAAAGTTAACAAGCATTTTATTCGATTCATCTATTGCAAACACCCTGGAGACTTTTTGTTTTTCTTTATGTAGTTTAACTTTGATGCTCAAGTACCTTTGAACTGTTTCTTCTTTTAGTTGTATGCCGAAAAAGTTGCCACTCGTGGTCTTTGTGCCATCGCCCAGGCTGAGTCTCTGCGCTACAAGCTGCTGGGAGGCCTGGCTGTGCGAAGGTAAGCAGTACTGGAATAAGTAACACGAGAGATGCTCATACTTACCTCACACCCTGACTGCAGCTGTTTATCTAAAAGAGGCAGCGTGTCGAGGAATGTTAAGTTTGGGCTGGAGATGCTGATTAAAAATACTAATTTCTGTCTGTATTGTCATTTAAAACTGATAAACTGAGTGTCTGGGGTGTGAAGACAGGCTGAATTTTTAATGTAGCCCTGACTAATAAAGGAGAAGGAGCTCAATGAAGTTTTGTGACGAAGAGAACCATGATTCGAGTATACAGCTTTATTTCATTCACCTCAGTTACAGTTGTACAGTTAATTAAGTTTTATTTCAGCTCAAAGCAGGTTTAGGAACATTCGATTGACAACTGTAAACCCGCTACTTCAGCAAAGATCCTCTGTGCAGCAAAGATGTCTGTTTAAAGAAGACTTTACAGATATTCCCCCACAAATAAAGGAAGAGGCTGGGCATGTTATGGGAGGTTTAGTTGGAGCAGGTTTTTTGGAACCCAGTCTACCTGGTTTTGGAACAGATGAGGCTATTCTGCAGAAATGTAGGTTTTTATGCACATAACTTTTATATCGTACATCTTCGGTTTGGGTCCCTTCAGTGATGAGACGATGACGAGTCGGAACAGGTCTCTGTCTGGTTCCGGTGTCTGGTTCAGATTCACGTTCTGTGATTCTCCTCCAGTCCATCAGAACAGCGAGGCCTTTTCGGTTGAAGACATCGAGGCATTTGTCTGAGAAGGGTTGAATCATTGTAGATACTGAAGCTGTGGTCTGGAAATTAGACCTAATATGTTAACTGTCCAGTTAGGGATTCATAGTTGTGTGCTGCTGTTCAAGACTTACAGTAAAGGTCCTGAGGTCTTTTTTGGGGCCATGAGTCTCAGGACAGTTGGTATAAAACTCTTATTTTTACTTGATTTATCTGCTTTCCTCCTCCAGGGCTTGCTACGGTGTCCTGAGATTCATCATGGAGAGCGGCGCCAAGGGCTGCGAGGTAGTGGTGTCCGGTAAGCTGAGGGGTCAGAGGGCCAAGTCCATGAAGTTTGTGGATGGCCTGATGATCCACAGTGGAGACCCCGTCAACTACTATGTCGACACAGCAGTTCGTCATGTTCTGCTGAGGCAGGGTGAGTACTGGTCCATTTGACGTCATTCCCAAGGCAGGTCAGCTGTGGAGTTGCATGTCAGTCCAAAAGACAAATGTAATTTACCTGATATTTACCTTGTTTAAGGTATTAGGTTAAATGTTCCTTTTTTACTATTCATGTTGGAGCTAAATTTAAATAATATTCTTTAAAGTCTTTATTTTTTAACTTGGTGAGACTTGCATAAACCCTGAGTATCCATTTGCCTTTCTGTCATTCTCAGGTGTGCTGGGCATCAAGGTGAAGATCATGCTGCCCTGGGACCCCAGCGGTAAGATTGGCCCCAAGAAGCCCCTGCCCGACCACGTCAGCATCGTGGAGCCAAAGGAGGAGAATCTGCCCACCACACCCACGTCAGAGCAGAAGGGAGCCAAGCCAGAGGGTCCGGTCATGCCCCAGGGAGTACCTGTTCTTACCGCATAAGAGGGTAAGAAACTGCAGGGGAACTATTCCTGAAAGCACCCGTCAGACGTTTTAACTCATCCACCAAGTCAGAAAATGTTTCTTTGCAGTTTTAATCATTAAAGTCGTTGCTCTTATAAACTATGCAAGCAAAAATATAACCAGTTATAAGTTTTAACAAATAACATTTTATGTAAAGTAAAGATGCCTGCAGGCTTTCTGGGTCCTCGCAGCTTCAAGGCTCTAATGTGTAAAATCATTTTGGTCATGTGGCGATGATTCTGGTCAGGTGACTGAAAATGGCGTGAACTAACATCATTTGGAAACATTTACTAAGTTTAAAAACAGGGAAATTGTAAAAAAAAAAAAAAAGCTTTAAGCTGATCTGCTGAACTTGTCAATTAGACTTGGTGTTAAATCTCTTCATTGTTCCACTAGAGGGAGCTTGCATCCTGCCAGTGGTAGAGGTGCCACAGTTTAAGAGCTATGAACACAAAGGGAAGCAATGGGTTCATGCTGTGGGGCAAAATTAAAGAAGTAATACTTAGAGGTGGACCAATCAGTAGGCAAGATATCAGAAATGGCAGTTCTTCCCTCTGCAGACAAAGCAAACATTGAAAATCAGTTTACATGTTTCCTATTCAATTGTGTCAAAAAACTTGTCTTAGATTCTAAACACATCAACTAACAGCATGAACCTTTTTACTTCTCATAAAAATCATATAACGGGTTTATGATGATGAGAACTACTTCCATCAAAGAACCTGCAGGATATTTTCTATTTCTAGTCCCTCGGAGCAAGAAATCAGAATCTGTCAGAAGCCAAATCAGAAAAACATGAATCGATGTCACCAGACAAAGTCTGATCTGTAGCTGTATTTTAATTTATTACTTGGCTCAGTATTTAAACACAGTTGATGTAATAAATGATAAATGCCTGAACTCACTCAGCAGGTGGAAATATTGGGAAGCATATTAAGTTTCTGAATACTACAGAGCAGTAGGTCTGGTCGTGCGTTTGTGTCCCTTCATTGATGAGACGATGACGAGTCAGAACAGGTCTCAGACTGGTTCTGGTTGGGACTGGTTCAGTTTCATGTTCTGTGGTTCTGTTCCGGTTAATCAGACCAGCGAGATCGTTTCAGTTGACGACATCGAGGCATTTGTCTGAGAAGGGTTGAATAGACACCAAACAGTCACCAGATCTAAGCGTTTCTGTTCAAACTTGTAGGAAGTTCACAAATGTATTAATTATGTCTGATAACGGAGAATACAACCTCTCCTGTTTAGTTGGACCGGGTTTTAATCCAGATCTCTTCTTTTACAGGTCTCAACCTTTCTGCTGGATGGACTGAAGATCCTGGTGTTTTTGTGTACAAAACAATAAAATGTGGAAAATACACAGTTTTTGGTCTTTTTGGCATGACTTTGTAAACTTGTTATCTATGAAAATGTAAGAAGTGAAAAGACACGTCCAGCTTCATCCTAAACCTGAAAAATCCATTTGATGTGCAGACACAGCTCAGTGTTGATCAGTTTATTGGTGCTAGAGACATGAAAGGCCACAGAGCTTTAAGTAGTTTGAGGCGTTTTCTTGTTAAATGTGTTATGTGTCAGCTGCTATGCCCTAAATTAGTTTGTGTGTAAAAGCAATGAAGACTGGTACAGCTGGCTGGAGGTAAAGGTGTGTTCGACTAAAAGAGCCAGGGATCTGAGAGGCGGAGAGTAGAGATGTCACTCGGCTTGAATTGGTTGCACCACGACTTAAATCTTAAATAAAAACTGATCAAGATTTAAGGAACATTTTAACAAGCTTATTGTTCAGAGTTTGAGACATGCGTTCAGGTCAGGGCTATTTTATCTGAGACTGAGAGGCTTCTTTAAAAAGCTGTACAAAGAAGTCGAGACCATTTAAGATATTTGTGGTTATTTGCATTATTTAAAATGTTATGATCAGTCGTCCCAACGAATCAGTTTCTTCCAATACCACATGAATTGATGGGACATCTCAAATCTTTTGAATGAATGGAAAAAAAGACGGCATTCTTGGTAAATTCTAACTACCTCTTCAGTTTGTCAAGAAATGTGAGAATTTTGTAAGCTGAGAAGATGATTATTTTTACATTTGAGGCTAATAGACTAATATTCTTCCTCTCACTGATCTTAAAAAGGTTCATCGTCTGTGACTGCTTATCCATGCAGGGTGGCCTTGTGCCCATTAGAGGGTGACACGGGAGTGGATTTTCTCTCCTGTCCCATCCCAATCCCATCCCAGCATAACAAAAAAAAATCCTGTCCCGTCCCACTCCTGGTAAATTGACTCCCACTCCCGTCCCGCTCCCATTCAGAACGACTCCTACTCCTGTGCTACCCCTACTTTTTGTTTTCTTCATTTAGTCTTTTGGCAATTTCTTTCTTTGAAGGACCAGTTAGGTCCCTGTTTTTAGTTGTAGTAAAGGCCAGTTAAAGTAAAAAGAATAATGATGAAGAAATAATAAAATATCAAACAAGGAAACAGACCATGCCTATCTTAGCTGAATAAACAAAATGTACATAGTTGTATTTTACTTGTTAAGTGATTGTTTCCTTTGAATAATGACATAACTTTTATGTTTCAAGTTGCTGAAACGAAAGAAAAATGCACCTAGTAAGAGAACTGTACTTGGTGAACAAAAGGGCAAAAAGGCATTACCTTCATAATTTAGAAACTGTACCTCAATGGTTCACAGCCCTGGTCCTCAGGGACCCCTTCCCTTCAAGTTTTAGATGTGTGTCTGCTCATGACGTAATTAGTGGTACACTTAATATTTAATGATGTATTAAATAAATTGTACATTTAATGGTACATTCAATTTTTTTCTATTTCACAATATATTTATTTAATATCGTCTCTTGATGAAGCCTTTCTACGGAGTCCGCGAGGGGACATGGGGGAATGTTTTCTCTTTTTACGTTCTCACGCAATAGTCTTTGCGTTATTTCGCAATACTTTGCGGGTCACCCGTGGGACTCCCGAAAAAATGTCAGCCTCTAGTGCCCATCTCCATTAGGTCAGAGGTGGGGTGCACCCTGGACAGGTAGCCAGTCCAGCACAGGGCAACACAGAGACACGGTACCAGCTACCATACATCTAAACGCCTTGATCATATAGGGAAACTTGGAGGAACCAGTAAATCTAACATTGATACTTCTGAACTGTGGGCAATCAGGCCACACGTGAACATGCAGAAAGACCCCAGGCTGGGATTTGAACCCAGGACCTTCCTGCTACAAGTAAAAAATAATCATCATTTACTGGTATATTGAAAACTTTTTAAATGTCTATTCAGTTTAAACTTAAATTAATGTAGTTTTCTTCATTCCCCAGTGAATAACAATCTATTTTTCTGTATTTAAAATGTGCTCAAATGTTCATTATGTTGTAAACTAACAAAAAACAAACTATGGAAATCAAAGCTTTGCTTGTCACGTTTCTCTAGTAACTTAATATGCATAAAGAAAATTATACACCAGTTTATGTACAATACAGCAATGGAAAATATACTTAAAAAGAGACACTAATACCAAAGTGGATTCGGTTGGATCTCTGTGAAATATAGTACTGCTAAATTAAAAAATGCTAGAATAATTATTGATTTCAATCACGCGCTAATGGTATACTTTTTTTTTTTTACGATTTTAACATTAATCTTCAGTATATGTAAATCACATTTATTCGCTTAGATGTATTATTAAATCTTAGTTTGGTAGCAGTATTAGTTGTTTTCTGCTAAAACAAAGTATTTTTCATTTGGGATTTGAGATACTCTGCAGATCAGTTCTTAGAAATGGGGAAAATGCAGCAGAGTGAGACATCTTAGAGCGCCAAAGCTTCGGGTTAGATCCGGGTTATGCCACGCCCCCCTTGTTCTACCTGCTCCAACTCCTCGGTTCCACCTGGATGTTCAGAGGACACAAGATGAGTCTACCAGACTACAAAATGACTGGCAAACCAGCTTCATCTGCGATATCAGTAAGAAAACTGCCTCTTCGCGCTGGTTTTGGGGGTTTTCAGGCTGAAGCTGAGGGAAAGTTTCACCTGTCGGAGAAGCAGGTGGCTGGAGGTTCCGAGCAGATCGCAGACGCAAGATTTGTGTATGCAAAAAGTGACAAGTTAGGGTAAAAATGTACTGTATGGTGACCTTAAAGATCTTCAGCTGTTGAGAAGTTTGTAAGGTGATTCCCTGAGCCGCCCTGATTGTTGGACAGAAAAATAATATCTAACGTTGATGTGGTTTTGTCTCGAAATCAACTGAGAAGAAAGTCTGTGAACTATTTTAGACATTAGAACAATTCAATGCACGTTTTAAAATAACTGACTGGATAATCCTGCACTGCAGTGAACCCAGGCGGTTCTTTGGAGACTCAAGTTTGACAGATACCTATTTTATAATTGTTGTACTAACTTGGCGCAATCGTATTAGAGCACATAAGTAAAACAGATTTCAAAAGCAAAATTACAGTAAAAAAGAACATAGACCACTATCAGGGTAAGGTTTTCCATATCTGCTCTTTAACAGGGTCTATAATTATTCAACTCAAGAACACAAAAACACTGAGTGGATTCCATCTTGTCATCACTCATTACACAGAAGTCCCCCCTATGTACCCCAATAACGTGTAGGGTCACATTTCATAAAGTCGAAGTAGTTCATTTCTGTAAAGACTCGATGACTGCAGAACAAGCCCATATCATCTGACCTCCACCACCATGCTGGACAGCTGCTCTGAGGTGTTTTTATTCTCCCAACATGAAGCTTTTCCTTATGTCCAAATATCTTTGCTTTGGTCTCATCTGTCTGAAAGACTTTGCTCCAGAAGTCTAGCAGATTGGTTTACTAACCTGTGTTTTTATGGAGAACATCCTTTCCCCTTAAGTCCATGTAAACTATTTATAAATGTTCAGTCATTTGCTAATCACCCTACCAAGATCTTAAGGTTTCAGGCATGTGGGGTCAGAGCGGGAGCTATTGTTTTTTTTTTTTTTAAGAAATTTCTTAAGAAATTCAACCTTCCACCGGAGCTTCTGGTTACCTCTTATTATTATGCGGTCTGTTCTCTGTTCGTCCATCACTGTGTGGTTTGGCTCAGCCACAAAACAGGACAGATCCACACTGCCACAAACAATCAGGTCTGCAGAGAGAATCATCAGGGCTGACCTTCCCTCCATCCAGGAATTGTACAGGTCTAGGGTCAGGAAACATGCCACAAATATCACTGCAGACCCCACATATCCTGCACTTAAACTTTTTAGACTTATACCTTCGTGTCGGGGCTACAGAGCTCCAATTGCAAGAGGAAAAGCCGCCAAAGGGGCAGTTTCTTCCCCCAAGCTGTCTCTCTGATGAACCCAACGAACACCTTAGAGTCAGAGTAGTCAGCTACTGGGAAAAAGGGAATAAATTATAATAAGAAAATGGGTTTGCTTTCTTTTTACAATAACCGTGGCAGATCCTTATCTTCAGGACATTGAATGTATTCTCATCAGTCAACATCTGCTAAACATATTCTTTATGTAATATTTATTGTAGCTGTCAGATGATATAATATAGGTTTAATGGACATCAATTTTTAAATACTTTGCATCTGATTGATGAAAACTGGTTTTATATCTCTGTGATCGTGTGACTTTCTTCCCCTCAGCACTCTCCTGTCGTTCAGTTAAATGTTGGGGGCCACCTGTTCAGCTCCACACTGAGCACGCTCAGGAAACACCCAGACTCCAAGCTGGCTGAAATGTTCAGCATTCAGCCCAAAGTCAGCACCGACGCGCAGGGACGCTTCTTCATCGACCGTGACGGTTCCCACTTTGGAGCTGTTCTGGAGTTTCTGAGGTCAGAGAAGCTGCCCACGGAGAACATCCAGCAGGTCAGAGCCTTCAGTATGACCTCTAACATGCAGACATGCTAAGGAGTTTTTAAAATCACTTTGTAACCTGTGTGTGCGCGCAGGTTTACAAGGATGCGGTTCACTACAACATCAAACCTCTGGTCAAACGTCTGGAGGAGACGCCTGAGCTGTTTGGAGAGTTGGTGGGGAGGCAGCAGTTCCTCTCCAGGGTCCCCCACTACAAAGAGAACATTGAGGTCAACATCCTGTTTCTAGTGGTTTCTCTGCTCCTCAGTCTCAGTGTCAGCGTCCTGTTAATGCTTTTCTTTCTTTCTTTCTTTCTTTCTTTCTTTCTGCAAACAGAAAGTAAAGTGGAGGGATTTTCTGATACAAACCTTGTCTAAAAATGTACTCCACCTTTAATCTGTTAGAAGATAAAACATATAAACATAAAAAAGCCTGCTTGTATAAGTCTGCACACCCTTAAACTACTATTATATTAAAACACCCTTAATTTAATACATTTTAACATTCAGGCTTCTTGTTATCACACCTGAAGTCAATTATTGCAAATTTGATTAACAAGAAATAAAATTCAGCCGACCTTGTAGATTTGCAGAGAGGTGACAAGTGAATTAAAATGATTTTATTGTTTAAGGTTGGATTTTTCTCACATTTGCTCATTTGCATCATTTAGCTAAAGTCAAAGGTCTCAGTGAGGAGAAGGGCACAAAGAATTCAGAAGTATTTAATATACAGGTCCTTCTCAAAATATTAGCATATTGTGATAAAGTTCATTATTTTCCATAATGTCATGATGAAAATTTTACTTTCATATATTTTAGATTCATTGCACACTAACTGAAATATTTCAGGTCTTTTATTGTCTTAATACAGATGATTTTGGCATACAGCTCATGAAAACCCAAAATTCCTATCTCACAAAATTAGCATATTTCATCTGACCAATAAAAGAAAAGTGTTTTTAATACAAAAAACATCAACCTTCAAATAATCATGTACAGTTATGCACTCAATACTTGGTCGGGAATCCTTTTGCAGAAATGACTGCTTCAATGCGGCGTGGCATGGAGGCAATCAGCCTGTGGCACTGCTGAGGTCTTATGGAGGCCCAGGATGCTTCGATAGCGGCCTTTAGCTCATCCAGAGTGTTGGGTCTTGAGTCTCTCAACGTTCTCTTCACAATATCCCACAGATTCTCTATGGGGTTCAGGTCAGGAGAGTTGGCAGGCCAATTGAGCACAATGATACTATGGTCAGTAAACCATTTACCAGTGGTTTTGGCACTGTGAGCAGGTGCCAGGTCGTGCTGAAAAATGAAATCTTCATCTCCATAAAGCTTTTCAGCAGATGGAAGCATGAAGTGCTCCAAAATCTCCTGATAGCTAGCTGCATTGACCCTGCCCTTGATAAAACACAGTGAACCAACACCAGCAGCTGACACGGCACCCCAGACCATCACTGACTGTGGGTACTTGACACTGGACTTCTGGCATTTTGGCATTTCCTTCTCCCCAGTCTTCCTCCAGACTCTGGCACCTTGATTTCCGAATTACATGCAGAATTTGCTTTCATCCGAAAAAAGTACTTTGGACCACTGAGCAACAATCCAGTGCTGCTTCTCTGTAGCCCAGGTCAGGCGCTTCTGCCGCTGTTTCTGGTTCAAAAGTGGCTTGACCTGGGGAATGCGGCACCTGTAGCCCATTTCCTGCACCCGCCTGTGCACGGTGGCTCTGGATGTTTCTACTCCAGACTCAGTCCACTGCTTCCGCAGGTCCCCCAAGGTCTGGAATCGGCCCTTCTCCACAATCTTCCTCAGGGTCCGGTCACCTCTTCTCGTTGTGCAGCGTTTTCTGCCACAGTTTTTCCTTCCCACTGACTTCCCACAGAGGTGCCTTGATACAGCACTCTGGGAACAGCCTATTCGTTCAGAAATTTCTTTCTGTGTCTTACTCTCTTGCTTGAGGGTGTCAATAGTGGCCTTCTGGACAGCAGTCAGGTCGGCAGTCTTACCCATGATTGGGGTTTTGAGTGATGAACCAGGCTGGGAGTTTTAAAGGCCTCAGGAATCTTTTGCAGGTGTTTAGAGTTAACTCGTTGATTCAGATGATTAGGTTCATAGCTCGTTTAGAGACCCTTTTAATGATATGCTAATTTTGTGAGATAGGAATTTTGGGTTTTCATGAGCTGTATGCCAAAATCATCCGTATTAAGACAATAAAAGACCTGAAATATTTCAGTTAGTGTGCAATGAATCTAAAATATATGAATGTTAAATTTTCATCGTGACATTATGGAAAATAATGAACTTTATCACAATATGCTAATATTTTGAGAAGGACCTGTATAGCATGACTCAGAGAAGACTGTTATTAGTCCTTGTAGCAAATCTGCTACAGAAGCCCCTTAAAGTTTAAAGATTTTTATTTAGAACCTAGTGGCCTTTATTTTTCGTTTTTTATGAAAGTAGATTGACAGGAAATTGGGTGGAGAGAGCGGGGTAAGGAACTGCAGTAAACATCGACAAGCCAGGATTCGATCCCCTGACAGCCTGCGTCGAGGGCTGAGGCCTCTGTACATGATGCTTAACCCTCTGCATCACCAGCGCCGCGCCCCCAGAATCTTCTCAAAGTTGATGAAAACACAGGACAAAATCTATTCAGGGAGTCTGCTTTGGCGCAAAAACATCTAAGCACACCAAAACCACAGTGAAACATGAGGGTGGCAACCTCATTCTCTGAGATTTGGGTTTTGGTCAAGGTGGGAAATTCTGAACATTTATAAATACCAGTCAGTAGTGGGCCCAAAACCTTCAGGTGTCTGCTAGACAGCTGAAGATGAGGAGGGATTGTATTATTCTGCATCAATGTGAGTCCAGGCAAACATAAGAAAATCAGCACATAAAGGGTTTCAGTGGAAATAATCAAAGTTGTAGAATGAATTAGCTAGGGTTGAGAACTGACTTGGACAGAAATGTGTGGGCTGTAGTCAAGATGCACCCTTACAAAGGGAGAGAGCGATCAGACTCCTAGCCAAGAAGACTGAATCAAAATGTGATTCAGATAAGTTTTAGTTCAAGGGTGTGCACACTAATGCAACCAGGTGATTACAACTTTTGTGATGTCTTTGTTTCCCAATTTAATGGCACATGAAATGTCATATTAGAGGAGATATTTTGCAGACTGGATGAATATTACCAAGATGTGATGTGGCATGGTGATAGAGTCCAACCAAAGGAGAATGCTGAAATTAAAAACCCATTATCTACAAGATGCCAGAGCTGCATGGACAAAATTACAAATCTATTTTGGAAGTTCTTGCAGTTTCTTCTTGACTCATTTTATGGGCAGAACTTTTCTCTCGTTCAGGAAATATGAAGTGGGTGTGCAGCAGTGGGAGCGTCCTATGAAGAATTCGTTGTTCTGGCTGGGAAGAACTTTGTCCTTACTGACCCAGTAAAGAGAGAATAGCTCTGTTCTTGTGGATGATGTACAGAGGTGTCCATATGTATTCAACCACAGAATAGAAGCTTTTTTTTTGTTCTTTTCTTTACTAAGTTAGTTCAGGCATTTATTTTCAGAGTCGTGTGTGCTTTCTTTTTTTTTCAGTTGCATAATTTTTGTCTGTTTTGGTAACTACTGGAGATGCACCCACCTGGTTTTTCCTTTCTGAAACCAATTTTTGGTTTCCTTTAAGTCTAGCCTGCTGATGGCCTCTTGATCGTTTCACAGAAAAAAATGTGAGAATTTGTTTTAAATCCATTTAATGAATAGAAAAACAAATTCAGATTGTTTTTATTTATATTTATGGTTTTGAGATAAGGGCAAAAGCCCTTATTTATGATCTGAGACTGACTGGATTTCTGTTGGCATTATGAAATTAGCCCCCTTAGTTCCACATTAGCAGGAAACCCTTAGAAATGTTAAATCTTCTTTTAGGTTCTGATCCGTATTGCCAGAGCAGAGGCCGTGGCCACGCGCCAGTCCACCATCCTTATCTGCGTCCTTCGGACGGAGGAGGACTTGGGTTTTTATGACAACGCCATACACAGCCTGGAGGCGGATAAGGAGTCTGTGGTGACGTTCGGGCCGTGGAAGGCCGCCCCGTCTGTCAGAGACCTCCTGGACTGTGTGAAGATGGACATCGAGAGTCGCGGCTACAAAGTGAACTTCGAGGCCCACCTTCCAGAGCGAGGCTTCCTGTCCAAGCGCTACGACTTCTTCTACAAACTCACCTTCACCTGGTGGTGATGAGCCTGCTTATGTGTTCTATAAAAAACTTTCTGTGGGTTAAATCAAAGGACTGCACTTTATTTCTATATGGCTTAAAGAGAATGAGCTACACCTTACACAGATGTTTTAAGGTGGGCAACATTTATAAGAAGTGTTTGATGTCCATCATCCTAACGTCACATCTACAGTCATTCTCTTCAATATATGTGCTGCTGACGTCACACAGGTGTTAATCTTTTATGCTCAACTGTTTGCTTTAAACATTTTCACAGCTTTCTGAGGGGATTTCGCTGCCTGCGGGCAACACTGCGTCAAGCCCATGACATTAGGCAATCTACAACACACAGAACAAAAATGTGTGAAGAGGCAAAAGAGGAACCAGCATCCTGGCCGAAAGCAGAGCAGCCGCCCAAGAGTTAGCCATGTAACATTTCAAAGCTGCCAAACCACATCCTGTCAGATGTTTGGTGGGGTGGAGGGGCACAGAAATGGTGCCCATGAAGCTTCTTGGCTGTGGCCGCGTTGTTCTAGATCAATACATCATTTCCTCGACCTGGGAATAAAAGAAAAACCTATTCACAGAATCTGAACTTAAATGTTGAGTCCAACCTTTTGTTGTAAAAGTGAATGTATCATGGTGTCTCTTTTGCTTCTGAGTGAAAACATCTGATTTCATTTGATAGGAACAGTTGAGTAATGCACTGCTCTAATCTGGCCGCTTGGTGCATTGGCTCTAAAAAACATTTACTGCAGACACTTTGACTTAAAAGAATTGAATAAGCATAATAACGAAAGTTGCCCATCTGTGGAAGATCCCTGGCTGAGTGTGAAAAATAACCCCTTTCATGAGGGGTGCAGGAGTTTACTGCTGTGGCTCAACAGGCTCATTTTGGAGTAAACCTTGATTGTTCTGGTTCTGGAATGACTCCTAATATGACCCATCCTAATGATGAAAGCCTTCACCCAACCTTTTATTAGTTTTAATTTAAAATAAAAGCTTTAATTCAAAGATTTTGCATGGAAGACATCTGCAGGGCAGAAGCAGATTGAGCCTTGGTGTCCCACGAATAAATCCTGATTATCCTGAAGAGGTTAATTTGCAAGCATGTCGAAAATTAAAATGAATACAGCGCATTAAATAAAAGCCAGTGCAACCAGTGTAATTTAGAAGTTATCAAACTAGTAGATAAAGACCACCTATGTTTTATGTAATTTAGCATAAATCCAACTGTTCTTTAAATGTCTCAGGTTTGTTGCAGAACATCATTGAGCAAACAGCATCATGAAGAAAGAGGAACACGGCAGACAGGTCTGGTATAAAGTTGTGGAGAAGATTAAAGTGGGGATAGGTTGTAAAACATCCCAAACTTTGAACATCTCATGGATCACTGTTCAGTCCAATCTCTATAACCGAGACATGGCCTTCCAACTTCACCGGCCATCCTGGCAAGCTGTTTATTAATTAGAGAAGCATCTAACAGTCACAGCGAAGCTGGAGGAGCTCCAAAGATCCATAGCTCAGGTGATGGTAACTTCTGACAGGACCACTGCTGGTTGTTATTATTTGATGATGAGACTCATTTGTCAGATTAAAAGTTATTTTTGAAAATAACCTTTAAGCAGGTGTTAAACATAGTTTTTACTGAGCCCCCCTTTTCTGTATTCAAAATGTTTTGTTTTTTTATTGGTCTGATACGCTTATCCTAAATGTCATGTCTTCCTTAGCTGTAATCATAAAATCATAAAGGCTTGAAACCATCAGTCCGTGTGTTTCACTTCATATATTGAGTTTATTTATTGACTGGTTCGGTCTTTATATTTCTTTACATTATCGCAGATTTGTTTTTTATGATTTGAAAGAAAGCAGACAGGAAGCGGGGTGGAAAAGCATGCTGCAGAGGTTGCCGGGGCCTGGACTCGAACCCGGGACAACTCCGTTGAGGTCTGAAGCCTCCGTATATAGGTTAGTTACTGCTACACCGCCAGTTTTCTGTCCGCAATTAATTATCAGCAATTAATTATCAGCGTACTATGCACTCAAGCTCTCTATGGGGGTTTTATACTTGGTGAGACTTGTTCAACGCGGAGTAAAAATTAAAGCGGTGGTGAGATGGTCAAGTCACTAAGCAACTACAGCTAAGTTGTTTCACTGCCAAAACAGCAGACCCTGACCAATAAAACCCTGCTGTTGAGAAAGAGATGTTGCATTTAAATTTTGTTCCAGTTATTTGTTTTACTATGTTTAATGCAATTTTGAAAACAGATTTACACATAAAACTGCACAAAACAATTCAAATGTGAATGAAAATTGCCGTTGGTTTACAAATCCACAAATTTACTGATTCTGATTTTTATAAATGGCTACAAAAGCAATTTAAATGGACATAAATCTCTTCAGTTGGAGGGTAAAGTCAGTGCAGTATATCAATGAACAAGCTGGAACATCTGAACCTCTGTAAGCTATCATGCAAAATATCATAAAATGCCTTCTGATCAATTTACCAATAATAAACATGATGTTTTCTCATCTTTTTTTGTCTGGTACTATGTTTGCCCTTCATCAATTGTTCAGTACTAACAGTAATGTCTGATAGTACACTCAAAGCAAAACATGCAAATATTCTTAAATACGACAGAGAACATTAATCATTTTTTTATGCAGCCTCATTGGATCTTCTGACTCTTGCCTTTAATATTGCCACAGTAGCCAAATGGAGCGCAGCCAGCTTTGCAGAATAGAGGTCAGTGTTTTGCTCCCCCCCAATATAATAGGTCAAGCCAAGTTTCATTACAGGCGTGGTACCTTCAACATATTGTGTTTTCACCACATTGCGTCACAATTACACTTCCTCGAACAAAGGAAGAATAAAAAGCCCGGAGATAGAAAAGATGCAAACGACTACATTTCACACCTCAGACCAGAAGTGACATTGGTGTAACAAAAACAAAAGAGAACAAAAGAAAGGCATTATTACCCTTTAGGGGCACTGAGCAGCAATAGTCTTTCCAAAGAAAATCAAGGGCCAACAACGAAAAAAATGTTTTTATGTCGCCTTTACAAAAATACTCGCCTGTTTTCTCTGAAGAAAGCAGACAATCTCATAAAATAATGAAAACAAGTGTCGTTATCAGCATTGTGATGTGGTCTTGTGTGGGGAAAGTGTGAAATGCTTAACATATAAAATCGGAATCTCTTCTCAGAACTGCACAAAAAAATCTGTTTCACAAATTGTCACTTATCACAAAGACATTTCTGATGACTGAAAAATATAAAAATACTGTAAAACCTCAGATGTTACAGGTAGCTTGATATTATAGTACCTTGCAAATAGTTTTAATATCCTTTTACCTAAGTATTTTTCTGGGATTTCATGTGATAAAAGGTTTTTTACAAATATAAATCTGAATCAATGGTTTGTTGAACCCCCTTTCACTGTAACTACAGCTGCAGATCTTTGGGGTTGTATCTCTACCAGCTTTGCACATCTAAAGACATCTTTTCACACATTTGCCTTTACAAAGAAAACTCAAGTTCAGTCAGACTGAATGGAGAGGGGACTGTAAACGTACATTTTCAAGTCTTGCAGCAAATCCTCTTGTTGGATTTAGCTCTGGTTGTATATTTAGGCTTGTTTTCCTGCTGGAAGGTGACCCTCTGTCCCATCCTCAAGTCTTTTCCAAGCTGGAACAGGTTTTCTTCCAGTAATTTCCCACCCCTGCTGAAGAAACATATCCCCACAGGATGACAAAGCCACCACCATGTTTTACCTAGTTAAGGATGATGTGAAGCATTAGTTCTCAACCACACAAGCAAGCTGCAGAGGGGGCGTTTGAATAATTTCTTTAAACAGTTCAGCAATATTGCCTTTTTGCCATACAGGGTAGATATGTGGAATGCATGAGTAATACTTGTTGACAATGAGCCTCCCGTTGAGATTCAACATCTCTTCTTCAGGACATCCTGGTCAAGATGGCATCATAAATATAATCTTAAACTGTAAGTAGAAGTCAGTACAAAAAGACAGATATTTAAAATCCTAAGCTATCATAAAATATATCATTGTCTTTTTAAAGGTTGTAAGAAAACCCTTAAAAATATCTGCTTCTCTGATTTCTGCTACAGCCATGTCATGGTAGGTTGCAGCAGCCTTTCTACATGTTTAGATGATTGAACAAAGCGCTGTGAGATGTTCAAAGGTTGGGGAAATGTTTTAGAACCTAATCCTGCTTTAAACCTCTCCATCACATCCTCCCTACCCTGTCTGCTCTGTTCCTTGGTCTTCATGATGATGTTTGGTTACTAATGTTCTCTAACAAACATCTGAGGATTAAATTACACACAGGAGACTATTTTTACTTATTACCTGACTTCTGAGGGACTGTTGTTGCTCTGGATTTTGTTTAAAAACTAAGAAGAAAATACAGAAAATATGAGATGTAATGTCTGATTAAGACAATTATTAAAAATGTGGTCAATTATTTAGAATCACAATCAGCTTTATTGGCCAAGTTTGTTCTCATAAACAAAGAATTTGACTTTATGGATGTACAGACATTTTAAATATAAATATATACATTTGGTGGGTGATAAAAAGGATTTTTTTAAAAGACATTTGCATGCGTACAGTATTATCACAAGAGTCAAAGACATGGTAGATTCTTTAGAAAATGTATGGTGTTGATTCCTTGCGAGGTTGCTGGGCCCGCTCACTGTTAGGTATGACCTAAATGACCTAAATGGAGATGATAAGATCTCAAATACTCTAAATATATTTCAAAATAAACTAGAGTCAATACACAGATGCCAAATCCTGCTAAAAGGTTTCTTGCTTTCATGCAACTGGAGTCAAAGTGCTGATACCCAAATAAGGAAAAGTAAAACAGAATAAAGGTGTGAACCTCTTTCTCAAAGCCAATGAAGGGCTTAGTCTTTCAGGACAAACTGTTGCTGAAAAACATATTTCTGCCTTCATAAAATGCAAAATCATGAAAAATAACTGGAGTCTGGACTTTTTCTTTTGCCTTTTCGACAATAGTGAGTCTCTAAACTTTGATTTGGTGATCCGTATGAGAAAGCGTTCCTCACTGCAAACAGTTTCTTAAATGCTGATGTAAAGCATGAAAAGGTGTGTCTGAATGTTTCAGAGAACATGTTGCTTCCCTCCTGGCTGTCAGGCTGTAGACGATGTTAGCGTCCTGTTCGCTTCACGTTAACACAGGAAACGAAGATCAGCCTTTTCAAGAGTGTTTGCTGCAGTGTAGCTGAGAGGCAACCAGAGACATTGCAGAGGTGGAATCAAAAACATGATGGGTTTTCAAATCCTAACCAGAGTCCTGCTGTTCTCCAGTCTGTTCCAAACAGGTAGGATTCATTACTTTGGGTCATCTTCGGTCTCGTTTGGGGGTCTGGGTTGATTTTTCAGGAATATTCAGAGATTTCCCTGTATGGACACACTTCTTTATCATAGTAAAAGTAGAAGATATATAAATATTTTACAATCAAACCCTAAACATTATAGTACTTATGACTTTAATTTTGATCGTATATTGAAATAAAAACAGAATGTTACTGACATAATTTAGAAAAATAATACACCCTCACTGCTTCCATGGGATTTTAAACATAAGATTATATTTACAACCCCAATAAACAAGCAGAATATTATGATTTGCAAATCCTCAACCTATATGCAATTGAATACACTGCAAAGACAAGATATGTTCAAACTGTTGAACTTTATTGTTTTTTTTTTGCAAATATTCACTCATTTTGAACTTGCTGCTTGCAACACGTTCCTAAAAAGCTGGAATTGGGTCATGCCACTGTGTTACATCACTTTTAACAACACTCAATAAGCGTTTGGGATCCTGGCAACGGTTGAGAAAATAAGAGGAAAACAGAAAAGTAACCTACAGAACATTTATATTAATTACATTTTTACAACTTTCACATTCATGTTTTATGTAAAAGAATAAATATTTTATATTTTACTGTACAGTTTTGGAGAAATATCTTGTCAAAATACCTCAAAATGCTCAACCATTATATGCATTTGTCCCACTTTCAGGAATTTATTTCTCCAAAACCATGAGAGGTGACAACACAATCTCTTCAGATTTTATCAGAGGGTCATCTACGCTATAACCAGAATTAGTATTTCATAATTTTACTGTAAAGGTTTGAAGAAATACACAACTAACCCAAGTGTAGTAAAAACAGAGTCCATGTCGGGCAGACGGCATCCCATAATCCTATGTCTTGTCCTCACAACCCGTGATACTTCCTTCCTCTCCTGTGCAGTTCCCTCACCACACTGTCATGCTGAGACACAGAGTGCTTTCCACCGTGGCCCTGTAGATATCTGTAAGCAGCTGAGGAGATGAAGAAGAGCTGTTGTTGTACCTTCTTCAACAGGCGAGGGGCGTTTCTGGTCCAGGAGAGGTCAGAGGAGATCTGGATGCTCTTGCACTTTAAGTTGTCCAGACCACTTCCCACAAGAACTCATCGACCTCACCAAAAAGAAGCGTTTGTGGTACTTTGTTGGGTTAGTTGTGTATTTCTCCAGAAACCTACAGTGAAATTATGAAATACTAATTCTGGTTATAGCGTAGATAACCCTCTAATATAATCTGAAGAGATTGTGTTGTCGCCTCTCTTGGTTTTGGAGAAATAAATTCCTGAAAGTGGGACAAATGCATATAATGGTTGAGCATTTTGAGGTATTTTGACAAGATATTTCGCCAAAACTGTACAGTAAAATATAAAATATTTATTCTTTTACATAAAACATGAATGTGAAAGTTGTAAAAATGTAATTAATATAAATGTTCTGTAGGTTACTTTTCTGTTTTCCTCTTATTTTCTCAACCGTTGCCAGGATCGGCGTCCTTTCTGCTCCATTACCGTAAAGCACCTTGTATGACGCTAATCTTTAAGAGAGAGCTGGTGTCAGCTGGCGTGACCGCGTATTTCTGACTGTCGGCTCACTTGACCGCAGTTTTCTTCTGTAGAGTTGATGTCTCCTCACTGAAGCGATGCTGCAAGCCCTGCAGTTCGAGCAGAAGTTCAGAGATGCGGGGGATCAGAGTCTGCTGCTTTAGTCAGCGCTAACCAATAGGGAAACGTCTTACATCGTTCGTCTTTAGGCCCCGCCCAGGATGTTCATGTTTCCAGAACTCAAAATTCTTTGAGTTCAACCAAAAACAGAGAGCGTCAAAACCAAAAAAGCGAGACTCGTAACCAAAGATTTTTGACATGCGCAAATAAAAGTTTATGTTTTGCAAATAACTTTTTTCTCTTTGTGAGAAAAAACTCTGACAGTTTTGATCACAACTTAATATTTTTTGATTGAGATTAGTTTTTTTTTTGATTGAATAATATTGAGACAAATTTAACTCCATATCAGAACAAGTGCAGAATGTGGCTTTGAATCATCTTGCTGAAATTAACAGACATCCCTGAAAAAGACTTTGCTTGGATGGCAGCAGAGGTTGCTCTAAAACCTGTGTTTACCTTTCAGCATTAATGGTGCCTTCACAGATGTGCCAGTTCCCATGCCATAGCCACTAACACACCCCCATACCATCACAGATGCTGGCTTTAGAAATGTGCGCTGATAAAAAGGTTTTTTGGCCCGGAGGACACAATGTCCATGATTTCCAAAAAGAATTGGACCTCTGATGTTATTATGAACTGTAGATGATGAAATCCCTAACTTCCTTGCAATTGTATGTTGAGACACAATGTTGTTAAACTGTTGGACTATTTGCTGGCACAGTGGTTCACAAAGAGGTGAACCTCACCGCTTCCTTGCTTGCGAACGACTGAGCCTTACAGGAATGCTCCTTTCATACCCAATCATGACACTCTCACTCTCCTGTTTCCAATTAACCTGTTCACTAGTGGAATGTTCCAAACAAGTGTTGTTTGAGCATTCCTTAACTTTCCCAGTCTTGTAGTCCCTGTCCCAGCCTTTTTGGAATGTGTTGCAAGCATCATAATTCAAAATAAGTAAATATTTGCAAAACAAATCAGTTTGAACATTGAATATCTTGTCTCTGTAGTGTATTCAATTGCATATAGTTTGAACAGGATTTGCAAATCATTGCATTCTATTTTTATTTACGTTTTAAACAACATCCCAGATTTATTGCAATTGGGGTTGTAGTTACGAAAAAAACTCCTGGAGTAATTTTCCACGGGATTAAACTCTTCCTGTGTTTTGTCCAGGTGTGAGGAGTGTGAAGGATTCCGTGTTTGTTTACAGCAGACTCAATGGTGATGCTCAGCTGCCCTGCACCAAACTGGCCTCAGCTGATTGCTCCGCCATCACCTGGACCTTCTTCCGAGGTGGCCAAGTGCGTTACAGCAAGGAAGTGATCAGAGGGCAGGTGAATTTAAACTCAGACAAATCCAACAGAATATCCATCATGTCCAACTGCTCCCTTGTCCTTCATGACCTCATCATGGAAGATGCTGGTTCATACGTGTGCTTGGAGAACCAGGAGCCACTTAGTGACATCTACCTGTCCCTCCTGAGCATCAGCTCGGTCTCACCAATAACCGAGCTTCGGCCTGGAGGGAACCTCATTCTGACCTGCATCCTCTTCACCTACTATGACGCAGGGAGCTGCAAGTCTTACTCTAACGTGATCAGCATCTACTGGCTGGATCAGGATGGAAAGCAGCTGCCCAAAGACAAAAGAAGGTTTATAAAAGTGAAACACATTATAAAATTGCATGCAAAATTACACACAGAGGTATCTGGTTGCTCTAAATTGTCCTTAGGTGGTTGAATTTATCGCTTTTTTTCAAGGCTTTATCAGTGGATTATGTGTGTATTTGGATGTGAGCAGACTGCTACCACCTGTAGAGTCTGAAATGGAGGTGGGGTTTTTAGTAATATTTTTAAGTTTGACCTTCGGGTGACTTTGTTTGTCCTGGAATATTCTCTTATGGCAGAATGATGGACGTTTAAAACAATATTAAAAGTTCTTATAACCCTTCATAGATTGACAGACTTTTGTCATTGCTGTTGTTTTACCTACTTGGCCTTGAGTTAACACACACACATATATGCTCCAGAGCACCAAAGTACCAAAACCCCTTGTTTAATAGAGTACAATGACGAAGAACAGTTAAGTGCTTAGATCAGCAAAACCTAGCCAGAACTTTCCTTCTTAAATCTTACTGAAGGTGTGCTTGGTTTTTCCATACAGCCTTTTTGTTTTGGCATCAACTCTTGATTCAGTGTTGTGTGGGATTTTTACACTTGAAATAAAAATCTAAACAGTTTGTGTACAGGATGTGTGGGGTCTGCAGAGACCTGTATAAGTCCTGGATGGACGGAAGGTCAGTCCCTAAGGTCTTCTCTGCAGACCTAATTGCTGGAGTTTGGACTCGTCCTGTTTTGTAGATGAGCCAAACCACACAGTGATGGACTAACATAGGACAGACTAAATAACCTCAGTGTAGAAGATGACCAGCAGCTCCTGTGGAAGGTTGTACTTCTTGTGGACATACAGTCTCAGCTGGGCCTTCTTCCGAACAGTGTCTATGTATGACAACCAGTTCAGGTGAGGGAAAGCAGAGTGGGGGTTGTTATCTGTAAGTTCACCATTATCACCCCAGTTCTGGACTGTGTTAAGCTCTAGGTGGCTCTGACTGTACAACTGGACCAGTTGATTCACCTCCTGTCTGCATGCAGACTCGTCATTGTTCCGGATCTGACCAAAATCCTAGAATTAGAAGGTGTATTCTTTAAAAAAATTACTCTAGGTAGCTGTTTTTGCAAACAATATGTTAGTCAGCTACAATGGAAACCCACTGTAACCACGGGAAGCCACCTACAGCACAAGCAAATAAATCCACACCAAATATTGTCTGAACACAGTTTCTCTGCGCTCCTCTCCGTGCAGGTATATGCTGACTGAAAACACTCGGTGCAACGTCACTCTGGCCACAACGCTGCAAACAGAGGACAACAACAGGAAGTGGAGATGTCAGGTGGACACCAAGAAAAACAAAAAGGTTGCATTTCTAGATTTCAAATCCTCCTTCCTGTTCCAAAATGACCACAAAGACCAGATTGTGCAGCCTTCAGTCACAAAGGAGGGTCCTGTAGAACTGCCCATCAGCCGGATTGTACTGTGTGTGCTTCTGCCACTCATGGTGTGCATCGTGGGATTCTTTACATGGAAATCAGACCAAAAGAAAGCAAAGACCTCAGCAGCTGTCATCGAGCTGCAGGACTTTCACTGACTGTCCATCACTGTAACTGATTTTCCTGAACTGATTCTTATTTTTCACCACATGTGAACCTCAGACAGCATTTCTTTAGTTTTAATGTATCTCAAAGCTCAAACACCTCCGGTGTTTACTGAGCCATTTGCAGCAAATTAACTGTAAAATGCAGTGTGGCTGTATGACAGTCCCCCTGAAATGAAGAAATAGGATAATTGTCCCATGTACACTATGCTTCAGTTAGATTAGCTTAGAGCAAAATGTTTTCTTTTTAAAATGTTCACCTTGCAAGTTTTAGAAATTTCATACTTTTTTCCTCTATTCGCATTTAATTTATTGAAACTCAAGCTCTACTCATTTGTATGAACTCATTTTCGTTTCTATCTGAATTTTTTAAAAATGGGACTATTATGAAAGTATATTGAGATGATGGAAACATTTGCAGTGCCTACTTTGTTGTTCCTGCATTAATGCTTGAAAAGTCTTGTTTCAGTCCATCATGCTGAATCTATTTGTCAGTGTTTATTACAATCCAGATCTATGTTGCCTTGCAAAAAGAGTTATACTCCAATTTCTTTCCCCACATTTTGTCATGTTACTACCACGATCTTTAATGTATGTCGTTTGGGATTTTATGCAACAGACCAACACAAAGTAGAAAGAAAACATGGTTTTCAAACATTTTTTAAATAAAAATCAGAAAAAGTGTGCTGTGCATTTGTATTCAGCCCTCCTTACCTTACCATATTATAACTGAAACAAATACATATATTTTAGGGTGTAATGATAAATTTAAGTCATATCTCAAACATTTTGCAACATTAAACATTATATATTAAAGAGTATTAAATAATGACTTTTATGTAATGTTTTTGGCTGTTCTTCAAACGTTAGTGTGGAATCGGTTTTGATGTAAACTTGAAAAAATAGGTTTAACTCATTTTCTCATTAAACATTTAACGATTTTTAATTAACAATGTACGAACAGTAAGATATAAATCAACATAAATATTATTATATCATGCGGATGAAGCTATCTGGGTTATCCATGTAAAGGCGTAATTTACTTAAGGACACTGAACGTCACATTGACCATTTTGGTATTCTGCGTTCCTACGGGAAGTGTAAAGGGACAATTCTGTGTTATTAGGGTGAACCACTGGCTTGCTGCTTTTCCTTGAACATGGCAGCACATTTGAAAAAACGAGTTTATGAGGAATTTTCCAAAGTTGTCCAGGTGAGCACAAATAATCGTCTTATTTCTCGCTTCTTGTTCCGTTATATAAAAAAAAAAAGTTAAACGGGGAAATATACCGACAAGATAACTAGCTTGTTAGCTAAGGTAACATAGCAACTTGGAACCAGTCTCAGTCAAAACCCAAAATACAGCATTTACTGTGCTGCTTGAACGACGTTTTGATCGGTTCAAATGTAATCTTTGGGATTGGTTTCTGTCGGTAATGTAACAGTTTTACGATGAGCTCCGGATTTAGCCAGTTAGCTCCACTTAAACCCAGCTAGCTCGTAAATACAAACTGACACAAGCTGTATCTGTGTTGTGGTTCTAGCTGATTCTTTATAGTCTGTTCTGACAGGTGCGATCTCACACATGTGGGTCAGCAGAAGCAGACAAAAAGTTAAGACGTTTTGTCATCTTAAAACCAAAGGCGTCGGTGAATTTTCTTGGGGTTTTAAGTAGTAGAACAACACATACATGCATATTTGCCAGGTGAAGGAAAAGGATACATGACGTTAAAAATGTTTTGCAAATAATACTCTGGGAAAAGTGTCTTGCGTTTGTATTCATCCACTGTGCCTTTTAGAATCACCTTTTGCTGCTGTTAAAGCTGTAGGTTTTGTGGGGTATTTCTCTACAAGCTAAAAACAGACATTTTTGCCGCGTATTCGCTGCTGGGTTTTGGTTTGGACTTTGACTGGGCCATTTTAATGCATGATTATGCTTTGATCTAAACCATTCCATTGTTGCTCTGGCTGTATGTTCAGGGTTGTTTTGCTCCTGAAAGGTGAACCTTTGGCCAAGGCTGAAGTCTTTTGGAGTCTCTAACTTACTTCCAGGATTGGTCTAGATTTAGCTCTCATCAATTTTCCCATTCCTCTGACCAGCTTCTCTGTCCCTGTTAAAAAAAAAATCATCCCAACAGGATGATGCTGACGCTACCATGTTTCACAGTGGGGATGGTCTTTTCAGGGTGATTTGCGCTGTTATTTTTCCACCACATATAGTATTTATATACTTTTCGTGAATTTTAGTTTTACCTCGGGCCTCTTTACCTATCTGATTAATCCTCTTCTTGCCCGGCCTGTCAGTTTGGGTGGATGGCCATGTCTGGGTATGTTTGCAGTTGGGTCATTCTCTTTCCATTTACAAATGATTAATTAAAGTGTCCTCTGTGAGTTGTTCCAAGCTGGGGATATTTATTTCATAACCCTACCCTGCTTTAAATTTCTCCACATCTTTCTCCCTGACCTGTCTGTTTTTTTGATCTGCTTTGATGACTACAGATTCCCCATGAAGAAGCTCCAACCAAGAAGCTGCGCTTGTCCAAACCCAGTAAATCTGCAGCTCTGCACATTGACCTCTGCAAAGCCACCAACTCCACCGATGCGCTGCAGTACCTGCTGCAGTTTGCACGTAAACCGGTGGAGGCGGAGAGCGTGGAGGGAGTGATCCGGATCCTGCTGGAGCATTACTACAAGGTGAGGCTCATATGACAGATTAACGTGTCATACGCTCCGTTATATTTTGATTTATTTATAGCTGTTGATGTTAATAAGTCCCCTTTTTTTAGGAGACTGATAACTCAGTAAGGCTGAAGATTGCATCTCTTCTGGGTTTGCTGTCCAAAACAAACGGTTTCAGCCCTGACTGCATTGTAGATGACGTCATTAACACACTTGGAAATGAGAGTAAGACCCGTTTACAAGCACTGCCGAGACAGTATTTTGTTATCTTATGATTAAGTTTTTTTTTAATTGTCTGCCTCTCTGTGCATCACCAGAGTCCCATCAGGTTCTTGCGCAGCTGCTGGACACCTTGCTGGTGATTGGGACCCAGCTACCTGAAAGTCCTGCAGTCAGACGGAGGCTTGTAGAAATGGCCTGCAAGGTGAAGCTCAGCATTCATTGGCACAACATGACTTACTGTCGAAAAGCAACCCAGCTCCATCTTTCATGTTTTCTTTTACTTGTTGCTTCTCTTTAGCTCCTATCTGACACATATTTCGGGGTGAGGAACAAGTGTCTGCAGCTCCTGGGATGTGTCGGCATGGTGGACACACCTCTGGCGAAAGACATTGAGGGACCAAGCTCATCACTAGGTCTGAATCATTGTTTTATACAGAACTGCAGAAACTCTAACGTCATCTGGGTTTTCTTTATATTTTGGTTTCAAAGAGTCAGAGGGAGACGTGGGGGATTTATTTCACATAAATCATTTGCTTGAACCCTGAGTTATAATTTTTGGTACCCTGACACAAATCATTGAAACTCATCTAGAAAGTAAATTAGGGTCATGATTGTCTTTAAATTGTTGTAAACTGTTGTTATGGATCTCTCGTATGGATCTGCAGGAGGAGTCAGGGAAGTCCAGAACATCATCAGTAACTACTTCGCAGACCAGGACCCTAGAGTACGCACTGCGGCCCTCAAAGCCATGGTAAAACTGCACAAAATACCAACACAAAACCCAACCAGAACAGCTCTAATCAGAGGAATAAGATGTCTAATTTTGGTTTTAGCATTTTTAAACAGCTCCCATTGAAATCAAATTTTTCCTTTTTTTTGGGGGCTCATTTGCCAGCTGCAACTTCATGAGAGAGGAATGAAGATTCATCAGATCATTTACGAACAGGTACGAGCGTTGTTGACCTTCACTGGAGCCATGCGCAGTGTTCAGAGTCTCTGGGTAAACAAACCAACAGAATTTAGACTTTTTATGTGAGTCCTGTGTTTGTGTTGTTAGAAAGTAAATAATAAACAGGAGAACCCTTAAAATATTCAGGTTGTAACGGGAAACATCCAGGTAGACAAAGGAAAACAGCAAAGTGTTTGGACAGAAAACATAAAGAAATTTGCCCTAAAAAAGAAAATGAACAACAAAAGAAAATGAAAAACAAATAGGCAGAAACTGTAGTTATTGTTTGTGAGAAAACTATAAAAACACTGGATGAAGGAAATGGGATTTATGCCCATTAAAATGCAAACCAGAACAAGCAATAGCTCCTTTTCCATCAAATGTCCTGGGATTTAAGTTGCTGCGATTTTCTTTTCACCTGGGTGAAAGGAATTCTGGGTAATTGCTGAAAGTCCCTGCAATGGAAAATGGGCTTTCAACAGTTAAACAGAACAAAACAAGGTTCCTTGGAGCTGAGGAGAAGCAGTCATGCATTGTGTACAACTGGATGTGGGATTCAGACATGAAGCCAGAGAGATGATGCTGGAATGTTTGTTTGGTTCGACCAAAATGAAACGTACAAAGATGCCTGTCTAAAGAAAAGCAGAAGTGAAAATATGGGGCTGCATGTTTTCAGGATGATAATTCATCATTCCACCGAGCAAAAAGCATTCCCACAAACTCTGATCTCAATCCAACTGCAAATTCATGGTGGAAACTTCAAAAAAATGGTCAGCTGATCGGTCAGCTACTGTACGAGAATGTTGGAGCCTGACTGATGAAGATTGTTTTTTATTATTAAAGTTCTCAAAGAATATGAGTTGTTAGGAAAACCTAGAGGAGCTGATTTGGACTTTTCATGATTTTATATAGTTTTTCTTTACTTGATTTGAAAAAAGGACGTCACGAGAATCACAACAGCGTCAAATTATTCTTTGAGATAAATTAAGCAGACCAATAATTTTTTACTTGCTAAAAAGAAATAGTTGAGTCTCCACCTTGAGGACACCTTTACAAATAATCATAGTGATGTTGAAGACGTTTGTTTCTGTGTGTTTCCAGGCCTGCAGGCTGCTGTCTGACGACTATGAGCAGGTCCGCTCTGCTGCTGTTCAGATGGTCTGGGTGCTCAGCCAGCTGTACCCAGAGAGGTGAGGATGAACACGTTCAAAGTTACTTTTTCAGTGAAACTATAAAGTTTGCTCTGAATCAACTGCGGTGGAAGGTTTAGAGCATTAAGGACTGTTCACACAGCTGAAATGGAAAGAAACGACAGGAAAGCCAAACACGGCTCAGACATCGTCTCGTCTAAATGAGTTTGAGTTGAACACCTTAAAACCAGGAGAAAGATTTAACTTGTTTGCCGCTCTCTTTGTCAGCATTGTGCCCATCCCATCATCCAATGAGGAGATCCGGCTGGTTGACGACGCATTTGGGAAAATTAGTCACATGGTCAGCGATGGCTCCTGGATGGTTCGGGTGCAGGCCGCCAAAACCCTGGTGAGGGGATCAGAATGATACCCGCTATGATCGTTATGAATATATATTTTTGTATGTCAGACCAGAAACAAATTTGCCTGCACTTCAGGATAGTTTTTTTAACATGTGCCAGCAGTGGTGGGCTTTTTCAGTCCCAAGTTGTAAAAGTGGATGTTTAATTTTTGCGTATCAGGGTTCGATGCTGCAGGTTAGCTCTCACTTTCTGGAGCAAACGTTGGATAAGAAGCTCATGTCAGACCTCAGAGTGAGTACCTCAGGTTTGTTCTCTGCTTTTACCAAAATACAGTGGTTGGACAATGAAACTGAAACACCTGGTTCTAGACCACAATAATTTATTAGTATGGTGTAGGGCCTCCTTTTGCGGTCAATACAGCGTCAATTCGTCTTGGGAATGACATATACAAGTCCTGCACAGTGGTCAGAGGGATTTTAAGCCATTCTTCTTGCAGGATAGTGGCCAGGTCACTACGTGATACTGGTGGAGGAAAACATTTCCTGACTCGCTCCTCCAAAACACCCCAAAGTGGCTCAATAATATTTAGATCTGGTGACTGTGCAGGCCATGGGAGATGTTCAACTTCACTTTCATGTTCATCAAACCAATCTTTCACCAGTCTTGCTGTGTGTATTGGTGCATTGTCATCCTGATACACGGCACCGCCTTCAGGGTACAATGTTTGAACCATTGGATGCACATGGTCCTCAAGAATGGTTCGGTAGTCCTTGGCAGTGATGCACCCATCTAGCACAAGTATTGGGCCAAGGGAATGCCATGATATGGCAGCCCAAACCATCACTGATCCACCCCCATGCTTCACTCTGGGCATGCAACAGTCTGGGTGGTATGCTTCTTTGGGGCTTCTCCACACCGTAACTCTCCCGGATGTGGGGAAAACAGTAAAGGTGGACTCATCAGAGAACAATACATGTTTCACATTGTCCACAGCCCAAGATTTGTGCTCCTTGCACCATTGAAACCAACGTTTGGCATTGGCATGAGTGACCAAAGGTTTGGCTATAGCAGCCCGGCCGTGTATATTGACCCTGTGGAGCTCCTGACGGACAGTTCTGGTGGAAACAGGAGAGTTGAGGTGCATATTTAATTCTGCTGTGATTTTGGCAGCCGTGGTTTTATGTTTTTTGGATACAATCCGGGTTAGCACCCAAACATCCCTTTCAGACAGCTTCCTCTTGGGTCCACAGTTAATCCTGTTGGATGTGGTTCGTCCTTCTTGGTGGTATGCTGACATTACCCTGGATACCGTGGCTCTTGATACATCACAAAGACTTGCTGTCTTGGTCACAGATGCGCCAGCAAGACGTGCACCAACAATTTGTCCTCTTTTGAACTCTGGTATGTCATCCATAATGTTGTGTGCATTTCAATATTTTGAGCAAAACTGTGCTCTTACCCTGCTAATTGAACCTTCACACTCTGCTCTTACTGGTGCAATGTGCAATCAATGAAGACTGGCTACCAGACTGGTCCAATTTAACCATGAAACCTCCCATACTAAAATGACAGGTGTTTCAGTTTCATTGTCCAACCCCTGTAACTCGAATGTGTCTGTTAGTCACTGCATTTCTTTTTGTTCAGAGAAAACGCACGGCCCACGAACGAGCCAAAGAGCTCTTTGCTTCTGGAGAGTTCTCCTCGGGCAGGAAATGGGCTGATGATGCTCCCAAGGAGAAACTAGACACCAACACTGTCAACCTCATCGCCTCGGGGGCCTGCGGTGCATTCGTCCATGGCCTGGAGGACGAGATGTTTGGTACAAGAAACATCTGCGAAATACATTTGTGGTTTTTGCACACAACTGTGGTCCAGATGTATCAGCTTGAACTTGACGGTTGTCTGTTTTTTGTTCTAGATTTGGATTTAAAGTTAATATTTTAAAGCCAATCCAGTTATAAATTATATCCGAATTTTCTTCATTGTCTACAGTTTTTTCACCGATTCTTTAATTTCTCCTCCCTTTAAGTCTGTTTACTTTGTTCTGGTACATCTTTGACATTCTAACGTTTTTCTTTAATTATGCTTCAGAGGTGCGTATCGCTGCAGTAGAGGCTCTCTGCCAGCTCGCCCGCTCGTCTCCCAGCTTTGCTGAAAAGTGTCTGGATTTCCTCGTCGACATGTTTAACGATGAGATCGAGGAAGTGAGGCTGCAGTCCATCCATGTGCTGAGAGAAATCTCTACCCACATAACGCTCAGAGAGGATCAGCTGGACACTGTGCTTGCTGTACTGGAGGTAGGTACAGTTTTACTTTGCAGAATATCTGTTTGTCGCTACGAGTAAAGATGCTGATAAAGCTGCTGCTTGCATCCAGGACTCGTCTCGGGACATCAGGGAAGCTCTCCATGAGTTGCTCTGTTACACCAATGTCTCCACTAAGGAGTGCATCCAGCTTGCTCTGCTGGAGCTGCTGAAGAACCTCAACAAGTACCCCACTGACCGCAACTCTGTCTGGAAGTAAGATTGTATTATTTTTTGGTTTCCTCAACTTTGTGATGCAAACAGTGACTGTTTTTGTTTTGGTAGCAATAACAGTGCTAACAGGTAACCTTTCAGAAGTTACATGTTACTTTCCAGAGGTTAAAGGTTATTTTGTAAGAATTTACCCCAAGCTCTCAGGTTACTTTTTGGAACCTACCTGGACGTCACAGAATGCTTTCGCAAAATACTTACAAAGATGTTACAGGTTACTTTTTGTAAATTACTGACTACTGTGACAAAACTTACAGGTTACTTTTTAGAACTTAGTGGTTACCCACCATAACTATCAGGTTTCTTTTCAACATGTCCAGAAGTAACAGCCAGCAGGTTACTATCACAGATTATCCATGTTATGCTTTAGATTTGATTTACTTTTCAGAATGTATTGGTTTCTTTCTGGAACTTACCTGGAAGTAACGGGTTACTTTCACAAAATAACTTTCACAGAACATATAGGGTACCATTTGGACTGACTATCACTTTCTGTAACTTACTGGTTATCAGGACTGTTTCTTCTAACATATCCAGAACTAGCAGCTTACTTTAAAGATTATACATTTTATGCTCATAAATCTTACAGGTTACTTTTCATAACAGACTGGTTACTTTTTGGAACTTGCAGGTTTATTTGTAGAACTTACCGGAAGATTACTGATCACTTTAGCAAAAAAGAAGTTTACTTTCACAGAACTAATAGGTCACCTTTTAGAAATGATCAACTTATGGATTACTTTAACAGTTTTCTTAACTTTATAACCTGCAGGCTACTTTTACAGATTATGTATTGTACCTTTAATGACCCAACAGATTACTCTTTAGAACATACTGGTTGTGTTTTTGAATTTACACAAAATTTACTGGTTACTTTAACAAAACAAGAGGGTAACTTTCACATAACTTAGAGGTTACTTTCTATAAATTACCTGCTACTTTCACCGTACGTAAGGTTCATTTGTGGAACTTGGTTATGTTCCAGAACTAACTGATTACTTTCAAGAACGTGAATTTACAGGTTACTTTCTAGAACTTATCCAGAGTTTACAAGTTGCTTTTCACAAAACAAGACTGTAGCTCTTGCAGAACTAACAGGTTACTTACAGAATTTACCCTTAAGCATTTTGATAAGTACCTTTTAAGATGTGGCTAAATGTGGCTTATAGGTTATTGTATAAACATGACCTGTAAATTCTGCAGTGTTTTAGAGAGTAGCCTGTAAGAAAATAAGCTTACACATCCTATATGGTTACAAACCGAGATTGCACTAACATTTTTCCATGGTGTGCTTTTAATCTGCTTTCCTTCACTCAGATGTTTAACGTTTCTGGGCTCCCGCCACCCAACGCTTGTGCTCCCGCTGGTTCCTGAGCTGCTCAGCACACATCCGTATTTTGACACACCAGAACCTGACATGGATGACCCAGCCTGTATCTTTCATACGGCAGGAAGTGATTCAATTAAAAAGAAAAAGCGTAGAGTAACAGAAACCAGTGTGGTAACCTCCTTTATGAGCAGAAGATTTAGTAGTTTTGCCTTTTGTACTCATAATGAATATTTTCCCCTTGAGCTATTTTAGTGTAAGCCTTTAAATAATATGTATTCAATATTTGTATTCAGATTGTTTATAATTTTTTTTGCTACTGTGTTTTATTTCTTTGCTTCTGCAAATGTAGTTTTTTTATGCAGGTTCTTGTGACAGAGTTGATCGTTTTCTTTGTTGTTTGTGTTAAATCCATTTGTCTTTCTTGACTCCTGTTATTGACCTCAGACATTGCGGTTCTGGTTTTGGTGTTCAATGCCGCCAAGTCGTGTCCCACCATGCCGGCGCTGTTCTCCGACCACACCTTCAGACACTACGCCTACCTGAGGGACAGTCTGTCGCACCTCGTGCCGCCACTCAGGGTGAACACCGACACGTTGGAAATAATGAGATGCAGTTTAATTAATTTAACTATTTTCATGAAATTTCACTTTTACAGTCACCTCACATTACATTTTATGTTAAACAAGATTTTTGAATTTGAATATTGCTGAACCCTTCAATGCCCACGGATCAAGAATTACCTGCTTTTGCTTGAGTTTCAGTCAGTTAGTCTTCTGAACGCTTCATTTAAGCTCAGTTTTATAAAGGGGAGCTGAAAATGGCACTCTGCTCTTCTGGAGAGTTATCCAGTTGAGGATCACTTTCATATAAGATACAGGGCTCAATCATTACCTGGTTAGTGAGTAATGCTTGACATACTGGTCCTTCTCAAAATATTAGCATATTGTGATAAAGTTAATTATTTTCCATAATGTCATGATGAAAATTTAACATTCATATATTTTAGATTCATTGCACACTAACTGAAATATTTCAGGTCTTTTATTGTCTTAATACGGATGATTTTGGCATACAACTCATGAAAACCCAAAATTCCTATCTCACAAAATTAGCATATCATTAAAAGGGTCTCTAAACGAGCTATGAACCTAATCATCTGAATCAACGAGTTAACTCTAAACACCTGCAAAAGATTCCTGAGGCCTTTAAAACTCCCAGCCTGGTTCATCACTCAAAACCCCAATCATGGGTAAGACTGCTGACCTGACTGCTGTCCAGAAGGCCACTATTGACACCCTCAAGCAAGAGGGTAAGACACAGAAAGAAATTTCTGAACGAATAGGCTGTTCCCAGAGTGCTGTATCAAGGCACCTCAGTGGGAAGTCTGTGGGAAGGAAAAAGTGTGGCAGAAAACGCTGCACAACGAGAAGAGGTGACCGGACCCTGAGGAAGATTGTGGAGAAGGGCCGATTCCAGACCTTGGGGGACCTGCGGAAGCAGTGGACTGAGTCTGGAGTAGAAACATCCAGAGCCACCGTGCACAGGCGTGTGCAGGAAATGGGCTACAGGTGCCGCATTCCCCAGGTCAAGTCACTTTTGAACCAGAAACAGCAGCAGAAGCGCCTGACCTGGGCTACAGAGAAGCAGCACTGGACTGTTGCTCAGTGGTCCAAAGTACTTTTTTCGGATGAAAGCAAATTCTGCATGTCATTCTGAAATCAAGGTGCCAGAGTCTGGAGGAAGACTGGGGAGAAGGTAATGCCAAAATGCCAGAAGTCCAGTGTCAAGTACCCACAGTCAGTGATGGTCTGGGGTGCCGTGTCAGCTGCTGGTGTTGGTCCACTGTGTTTTATCAAGGGCAGGGTCAATGCAGCTAGCTATCAGGAGATTTTGGAGCACTTCATGCTTCCATCTGCTGAAAAGCTTTATGGAGATGAAGATTTCATTTTTCAGCACGACCTGGCACCTGCTCACAGTGCCAAAACCACTGGTAAATGGTTTACTGACCATGGTATCACTGTGCTCAATTGGCCTGCCAACTCTCCTGACCTGAACCCCATAGAGAATCTGTGGGATATTGTGAAGAGAACGTTGAGAGACTCAAGACCCAACACTCTGGATGAGCTAAAGGCCGCTATCGAAGCATCCTGGGCTTCCATAAGACCTCAGCAGTGCCACAGGCTGATTGCCTCCATGCCACGCCGCATTGAAGCAGTCATTTCTGCCAAAGGATTCCCGACCAAGTATTGAGTGCATAACTGTACATGATTATTTGAAGGTTGACGTTTTTTGTATTAAAAACACTTTTCTTTTATTGGTCGGATGAAATATGCTAATTTTGTGAGATAGGAATTTTGGGTTTTCATGAGCTGTATGCCAAAATCATCCGTATTAAGACAATAAAAGACCTGAAATATTTCACTTAGTGTGCAATGAATCTAAAATATATGAATGTTAAATTTTCATCATGACATTATGGAAAATAATGAACTTTATCACAATATGCTAATATTTTGAGAAGGACCTGTATTATATCCTGCAGTGAATTAGTTGATTATGTTGATGCAAACTGCAAAGAAATGAGAAAACTGTGGGATTTTACCCTCACAAAAACTCTTTGGATGCTGAAAATGATTTTGCAATTGTGGCTAACTTGGAGAGTTCAGTGAATTTACAGTGAAACTTAGGTTCCTGCTCTCATAGCCAAGGCTAAATCCTGTGGAACTAGAACGTCATTATCCACAAACAGAGGGAAGGATTTATGCCCTATCCTGTAACTGTTGTGTGCTTTAGTTGCCGGGCAGAAAGCAGGTCTATAGTCTAGACTCTGTGGACTCGGGCTGTGGGTCTGCTTCGGTGGAGTCTGCCAAACTCTTCCTCCAGCAGAGTCTGAACAGGATCAGCACCATCCAGAACCTGGAAACAACCGGAGCTCAGGACCTGCTGAACTTCACAATACGGTAAATATCACACCAGGAGGAGGACAGGGGCTCACAGGAGCGTAGGCGTCTGATCAGAAGGGCGAGTAGCAGCAGCTGCAACCTCATGCTAGAACACTCCCATTTTTGAGGCTAAACCAAGATTTAACCTTAAGTTTGAAGCTAAAACTGGCACGAAAAGAGTTTTTCACGGGGCATTAATCTCCAAATCTTCCATATTATTAGTAGATGTTTTCTTCTACTGAATTATTGATCCACCACATGTAACAATCTGTGCACAAACCTTCTTTTAAATTGAAATGACAGATTTACATTAATGTAGGTTGAATAAATTGGGAAAGTTATGTTTTATCTGAAAATTACTCATTTTTTCTTAACTGATGCTGGTTTTGATTCCCTGATCAGCCATGCTGAAGATATACTATTAGGACGTTTAATGTTGTGTTTGGAGCAAAGTTGGCAGCTCAAACTACCAGAGTTGAGCGGCGTCCAAATAATTATTGAAACCTAGAAAGATTGTCTGTGATTTCCATCAACTAGAAAATGTGAGCAGATTTGTGTTTTTGTGAAACAGCATTTACAGATGCATCCATTCTGAGAGAACCCAGGATATAGATGGTTGTGTAGCTTTAAGAAAACTAATAAATTAATTAGACCACTTCTATATTAACAGAAAATACATAATTAAACTGTTCATGGTCGTGCAGCGAGATTTGCCCTGCTGCTTTATGATCTTTACGTCAACGAATAAGGTCGACCAACTCACTACCCGAGTATACAGACTGATTGTTTTTTATTGCCATGAATAAATGATTTTTTTTCCCTTGATGTTAACATTGATGTATTTAAATAAGACAAAGGCTTTTCCTGGCCTAAATTTGTTTAACAAGCAATAAACATAAAATACAGTCATGAAAGGCCAAACAGTCAAGACTTGAATCCTGTTGAGAATGTTTGAAATGTTTGCACCAAACCATTATTGTAAAAATAAAAGGAACTCTGGATTAAAACATTCATCGTCCCACTAAATGGATTTCATTGTAAAAAATACTGTGTGACTGTCGATTTGTTGCATCAGAGATCTGCAGCGGCTGGGCGAACTGCAGACTGAGCTTGCAGGAGCTGCTGATTTCTGTGCTACATACCTGCGCTGCCAGCTGCTGCTCATGAAGGTAGGCGTGTGGACCCGTTTCTGTTGGTCGGATTCACCGTCAGAGCCGGTTTCAGAACAAGAACCTTAAAAAACCTGTTTGTTCAGGCCCTGCAGGAGAAGCTCTGGAACATGGCCGTCCCTCTCTGCCTCAAACAAAATGTCACCGCCACAGCTGCAGCTCAGCAGGTAAAAACAAAAATATACGTAGAAATACAACTGATAGCATTAAGGCACAGCTGACGTTTATTTTGTGTCTGTTTTTCTGTGGTTGTAGATTTTAGAGGAAACCTACAAGCTGGAGTTCCTGTACAGCAGTTTGGAAAGCAGGCAGGTGGCTACAATACATCATGTTCGCCTTCAGGCCAAAGCCCTGCAGCTGATCCTGACGGCCCGCTCCGGACCAGGGTCGGTACATAAGCCTGCAACCCTCAGCTGCTGTTTTTTCAGATGATTTACCCCGCTGTCACTTCTCCTTAGGCTGGATCTTCTCATCAGCAGCTGTGAGAAGTTTTTGCAGGAGATTGAGTGTTTTCAGAGGTAGTATTACCCTTTTTGGTTGAGCCAATTTCTTCCAGTGTATTTAAATGTATATTTGGCTATAAATCTGTTTTTGGAGCTCTTGCTTTTCACTAGTAAATGTTTTCTGTCAGGAGGAAACAAAAAGGAAGTAAATCAGTGGCCAAATGTCCTTCTGCTCCCTCAGGATGTTCCTGACAGAGCTCCCCCACCTCCAGGACAGTTTTGTGGACAAACTTTTGGAGCTAATGCCCCGGCTCCTCTCTTGTAAGCCTGTGGAACTGGTGAAGATTCTCCAGACGACCCTCAGACAGAGCGGTCTGCTGCAGCTCAGACTCCCTGAACAGGTTAAATAAACACCAATGACTTATCAGGGAGTTTTTACAACAAAACACAGCTTCCGGTGCAGATCTGATAATTATACACATATTTTCACATATGTGTGACAGATCAACCGTGCAACAGCCACCATCATAGAGCCAACAGGGGAGTCTGATAACCCACTGAGGTTCACTTCAGGCCTGGTGGTGGCGCTCGACATCGATGCCACGTTGGAACACGTCCAGGATCCCCAGGACAAAGTGAAAGTGCAGGTGAACATCAAGCCCAACTAGCTGCAGATCTTCACCTTAAATTTAAAGAATTATGCTGATAATCGTTTCATACTCTGTAGGAGCCGTCTGGCACAGATTGAACTTCTGAGTTCAAATGATTTTTTGTGACCTACTTAGATGACTATGATCAATATTATCGACCAGCAGGACGTCACTCAGAATAATTTAGTTTTGATAAGGACTCATAATCTCTCATACTTGAGAAAAAGTTGACAGACTTGAACAGAGATCAGAACCGGATCAATGGTAATAAGGTGTAATTAATCTAATACACATTAGATTTTGAACTTTGATTAAAATTTATGAATATTTATCTCGTTTATAATAATTCGTGTTCACTCTGTGTTCAACTACCAAGAGAAATAAACAGAGGTGCTATGGTAATGGCAATGGAGGAAAGTAGGAGTTGCTTTTATTTTAAACAGCCAAAGCAACTGTTTTCCCCTCAGCCGATGTATTTTTGGATACCAGTAAACAGCTCATTCCTATTAAGACCACCATGCTTCCTTCTTCTGGAGCATGTTAAGTTAAGATGGACCTGCATGACACGCTGACTCACTCTGGGATCAGCTTACTTACAAGCCTGCCAAGTGCCGAGCGGGCAGACTAGTGGTGATTCACTTCAAGTTACGTTCAGGTGCATTAAATTTAAGTTTCTGCTACAGTCACATTAATGCTTGCTGTCAAAACATACCGCCTTTTGCTTTAAACGTATGCTGAATAAAAGAATAAAATTATATTTAATTGTTCTTGATGACTTTGCAGAAGGTGATTGGTCTGTTTAAATAAAATCGGTTTTATAATAAATTAAAATCCCCTGCTTTATGTACATTCTTCACACCTGCAAGTGTTGAAGACAATTTAATAAATAGCTTGTTAGGCAACATCAAACAGATCTGTAGCTCTCTCCTTTTAAAGCCCCTCATAAAATCAGTTACCTATAGCTTCTGCTGACGCTGATAATTTTAGTACGACCCACTCTTTTGCCATTACCCCGTGCCTGTGTGGTGCCTCAGCTTTGTGGTTCTGGTTGAAACCTTCATCTGGTGACCCATAAACCCACCAGACACTCCTGACCTTTGACAATTATTTCAAACATTACACACAGGTCCTGTATCCAGACGGTCAAAGTCATGTGATCCATCCCAAACCTGCAGACTTTAGGAAGCCTGGACCGAACAGACACAGGCTCATCACACAGGTTTACCTCTCACACACCGCCTGGACAGGTCAGTACAACAAACACAAACAGGTGCACTTAAAGCTCCTTCACTGACCTTCTCCTAACTTGAGATCGTCTTTGGTTTACCCAGAGCCTTCACAGGTTGAGGTGCGCCTCCTGCTGGCCTACAGCTCTACTTCGTCCTCTCCCTCTTCGGCCAACAAGTCAGGTTGGAGCGACAGCATCGACAGCCTCCCACCTGCAGAGGCCGCCGTCGAAGGAACGATTCCGTTTAGCAAGCCTGTCAAAGTCTACATTATGCCTAAACCCGCACGAAGATAACTGACCCTGAAATCAACGAGACACGGCTTCAAATCTGAACAGATTTTTAAAACGCAGATGGAGAAGTTTAATCGCTGCATTGGTTGGATGTTAAATAGTTTTTCCACTCCACAGACAAAACCCTTGGAAAAGAGATTGATTTTATTTGTTGTCAAACAAGCAGAAATACATTCTTATATGAAAAACATACTGATGTTTCACTACATCTTACTGATTCATATAATCCTGAAAACTTTAACAACTGAGAGAGAGAGAGTGACAACAGTTTAATGTATCTAAAATACATAAACAATCCAAATCGCAAATCTCAGTATCTATCAAACAAGTTTCGTTCATATTTAAAGAAAACACAGAAGCACAACTTTGAAAAGAAGTGACCAATTTAGGTGGTTGGAAATGAATTCCTATCAAAGTTCCTGTTTCGATCAGGAAGCCTGAGCTACCAAATGATTTCAGGGCTTCACCAACTTTCCCAGGTTTATCTAAAATTTACAGCACTTCACAACAACAGAGCGGGAAAATCAAGTTGTTAATAAACAGTGATTTAACCTGCTGTCTAGATTCAGCGTTTCAGTCTCACTGCTATTCTTTGCAGTGATGCTGAGAAAACCTCACGGCACAAGGAGCAATCAGCTGTAAAACATGTTTAATGAAGTCAAGGGAGGCCACATCAGCAAGTTGAGTGGAAGACGCCACCCACTTTGGCACCTTGAACAGCCAGCTTGTTGTATTCAGCCACAGCCTTCTGAGTTGGGAGGACTCTGACTTCAATGCCCTTCTGCTTCACAAAGTCCAGAGTTGAAGAAGGAACCTAAGAAGAGAAAACATGCATGTCTAAAACAGGAACTACTGTTAATCTGGCTAGCTTCCTACCCACGCTGAGCATATGCTACTGACATGCAGTCCGTTGTTTGTTTTTTGGCATATGCAGGTACAGAACTGATTGAACTGTAGCTCAAACATGGCATCAACGACCTGATAATAACCATACTTAATCTCACACCAGGCTATAAGGAGGGTTCACACGGCTTGCTCGCTGAATATCTGAAAATGAAAGTGACGTCATGAACTATTCATTAATCTTCTATACCGCTTATTCCACAGTGGGTCACGAGGGAGCTGGTGATGGGCACACATTTTCACACCTTTGATCCCAACAAACGCGCGCTATTCCGAATGGAAGCAAATTAAAAGCAACAGGCAAACTTCCGATACATCACAGAAATGGATTTTTCTTCAAATGTGATTCGTTTCCTGATGTTTAGACCCAGGTAAAACATGTTTTTCAAAAATGCCAGCAAGCTAGGAACTGGTGTGACAGCTAAGTTTGATAGAGCCACTGCTTCTCCACAGGGGACTTGGCTCAAGTGTTTTAAGGTGTTCTGACCATGTCCAATTGGCAGAAGACCCCCAAACCTAGAACTTGCTGTAGAGACTATAAATGTCCTGTCTGGCCCAGTAATGCCTTGGGATCCAGCAGAGTTTCGACGTCTGAAATCCCTTTCAGATTATGGATCATTAGTTCTACAATAAATATACAACCACATTACTTTGTCCTTTCACATCATTAGGTGATCTGTGGTGAAACCAATCCCCTTTTGGGATTTTAGAAAGCCTGTATTACATCCTACACTTCAGTGGCTGGTCTGTCACTACCTCTTGAGGAGGATTAGGGATGTAATGTTGACTTAAACCCTCTTAAACTCCCTTGTCTCGAGAGCTTTTGGTTGATCATGAGGCATAAAGATCTAGTGTATATCAAGCAAGGAAACGATCATCTGTAAAGTCTGATAGAGGCTTAAGTTTATCGCCTTCACCTAATCTCTACATATACGTTTATTGGATTTTCAGCTTCAGCTACAAATAAGACAAAGCGACAGATTTGCTTGTTTTACAATTCAGTCATCATACAAACAAGTCATGGAACTGACCCTTAGAGATACTACGAGAGCTGGAAAAAAGCACATTAAAACAACTTCTGGTCCCTTTCACATTAAAGCATCTGTAGTTTAGTCTGTTAAGGGTCCTGGTGTGAAACTAATGAATTTGATTCAATTATACTTTACCTGGAGAGCTTCACTCATGCCTCTTCCAATGACAAGCAGGTCTATTCCCTTCTTCAGCACCTCCTCCAGATCAGCAGGTTGCACTCCTGGGTAATGCTAGGAGATATTTACAATCTGCTTCAGAGGAAGAGGTTTTATCACCTCTAGCAGCAAATATTTATTCTGGTTTTACTTACATCAGTCCCCGTCTCCCTCCAGTCCCAGGCCCGACTGCCTCCGGGCCACACCTTGCAGTCCTTGTAGCTGGAGGAGCAGCCCTTCACCTTCATGTGGCCCCAGGAGAGGGAGGCAATTTCTGGGGAGGACATGGTTTTGCGACACTGGAGACAAGTAGACGCTTTTTAACGTCAATGTCGTATCTATTAATGTGATTAACAGTATAACACCTCGTCCTGGTATATTGTTTTCTTAGAATTAAAAAGGTAACATTTGCTTTTAATTTCTAACTATAAGGACTTAATATGTAGTCTCCCGTAAGCAGCTGTAACTAGAACACAACCCTGATGTATTTATCTCCTTTAGTTGATCTAAGGCAAAGATATAAACACCTTTCCTAGAGTTTAACAAGACGGGCTTGTATTGCTAGGAGCGAATTTACGTCAAAGACAAGTCAACCCGTTAGAACAATAAAATATAAACTAAAACTATCCCCGAAGTTACGTTTTACTCACCTTTAAACAGCTGTGACACTCGCTGACTCGGAAACTGGGGTTAAAAGTAAAGCTTTGTAATCATGTGGACACACCTCCCGAGTTGTAAACAACGCTTAAATCTCCACTTAGCCCGGTTAAGTTCAAACGGCCATCTGCCATATTTGTAAAGGGAGTCTGCGCCCCCTTGTGGGCGGAGGGAAAACTGCATCATTTGTATTTAATGAGCAACTGACAGCTTTTAGTTGCAACTGAAGTCACATCCATCCTGCAACCGGAGAAGTGGACTTTGACTTAATGAATTGACCCAAGTCAGATCTGAGTCACAAATTTGATTACTTGATATTAGAAAATACTTGCTGAACTTTGACCTGAATGCTGACTTGTGACTTGACTCACTTGAAATGACTTGATACCCCAATAAATGTTCATTGTTTCCCCGTGTAATTAATGCTCCCACTCCCAAATCAGTGCTGAAACGTGTTTTTCTTTTGTTTTGACAGTTTCTAAGAATAGTTCCATAAAAATATTGTTCCATTGATTATAAATTTGATAAAAATAAAAGACTAAAATACTGGTTAGGAATTTCTTTTAATTAGTTAATGATGCTTGGAATTATGACGTTACCATGTAAATTATGCTTTTTTTATTTGCATTTAAGTTTTGTGATTGCCCTCATCCATGCATAAATTTTCTTCTGCTACATGATGTTCAGGGTCTTGTAAGGCAGTTGGGTTATGAAGTGTACCCCAGCTGCCAGTGTTTTGTTTTTTTATTATAAATGGGAGCACAGAAAAGTGACAAAAAGAAACAAGGGAATATTTAAATAATTTCATATATTATGTGACAATTTTTCTTAAATCAATTTGCCATTTAACAAATCCAAATCCATGTAATGATTTCAACATAATGCCTCATTTACTGGATTGACACACTTACCATGACTATACATTAAAATCCTGGAGCAAACCTTGACTTTTATGTTTGTTTGATATTGTAAAAACTAACTTATAGCCATAATGTACCAAAAAAAAAAAAAAGAAAATGCATGTACCAACATCCACCCCCAAATGTTGAACCATCCAACATGCAGCAAGATATGGACTTACTCCATCGAAGATAAAACATTTACAATATGGGTCCAGATTCCTCATATCCAAGCAATCAAAAAAAAAAAACTTTCATCCACTCCAACAACATATGAACAAATGACTCAATGATTTTTTGGGGTATTTTATTGGTTACTGTCTGTACAAACCACCAAGTATATATACAAAATTTTAATCTGAAGTCAAGACTCTGTGCATCAGTGCTGACGCCCCTCAGCTGGTCAATGTCAGCTTCAATCTGCATCTGAAAAATAAAATACATTTTCAGCTCTTAAGTCGAGTATTCATGTAGACGTTTCTACAGTTCTGTGGCTTCCAGAGTTCATGGACGTTTGTTCCCAGTGAGGCCTCTACAGACACTGCTGCAGAGGCCCACTGGGATGGTTTTTATTTCTGGTCAAGTCCACAGCAAGTCAGGAATAGAGGATCCTGAAAGCCTTGGTATATGACCAAAACCCAACAGACTAATCAAACATGCAGAGGAAAGCTTCAGAAACTCAAAAGGCTTGCCTACCCCACCCTTTCCTTCACATTCTACTGTTAATTAAAAAATAAACTCAAGCATTTCAAAGACCTTATAAAAAGGAAAATTGTAAGGATAAGAAGTTATGCAACAATCTTTTGCTTTAAAAGTTTGTTTTTAATATACAAAACAAGAAACATATAATGTTGGCAAGACAAAGAACCTTTATGATGAATAAAAACCCAGAATCTGATCCAACTCAGCAGCTTTCAGGTTAACAAACTCACTTCTGCTAAGAGTCCCGAGTCTTCAACTCAGGCAGTCTCTGCTTCAGCTGAACCCTGGAAAATCAACCAAGACATGCCAACCATCAGGTCATTTTATTTCATCTTTGAAGTCAGATCTAGTTAGTTCATGGAGACAGAAAAAGAGTAACTAAAATCTGCATTAAGCATGTATGATCTAAAAGAAAAAGCACGCAGCCTTTCAAAGTCTAGATTCTGAGTGTTTCAGCCACTATACCAGGACTCCCAACATGAGCAGCTGGGAGACCAACGATGCCAGGAGCTGATTTAGTCTCGCACTGCTATTTAAACAAGCCAGCCGATGAAACAACTGACTGCAGACACCACAGTGCTGCTCACAACCTTTTAAATCAAAAACCTTACCAAATCTTGGATCTCATGAGACCCACACGCCTCCCAGATCCATGTGCTGAACAGAAAGAAAAATACAGTTTAAACATTTTTTTTTTTTTACTTATCCACTTCAAATAAAAAAAGATCCTGCCATCAAGTGCAAAGGGTTTAAACCTACATAGACCTTCAGAGAAACATTGTTTCAGCTAAAATACCAGGACTCCACACACAGTCGGCATGGAGACCAACGATGCCAGAAGCTGAGTTTCTTTAGCACTGGCTTTTGAACAAACCAGCTGATGAGGCAGCTGGCTGCAGATACCACACAGTGCTTCAGTGACGAAACTTTCAATCCATGGCGATAAGACTGTCAACTTACCAAGTCACCCTGCCGCCATGACGCAGAGGAAGTAGAGTCTCATATCGAATAAGTTAGCGAGTCCTTTCTGCCAAATCCATGACCTGAAACATACATTTCATTTAAAGATGAAGCTCGAAGTTGATGCCTAAAAAGCCACCAGCATGCTGCAAATTTCTTTCAAACGGGGTAATCTCGTATTGATCTAAAGCCATAAATACAGTCTTGTTAGTGTACTGCAGTTATATCCCAAAATGCTCACAGCAGAGAACACCTGGGTAAAGCGAAACTACAGATTTATTCTTTGAGGCATTTCCAACGACCTGGCCCTACAGTGAGGGGCCCGTCGGGATAGACCTCAGAACCCTGACACAGAAAGCCTTGAAGTGGTGAAAAATAAAATTGTATAGCTATACAGCAGGTACTGGCTTTCATTTTAGGTCCACCCATAAACCTAAATGTTGATTTGTTTTGCGGCACAAGTGGCCTTTAATCATTTTCTTGAAAGCAGGCAGACAGGAAATGGGGTGAAGAGAAAGGGAAAGACATGCAGCACAGGTTGCTGAAGCCAGGACTTGAACCAGGAGACAGCTGTGTCCAAGGCTGAAGCCTTTATACACAGGCTGCACGCTCTAATGCTGCGCCCACAATATTCAGAAGTTTTAACGAGTCCTCAACGCAGCCGTCCAGGGTTCGATTCCCGACCTTTTCTGCATGCCCCCACCCCTTGTCTCTCTGCCCATTTCCTGTCTGATTGCTGTGAAATAAAGGCCACTCGTGCCACAAAATAAATAAGATTACATTCTTTAATGCTGGGTTTTATTTTATCCCAAAATCACAGCTGAGAAAACACATTCCAGCATGTCAATGAGCATACTGCTGAAACTTGTGGTTCAAGTGTAAAAGTAGATACTGTGTTGATTCAGTCTGAATACAGACTATATTTTAACCAAATTCATTAACAGCTGCTGATGGAGGACTGAACAAAACGTTCACTTTCAAACGTAAAATCTAACACAATAAAAAGGGACAAACTGTGCTTCAATGCATGTACCACAATCATCTTCACTCACCTCATGTTAATGAATCAAGATGCTTGAACCTGCATGGGGCAGAGGGAGGATTAATGTGACAATGCTGCACAGTAAACAGCATTTTCAGTTTTCAATGGAACAGGTTCAGTAAGGCTGTCGTCACTCACACTTCAGAGCAGTTGAACATATTGAGCCATTCATCATAACTTAAAAACTACATCCACCCTATATAAACAGGGCTTACCCAGCTGGTCTGAGGTCATCCCAGCACCTATCGAAGAGAGAAAAACTTAAGTTTTCTTAAAAGAGTCATATAAACCAAACAAAGACAACTTAATGCTCAGGGTTGTTACTTCTCATTAGTAACACTGCCGCAGAGGATTAACAGCAGTGGGTTGCAGGAGAAATGGTTTCTATATGCACTGTATGAGCTCCACAGCCCACCTTACAGGACCAGAGCTCACACTGTGCTTTAAGCCTACTGGATCTGAAGTGAAAAACAAAAATGTGGTCCCTTCACATCACTGTTTTTTTTTTTTTTTACAGATCTGTACAGTACAAAAAAATGCTTCACTGAAGTACAGAATCTACATAATACATTCACGCGTTACCAATCTTGAAAACATAGTTTACATACCAGATGTCTAAGTGGTCAACCAGTAAGTGACTGGGCAGTTCAGTAGCATGATGGTCCAGTTCTGAATGTTTCCCTTTAAAGAAGAAGAAGAAGAAAAACAAAACATCAGTGGATGCCAATCAGTTGTTGATTTTTTTCCATTGTGTGCTTCTATGCATCATTTCTGACAGACATCCCATGTTGCCAAGATTAGTGGGAATTTCAAACAACTTAATACAATCAAGAAATATCTAATTCAGTCAGAGTTAATGTGCCAGGCCTCATTGTCACCATTCTGCAACCAGCACTGCAGAGGTGAAAGCAAAACCTGACGTTCTCTCACCACTGCTGCTCTGGAATCAGTCCACTGTACTGGAGAATCCCACATGAATAAGAGCAAGCTGTGGTTAATGGAGGCAACAGCAGAGATCAACATTTCAAAAATAGGACTTAGGTCCTTCGGTGTTTGCAGTAAGATGCTGCATATCTTTGTGTGTTGTGGAGTGTGATCTCTTCTCCCATAATCTAGCAGCATCAGAGCCAGGGACTTGAAGTGATCTGACATGAACATGTCTGAATGCACGAATCGTCTTTGGCCAGGACATATCCCAGGTTTAGGTGTTTAAAAATAGAAGGTAGGCAGAAGTAGGTTTAAACTTTTGCTTTTTGGTTTAAAGATGGGGTTGGATTCTCCAGAGTTAAATTATAGGAGGACATACTGACCACCGTTAATACAATCTTTAGTCTCCATGCATCATTTAGTTTGCATTACTAAGTTTCATCCTAGGTCTGTTTCTTCTGTTGAAAAGAAAACCTTCCTCCCCACTTACTGCAGCTACACATTTAGGCCATTTGGTTTCTAAATCACCGTAACTGCAGCATCTGCCTATAGGATGAAATCAATGTTTGTGGCATTTTATTTGAATCAGATTCATTGAGATTGATTCAGTTGTGAAACGGCGCCACGTGGATGAACTGATTTTTTTTTTTTTTTCCTAAAGATTCATCTGATTTTTAATTACCTTCAACATTACATTTCCTGTGCGACAAATTAAAGGTTTGTCATTGAGAACTTACTCGATGGTGTCCTATAGCGTTGATTAGAAATGTGTACATTTAAAATCGCTAGGTCAGTGGTTCGTTACCACGCCACGTGTTATGCAGGAAAAACATTAAAGTAAAACGTATGGCCAATTGACAATCACAGCCAACTTTAAATGTTAAACCTTATAATCTGTCAACATATCATCTAACGCGTGGTTTTAGTCCCTTAAAACAAACCAAATATTACACAAGTCAAATTAGCTTTGAGCTAGCAGCTAGCTTCCTAATGCTAACTACGAGAATTCAAAGCGCGGAAAACAAATGTCTCCGTCACAGTTCGGTCGTTTCTTTAACCCGAATGTCTTCAAAACCAGCGGATCTTTATGTCTTTAGTGTCTGCTAAATCTGAGTCTATAAGTAGATAAATACCCACCCATTGCTTGCGCTTGCACGAAAAACCTCCACAGAGCAGCGGGTAGAGAAAAGAGAAATCTGCAAAGTGCGACAGGAGTATTTAAAGGCTGTGTTACGTCAGTTGAAGCCGCTTTTCGACAACATCGGAATAGGGAGGAAAGACCACAGTTCAGTATTTTGTTGTTCATAATAAAAAGGAAAGACAAACTTGCCTTGCTTAATCGTGCTTCTTTCTCGTTTGTGTTGTTGGATTTGTATGTGTTTACACTTTATTTTGTAGTAACAAACTAGACAATAATACAAAAATAATAGCGGTGAAACCTAGAAAATCAAGTACAAATAAAATACATAAATATATAGTACAAATAAACGCCTTACATGGTTGAAACAAACAAAACAAAAGTGTTTGAATTGAAATAATAAATAAGTTGGAAAAATGAGAACAAAATTAGTGTTTACTGCCATCTGGTGGTCAATTGGAAGAATGACATTTCGTTCAACTTCCGCTCGGACCTTTTAAAATGTTAATGAACAAATGTCACAAGCCCAGTAAATGTCAACGCACGTTTTCTTAATTGGTACTACGGCTAGACATTATTAATGAGATTAAAAGTGTCGGATTTAATTTTAAGGAAGCTCCTTTGAAGGAAAAATAGAAAAGAAAAGGAAATGACGTCATTTAGCTGCGACAAACATCGTCTCCACCGTGAAGGCAGCATGATGGAAGTTTCTCCTTCTTCAACTGTTTCTTTCAGAGAGTTCGGCTGTGAACAGACCTTATTGTCCCGTCCTGATGGATCAGCGTCCTTTGTTCAGGGTAACGATAATTGTTTAAGTTTTTTTTCCTGGCTTAAAATAGGTTACGTGACTGAAGGATCGTTCAACCCAAATTGTCTTTGCATCTGTAAATAATGTGTAGTTCCATTGTAAATGATCAGATTGTGGATAAATCTCACTGTCTGTCTTCTAGATGTCATAACCTCTCTTGTATAAATATATACAATAGTATCCAGTAGTTTTGGCAAATAAATAAAAAATTTCTGTGGTATGCCGATGAAAAAATAGAGCCATTTCATGTTTCGAGCAGTTTTATTAGAGAAAACATCAAATGCTATGATAATAAGCAACATTTTCAGTACTGATCCTTTTACATAACCTCAGTAATTCTCCCTGACATGCTGGAGATCAACATCTGAACTGAATCCTGACTAATGATGGTGAGCCATTCTTGCCTTACAGGTGCTGACGGTAGATTACAATCTTTATCCCGTTTTGGAAAATTCCCGGGTTGTAACCAGTAAGAGCTGGGATTGTTGGAAGAAGTGGCGCTTCTGGGCTCTTTGGATCCTACTCTGTATTCATGACAAAGTTCTGGGCAGAAATAGGAGGAAGCTCTTGGATACGAAGCAACCCCACCCATGAATCACATCAGGATGTTTCGCTTTTAGCATGACACTGGACTTATGGGAGTTCTCACCTTTTGTTTTTTGGTGTTTTTTGATGAAGAAGCAGATGACCTTATTCTCACAAAACTTGTTGGATGTGTCCTGGGCACGACATTTAACTTCATGTTGCCCACTGATCTGCATATCGGTTCATGGATTTGTACTTGTTTGTGGCTGATGCTCTACTGTAAAGGGCTTTGAGTGTTGGTATGACTTAAAAAGCTGTATAAATTGGGTCCATTACCATTTACCCCTGGCATCTGATGCACTCACACCCACCTGCTGCCACTGTATAGCAAGCTCTGCCTTGGTGGCAACACAGTTCTGTTGCACACTTCTCATGGTAGACTTGAACTGGTATTTACAGAACTTACTTGAACATCCTTATTAAGCCATCTGTTCTGTTGATGAATCTCCCACCTTTCAGTTATTAATGACCCGGAAAACATTTAAAGTTAATAACCTCTTTATAATAAACTGATATACATTTTATTACTTTGCCCACATAGTGCAAAGAATCTAAAATTAATATGAACTGTCACCACATAAGCTGAAGTTACAAAGTTTTATAGCATTTGTGCCATTTTGATCATCTTTGAGAACAGTTGTGCATATATAGATTTTTTTTCTTCTTTTAATTTTATTTATTCCTCTAATCTCTGAAGGGGATACCAGTGTGATGGCCGGAGTGTACGGACCTGCTGAGGTCAAAGTCAGCAAGGAGATCTACGACCGGGCTACCCTGGAGGTGCTGGTTCATCCTAAAGTGGGACTGCCGGGTAATTCCTTCATGTTACAGTAAACAGTAATTTTACAGTAAATATATCATTTCTAGCTTTAGCTACTAGAATTTTCCCCTAAATCCATTAACAACGGGTTTGATGTATTTGTGGTTTTAAATAATCAATGTCAGAGGTGAATTATATGCTGCATCGGCATTTTCAATAATGCAAGTTTTCCAACTGTCCGTCTAAATAAGTGATGTCCAAACCTGGTCCAGTGTAGGTTTTCTCTGGGTTTTACATGTTTGATTGGTTCAGCTCACCTCTGGCAAATGAATGGTTCATTACCAGGTGACTTGCAGAAGACCCAGAGTTTTCATCATTAAAGCTATACATAGACCTCATTTAGGCATGAGTCTAAGATACGTTCATCTGTAGCCATGATTTCAACCTATATAGATAAGGCTAGACCAAACGAAACTGCCTGGTTTAAATGTGGTCTAAGCTTTGACTTAAAATGGAAAATTCATAAGGTCCACAAAAAAGTCTACCAACAATGCAAAATATATATACAGCATAAACCGACGCTCAAAGAAAGATTGTTTTAGGATTATTAACTAATTTACAAATGGAAACACACATTGTAATCTAAAGTGTTGTTCAATAATCAAGCTGTACAGGGTGTGCACTGACAGCACGACGCTTCCTCGATATCACCAGGAATGAAATTCAAGTTTGTTTTGAGAAAAATGCCGGTTGTGAAAAGCTCAACAAGCTGATTAAGAAGGCTGGCTCTGTTCTGGGGACTCCTCTGGAACCTCTGGAGATCATTGTGGAAAGACGGATTCTTCATAAAATGAAGAACATTATGGAGAACCCTGAGCATCCTCTTCATGAGACTGTCCTACAACAACAGAGTGTCTTCAGTCAGAGGATTCTTCAGATCTGCTGTAAGACGGAGCGCTACAGGAGATCCTTCCTGCCCACAACCATCAGCATCTACAACGTCTCTTTGAAGAAACCTTCATAATGAGCTACAACAACATTTAATTTCCCTTTGGGATTAATAAAGTATTTTTGAATTGAAATGAATTGAATTGTGCAGCAAGAACCATAATTTCCTAGAGAACCAGTACAGATAGCAGGATACACGGCACCATTCTTAGATTGTTGTTGAAAACACAGAAAAGGAAACTGTGCTGACACATTGTCACCGAGGCAGATGATGAATGGTGTTTCATAACTGTAAATAAATAGTAATTTTATCACAATAATAACAAAAACCAGTTGAAAAGTCCTGGACTTGTATATTATCACTACAATAAAAATGAAAGACAAAGGCTTTTGTTAGATGGCTGAAAAAAGCACAGGATTAGTAATTGAAGGGTCACAAGTTGGAGTCTGGCTGCTGTTGTTTTCTATTTTCTGGACTAGTTTGTCTCTATTTAAACAAGTCTACATGTAAACTTCTAACTAAGCCAAATCTAGGTGTTGAAAGAACTTTCACTTTTCAACTAAGTATCTAAAAAATTTAGCTTAGATGTTTATGTACCATTTAGACCTTTTTTTTTAAAGAAAAAGCTCACTGGGGAGGTAGATTAGCCACTTGAATCGGCTGGACAAAACAAAGAGGAACCAAAGTTGCTGGGCTGTATTCTCTGTAATTCAAATCACAGTGAGCCTACACGCTTCTGCAGAAGAACAACTGAAAAAGAAAAAAGTTTATTTCCTTAAGATTTCAAGCACTTGGTATTCCAGAGCGTCAGAGTTGTGGTCATGGGCTACCAATTAAAATACCCCAGCAGTCATCTTTTGTGGTTTATTTTACATTTTGAGATTTTGCTTTTGGCAGTATCCTGCAGATTATTTCCTCGTTGGAAGTTTCCTCACCCGTCAAACGTTTGCTGTTGGAAGGTCATCTTTTCAACTAGAGTTATTTTGTATCTGCTTAAAGTATGTAAAACAACTTTTTTCAGATAGTCCCATATCATACCACTACCATCTCCGTGCTTCACTGTGGGATTTTGTTGGACACCAGCCATACCCATCTGAATTTAGGTTGATTTCACTGCAACATTATACTTGTTCTTGTTGCAACTGAGGTTGTAGAACAACATCAAAATAAGAAAAGTTTTCATTAGGATAAAGCTTTTAACGCACTTTTGATTCAGTAGTGGTACAGATTTATATTCTTTGCCATATTCAGTTTGTGCAGCTAGATGGCAATAAATCCCATTTTTGAACCTTTTAGGTGCTCAGTTTGGCTTGTTTTGTGGCCTGCATCACACAGGCTGCACCTTTTTCTATTAGTTTTTATCTGCTCCTCCATCTGCAATATAGCGTCACAGTTAGATTTCTATCTTAAGTTAAATGAGGGAGTAGAAACATAAAGATATAGACTCAAAAACCATGTTTGGAGATTATTTTTGATGTGTCATCTTTTAACTGTTTAACACTTTTTCCAACTTTATAATGCTTTCTAAGTAAAATTTGTTGTTGTGATACAAAAACAGCTTGGTACCTAAATTGGATATTTAAATATTGCATAATTATCTACTTAGGTTTAGGTATACTGTATACAAAAACATGTTTTTATCTAAAAAACATTATTTGTAATGCCATCACTTTAAACATTTCATTATAAGATGTGATAAAAAGTAGTAACCAACTGCTTTGTATTAAAAAAAATCTAAATCTTGTGCTTGGAAAATGATTAAAAATAAGGTTTGTGTGCAGGTTTAGGAAATACACAAGCAAATCTGATTTATATGTCACATTTTTTATGGTACTATAAAGACTGAAATAAGTTAAACTTTTAAGTTTTAGTTGAATGTCAGTAAGAAATGCTCTTGTAACTGTGTAAGAAAATGAGGACATGAAAGGTTTGCAATTTAATTTTTATTCAGATGTCATTTTAGAACAGTCTAAATGAAGTTCTGAGGCTTCATGTTCTTGTAGCACTGTTGGTCTTTTTTGGGCTGAAACAGCTGCTTTACCCCAACTTATCACAAGGAGGAATCTGTGAGTCAGTTGCTTCACACTCATCTGTTTATTTTCTAGGTGTAAGGGAGCGATCACAAGAGCAGTGCGTGCGAGAAACCTGCGAGGCGTCTCTGCTTTTATCTCTTCATCCTCGCTCCTCGCTCACACTTATCCTGCAGGTGCTGCACGACGATGGCTCAGTATCCTTTACTAAAACGTTCCCAATGCTTTTTGGTTTGGAGGTAAACCTGTTGGTGTGAGACTTGGATGTTGTTGTTCCTTACCTGCTCCTCAGCTCCTGTCCTGCTTTCTGAATGCAGCCTGCATGGCTCTGATGGATGCCGGGTTGTCTATGAGTTGCCTGTTTTGTGGAGTAACCTGTGCAATTAGTACAGACGGTGAAATCATCACAGACCCAACTGCAGCTCAGGAGAAGGTAAACCTGAAGCTCAGAAAAGCATGGAAAAACAAATTCAACTCTGGCTGGATTTCTTAAGCACCTTTTTGTTGTTATGGAAACTGATAGGTTTAATGAAAAATGATGTATCATTTAACTTGTATGAGATTTTTTTTTAACTTAAACTCATAAATAGAGCCAAAATAAAAAAACTAGCAAGTGCATTACTCTTGGAAGATTATAGCAAGTTTGGGGAACCCCAAACATAGCATTTAATACAAAACCTTTATACCAGTTGTTAAGCACCGTAGAGGAAGGGTGAGAAAGGTGTGAAATTTCTCCTAGGGGAAATACAGTCTGTCAGATCATACTTAAAGGTTGTTACCAATGATTAGCCAAGACAAAGTTTTAAGGAAGTCTTGAGTTCACTCTCCATCTAGGAGCACAAGCTCAAGAGTATGGTGACAAGAGTGAGTATGTCTGTGAATGCTTTGGGTAAAGGTAACTGAGTCTAAGATAGCAATATGGCTATATTTAGGCCGTCATTTTGTGTTCACACAAGTGTTAAAATCCTGCCTGTTGGGTGATAAAAACCCAACACAAGCAGATGTTGTGCTTTGGAATTTGTGCAAAAAAAACACAGATGTTCAAAATAACTGAAACTAACAATTGGCCAGAGTTGGTCATGCTAAGGTGGCTTTGCTTTATTCCACCATCACCACATACTTGCTCAGGATGAGGGATTCCTGGAAACTCAGCGACTCGATGCTAACAGCTTCCTTAGATAGAACACAATTGGCTTGATGTGACCAACTGAATTTTGCATTGTTGTATTATAATTACGTTCAGTTTAGGCTGTATGCAAATCATTTATAAACTGTCTATATTATTGGCATGAATTGGATCAATTTGATTATGTATTTCTATATAGATAGATATGATTTTGATCTGTTTGTCACATTGCAAATTGGTGCTTTATAAATAAAATGTTATAACTGGATTTAAAAGCTGTTCAATCATGGGGTGGAGTTAGTTTTTAACACACCTCTTCTGTTAAATAGCTTTCTAACATTGCTGGTTCTGTACGTTTGTCTAAAAATGTCAGCAGCCACAACATGTTTTTAAAATTCTCTTAAGGAAAGTCGAGCTTTGATGACTTTCGCCATCGACAGCAAAGAACACAGAGTAATGATGTCATCGACCAAAGGCTCCTTTTCAGTTCATGAGGTCAGTAATTTAAGGAGTTGTTACATTCCTCATATTCTTCTCTTCTGACTTGTAAGTAGTTCCATCTGACACTTGTGATTTTCCTTCTTCCACAGCTGCAGCAGTGTATAGCTGTCAGTCAGAAAGCATCAGAGAAGATCTTCCAGTTCTACAGAGACTCAGTGAGACGTCGCTACTCCAAGAACCTTTGATCCAGCTTTCTTTTATCCCAAGTTTTTTTATACAGTGCATATAAAAATTGTGATGTCATAAAATATTTAGCAACCACTTTGGGCTGTCTTCCTTTAGCTTAATTGTAGAGACATGGCTTACACTTGGTCAGACTAATCAGATTGGAAAATAACTAGAGGAAGGGCTGAGGTTAGTTAAGTGCATTTATTCATTGATTCATTCATTTATGTTTCCACTTAAATATTCAAAGTTAACACATGGAAGCAGAGCCGGCCCAATGATTTATGAGGCCTTCAAACAGAATTTGATTGTGCGACCTTGGTCCCAGGTGAACCTATTGTCCACCACCCCCCATGACAAACATCTTCTTAAATTTATGCTTAAATGTTTGTGCAGTGTATGCCTAATAAAACTATTAATGTGGTTTAGTAGTATAAAGTAATAAAATCTGAAAAAACTAGATGAACATGGGATTTTTCTCTTACAGGAGTTTCATGTACTATTTGTATTATTTTAGTGAAAACATGAACAAAAGTTTATCTGCCCATTGTTGCTCTTGCGGTCTACGCATTTTGTGATAATTTGTGTTTGTTTCAATATGGCTAAGAAGTGAAAGTGAAAAATACTTGATAAGTTAACAACTAATCATTTCTCTCAGTAGAACCCTTTTAATGCTGCATTCCATTTAACCTCATAATTTACAAAATCCAAGTTCATAATCAACCAGAATACCCTCTGAAGTTGAGATTTTGGCTCAAAGCTAGAGGTTCCCCAAGGTTGTTTTATTTACTGTACTCAAAACTGAGATTTATAAATTACATCTCTTCCAACTTAAGTTGTTAGAAGGCCGGAAGAATTTGCTAGTTGTGATCAGTAAGCAGGTAGGCATTCAAACATTAAAGATGTTAATTACTACAGGCGGGCAGTATCGAGTGCGTGCAAATAAACTTCTTATTTGAGTGAAAAACCTACTACTTTAAAATTCAGAATCCTTAATTCAGGTGGCCTCTGAGGACAAATTGAACTCACCTCACCAACTCAGACTACAAAATCCAATATGACTGCTGCAGGGGTAAAACTGCAGAAATGTTGCAGTAAAAAGCCAATTATCGGTTTGTATTGTTATTTGTGGCTAGCCTTGTCCCTGAACACATTACTAATTCAATCCTGCTGGTATCCCTGACATGCAACTCTATTACAATTTACTTTGGTGTGACGTCAATGCTACATTGGAATTTTTGTTTCTGAAGCAAATAAAACGTCCTAAAACTATGCAATTCAAGTACATTTAGGAGCGTCTGGCTTGCGACATGAGTACAATCGAATGCAGCATCAGTACTATTAATAGGCTAGTGCCTTCTAGAGGAAGACAGCTAACCTGCTGGCTCCAATTTAAAGATTATTCTAGCTAGCACATGGGTATCGTGGTCAGGTGGGCCGGTGTTCTACAAGATGCGTCTCTACTTCAATATACCTGAATCAAATAATTAGATCATTAGCTATAATCTGTACAAGACAAGCTGAAGAGACAATTCAGCCGTGCTGAACCAGGGACACATCTAAAAGCTGCAGGACACTGGTCTTCGAAGACTGGAGTTTGTCGTAGCTGCTTCTGTCTTAAGTAGGAGAAACCCCTACTCTCAGGTCGCCCCTGGCAGTGGGCTTTTGCAAACAGCGGCTTTGCAAGATAGTGATCAGTGGAAAGAAGTGGATCTAATAGTAAATCAGACTCGCTGAAACCTTATAAATCTATCGACTCACACCGGTGGTCCTCTAACCCAGAACCCAACTCATGGCAGCTGCTCTGTCAAAGTGATGCACATTAATTTCTTTGTTATATGACACAAAAACATCAAAGGGTTGTTGTTTTTTTATTTGGCATATATGTTCTGTGGAGACATACAACGATTCGGGTCAGTTAGGGTGCGTGGCTGTGTGCAGGAAGTCAGTGGAGCTGGATTACCTGACTCATGGTATGGTGGTAACATGAACAGTCTGAATAAACTCTGGGACGGCAGAAAAGAGAGTGTTTATGACATTTTTAGGTCAGCTATGGACTCTATAAAAACTGTACAGCAAAATAGAAAATTTTGGCTTTTCCCTCACAGTACTTTTTTTTGTTCATTTTGGTAACACTCCACACAGTTCTGCAACAATTTGGTACCAATGAGGTATATGTTTGATAAAGGGTTTTGCTTTGTTATACCCAGGTAATTACCTGTCAGTAACATTGTGTTCATCACGGTAAAATACGTCAAGAAAATTCACAGCACCGATTAAAAAGTGGCACAAAAAGGACAACAGCAAAAAAAAAAAATTTGCATTGTGAAGACCCATTTCTCTAATAATAAACTTAGGTTACAGCCCTGAGAAATGATCACATTTCTGCAACATCATATTGAACTAAATTGCAACAAGAGATTCATTTCAGCCCTTTATTTAGGTAACTGCCCATATGATTTTAATTTAATTGAAAGTGGAATTCTATCTAATTGTTTAGGTTACAGCCACTTCCATGAGGCTGTGATACCAAACAAGCTTGGATATTCAATTCATATCGATTTAAATTCAAAAATACTTTATTAATCCTAAAGGGAAATTTTATATTTTTGTAACTCATTATACAAATGTCTTCGTTGAAGATGGTGACGGCTGTGGGCAGGAAGGATCTTCTGTATTAGTCTATATTAAAGTGAATCTGAAGAAGCTTCTGACTGAAGAGATTATTGGCAAGCTAGTTTTTTTCGTTTTATAAAAACAAATTTTTCTACGCTTTAAATTGATTCTCCTTTTATTGTCTTTGGTTTCTTGGCTCTTGTTTTAAATCATGTGGCATAAAAGTTTCATCCATCTATTTTTGCCAGCTGTTGTAAACACTATGGCAGATAGACCATTTTTCCATTTCGACAGATTCTAAAGCAGCCGAGTTGCAAGGGATTCAAATTTACTTGTTTGAGGCAGAGTTTGACTCCAATCAGGGCTGGTCCAAAGTTGTTGGGAGTCTTGAGCAGAATTTAACTTGGGGCCCCTCTTCCTGTTATAGACATGATCACCACTAACAGTGATTTAATACAGATTTGGTCCAATCTGGGAAAGATGGGGCCACGTTTTATTAGCTGAGCTTAAAAGCAATGGTGGGTAATTAGTTAATATTTGCTGAGATGTATTTGTAAACAAGCCGAGCTCAAACACAAAGAAAAGATTAAATTCGTAGCATCAGATTGTAACTATTTAACACAACCGTCAAACAATGAAGATTATTCGTGGCACCATTACAAAATAAACTTGGCAGGTCCTTTAAATCTTGAATTAAAATGTTAAACAGTTTCAAATCTTTTAATCTGTCTGTGCTGAAACTGTCAAATCAAGTTCAACAGTATTCTCATTCTCAATAAACAAATATAAAAATGTTTGATCAATTTAAGCATTTACAGGAGGCGCCTGATGGTTTGGGGGCCCTAAGCAGTAGCTTAGTTTGCTTATTCCTTGGACCGTCTCTGACTCCATCCCCAAATCCATGATGGATACTGCTGTGGACGGTAAAACTAAAACAAACAGCGATAATGACGATGATCATCTTCAAAGTTTTAACTGGTTAAAAAGTCTGTTCCTGTTCGGATGTTTTTGTGCATATTTGACAAATCCATCTATTCATCTTTCGCTCCATCCATCAATTCATTTTTTGCTCCATCCTGCCATCATTTCTGGATGAGAACACAAAGTGCTTTAAGCTCATCAGCTCTAGGAATGGTCTCACCCTGAACAAGGTGGGAGCAGTCCACCTTTTACAGTAGGGAACCATGACCCCGGAGGAGCTGAGACTCATCCTGGCCGCTTCGCCTGCGAGCTGCTCCAGTCCACTCTGAAGGTCTTGGCTTTAAGACATTTAAAGATTGATTCTACGTCTATGTTACTGATTCTGGTTATTCTCGGGTTATTACTTTGGTAACTGCAGGATACTCTCTTTCAGTATTTTGTTAGTAGACAACCTCAGTGGTACCATCCTGTTGCAGAGATATTATGTGAAATGCTTCCTTCATTTTTACTGGACATTTTTCTTTAAATACATTTTATGATAAAACCAATATGGTCAGACATTTTTTAAGGGTTTATCAAAGCTTTTCTTGCAAGAACTTTGGACCCAATAACAAAAAGATCCAGCTTTGAACACGTTTGTAAAAGACAAAAGTGCCATGCAGACACATTTTCTTTTTTTCTTACGTAATTTTTTGTACATCTAAGCCTGTGCACTGCTGTTGTTATTTTCTATGGGTTTTCCCCATGTATTTCAGTCATTTTTAACAGAAAAAAGTATCTGAATTTATGTTTTAGGAACATTTTCTTTACAGTCTGGTCACTTTGACATTTTTGGCACTTTTCCTCACTGGTCTGTTAAAATTTCCCAGCAGCACTTTCTTTTCTCCTAATTCCGGATATGTTTCATAATACTCACACTTCTTATTTCTATTTAATTTAATATATAACGGCACTCTATTATTGTCATAAAGATAAAACCTGGCTTTAGAACACAGCAAAAGGCAGTCCTTTCTGCAGGTAAACAACAGGTAATGCTGACTTGGGAATCAGGATGGGATGTTGAGGAATTCTGGGGATCTCTGAAGAAACATTGCTTCTGGCATGTCCCCACATTATGTAAGTGACATCGCTGGATTTGTCCATCAGGAGTTGCCTTTAACGCTGATAAGCCTGCAGACATCACCTTGCAACAGCCGTCTTCTCTCTGTCTTCTGTCATTCGTTCAGATTGTAGAAAAATCTGCATTAACTGTTTCCCTCCTTGAACTTCATTTAAAATGTAATGAAAGGTGTAGCACAAATTTGTCAAAGTCAGTGAGATGGACACAAGCTTGAATGTGGAGGAATGTTCTCTAAATCAAATGATGTCCTAATCCAGTGAAACGTGGTTAAGATCTTTTTGTTTATTAATTATTTTACAGATGATGTGCTGATATTCATGAAAGGTTTGTGTCTTTGTGTGTCTGCATCCAGGTGCTAGCTGTTCCTCTTACGATGGCTTTGCAGACAGGTAGGAAATCAGCGCAGCGATGGCACAGATGTAAGTTATGATTCCAAACACAATGGAGAGCACGGAGAGCCACAGAGCCTGGCGAGAGGCTGCGTTGGCTCCCTGAAAATCCCCCTGAGCTGATGCCTTGTTGGTCTGGAAAAAACAGAAGACGGTAAGATAAGGATTAGCGGGTTGGTACAAAAAAAGCAGAGAGAGGGGTATTTGTCATCATTTGTCACTGTGTCCTCCATGGCTTTCCTCCTCCACTCAGTTCAATCACACATTAATCCCACATCATGTTCCATCCCTGAATCACAAACAGTGTTTGGGATTCATCAGTTTTTTTGTCCTCCCTCTGCCTATAGTCCTTGCCTCTGACTTTGACCCGTTTTAGGTCCGCAATATTGGAAATCCATCAGTGTGAGTTTTCTCTCTTTTTCTAATTAAATCTTACAAGAAAAAAACAAAAAAACATTAGCAGCTTCCTCCTGGACCTGTTATCTCTGCAAGGTTTTGTAGACCTTTGACTTTATTTTTTATTTTACTGTGCTGGAAGAATTTCTCAGTTTAACAGTCGTAAAGATGTTGATGGACTGTAATATGAACATTTTATTTGCTTTCCGTTCTTGTGTGTGTGTGTGTATATAGAATAGGACTGATTATTGATTATTTTTGCAGCTTGCTGATGCAGTGCTTAAAGTCAGCAGCAAATTAGCAGGTGTACTGACTTTTTATTGATGTGCTGTGCATGCCCAACACATGGCAGGAAGAAAATGGCAATTGAGGCACTGATGGTATATTGTGTAATATGTTTGACAATTTGTGGTCCTGATCAGTAGTTTTCTAGGCTTTTCTCAGGCACCAAATTCTAAACTGGACCAATACTGTGTCTGTTATGTAGCTGAGAAGCTAAATAAATTCAATGTCTAGGCACTTAGCAGCCTGTCCAAAAGACACAATTCCCTGTTCTTTGTGAAAATAAAAGTTTGAATGCTGCAGCATGGTGTAGCTGTTAGTACTGTTCCTTCATGATCAGATTGTCCTAAAGGTTAAATCAAAAGGCAAGTTATTTAACTGTTTTTTATACACCAACTTTTAGAACGATTCTTGCTCGAAAATTATCAGGACGATGAGGTAAACTGTTCTGGTTTGAGTTATTTTCTGCAAAAAACTCCAGCAAACTGTTTTTGTCTTTGTCTCAAAATACTCTATAAAAAGCCTTTGCTGCATTTCAACACAGATGCTATTGATAGCCTGCACAGCATGCTGCAGAAGGCGAATGGATCACAGTTTCACGCTGGATTGTGTGAGCCCAGGATTATACCTTCTGAGAAAGGTAGAACGCTGCGATGCCCAGAGGCCAGAAGCAGCAGAGCATGGAGAAAAAGGCCAGACCCAGGTAGTCCTGAGGGATCATCAGAGGAAAGTTGCTGTCACTGTCCGTATCACTAAGATCATCAATGGACGAGTCCTGGGATTCAAACAAAGAACATTCAGGGTAACTTTAGGTCTGGAAAACAGTGTTAGTTTCTGTGTATATTTGTTGTTTTTTTTATCCAGATCTGTGCTGCAGGAATGAGGACACAAATATTCTCCTTGAAGATGGAAACACCAGGTTTTCTTTAGCTTTGACGCAGCCTTTTCTGCATGTCAGCATGTTCAGAACTGTTTCATCTGCCTCATTTGGAGATGGTCATATATAGCCAGTTAGATCATTTGGAGAAATTTAAATGCATCAAGACAAGACCTTCAAGTTGAAAGCCTTATTAAATTTAAAAGCTCATAAAGATAATCTGCTTCAACACTAAGTCACGTTTCGTGAAAGCAGGAAAAGTATGCAGTTTTATTATGTTCACGTCTTTTACAGCAACTGGAAAACCTTGCTTGTGACTTAATGGGGTTATAGTCTGAATGAGCACAAACTCCACTGACTGCAGGCTATCTGTGACTCATACGTCTGCGTATAAATCTGCATATTTGATCTGACTTCCCTGACCTGACCATGCTATTCTGCTGTAGATCAAATGAATCTGCTTTTGTTTTTAAAGCACGACCAATATTATTAAACACTGGTTTCCTCCTCTAAATTAAAGAAAAAGTTCCAAAATGCAATAATGAAAATTTATTCAGTTGATTTATTTGTAAAGTGTGCACAACTTTGTGTTTATAAAATTCATGGCGACTGCATCTGCATGTCATTTTCTGTTCATGCTATAGTGTTTATTGGCTAAGAACAAGCTTTAATGTAACACTTTAAAATACTATTATTAGCAAAGCACTTAATAGGTTAGAATAGCAGTGATATATTTGCTAATGTCTAAGTTATTGTTTTTTTGGTTAATTTAATTTGCCTGATGGAGTTTTTGTTTATTTTGAATGGGGCATTGATCCAGGTACTTGCATTGTTGCCTTGCACAGCTGGTGCAGTTAGAGATTTTCAAGATGCAATTCACAGATCACCATCTGTGCCCATCCGACCGTGACGCCTGTGGGAGGTAAATACTTCCTCGGCCATCCACAGGGGTCGGTTAAATCCCACTGCAGTGGACTGAGTCCAGCGCAGGATTTTATGGCTGGGCTCATGTGCAATGATAGAAGCTCTATTTAAAAGGTGACACCAAAGTAAAGAGAACAACAAGCAGAACAGCAAAAAGAGCACTTCTGTTAAAGAGATGTAAGGAGAATCCAAGTGAACGATTCACACAGTTTTTGTTAAAATGGACCTTTCTCCGTTGAAGTGCAGTAAAACTTTGGATGAGTTAAACGCTGCTGCAAAACAAACAAATAAAAAAAAGCTGCATCGGTATAGCTAAGGAATGACAATATTTAAGCTGGAGGTGCAGTGATATGGTTTACAAAGAACGAACAGAGAGCACAGTGAGAAGGGATGATAATACATTCAAACAAGTGGTGCATTTAGGCATCATAGCTTGTGAAAGATGTGATGAATTAAATTTTCCAGTTGATGCATTCCCGGGTGAGCATGTGCGGCTAGCAGGAAGCCATTTTTTTATATCTGCATATTGCATCCCTTTATCAACCAAGCAGGACTTTATACACATACACTCTGAAACCAAACTAGTTTCAGGATGTTATTATTATGTCTGCTTTGGCATTAGTGTCCACTGTTCTGGGTAAGTCTGAGCATGGAGTTATTGGTGGGTTCTAATTTTTATTGTAAATTAATTTATTTTTACAAGCAAAGGTTTACTAGTTGCAAATATGTGAATCAATGCTTCTTCAGGGATTAATAATTCTAGCTCGGAACATCAGATGATGATATGAACTAGCCTAATAAAGACGAGATGATATTTTAAACTTTCACCAAGTCAGTTTACAAAAAACGTTTTTTGCAGATACCCATACGCCCCTAACCAACTCGACACACTGCAACTTATGCAAGCTTGAAAAAACAAAAGGCAACTTTAAGCTCTGGATCGCCACAAACAGTCATGGTAATAACAAAGTACACCTCCTAAAACTTATAGGGTTTTGGGGTGTAACAGTATAAGTTAGGAGTATTAAAAATATATGCATATATATATATGCTACAGAAGGTACTCCAGGTGTCATGCATTCTCTCCACATGCCAACCACAATTGGTCAAAAAGGAGGAATTCTTCACTCATCCAGATGATAGTAGTTGAGATGCTCGGTTGTGAAGGGATGACAGAAATCCCAAACAAATAATATTGCAGTCATATGTTTTTTCTTTGTAGTCTCAGCAGCTTTGTGCAATTACAAACCAAAACATTAAGGCCACGCTGTGCCATGGGGCCCTAACAGGCACAAACATGCTTATTATCATACTGGTTTTGAGTGAGTTGCACAAAAGCATCTAAGCTCTGAGGTTTGACTCCAATCCAGTAGGGGACAATAATGGTTTGCTGGCTGTCTGTCAAAAGGAAAAGAGTTCTCACTGGGACTTCAGCACAATGTGTGTGTCTGTATTCACCTTGTTCCTGGTGGTGCTGCTGTAGGGTTGGTTGTAATACCTACTGCAGGTATGATAGCTGCAGCAAAACGGTCTGTTTTGGCACGTAGTGAGCTGTATTCTTAAGAACCTGGTTTGCAGTTTAGCTGAATGTCTTCTTTTTAGTCTGTTACTGTAACCACACACCTTCATGCATGTCTTTTCAAAGCCCAGACATCACCGAACATGGCCTTACCATAAATATTTTTCATTGATTCTTTTTGTCCTTGAGGAGCAGAATCGTAGCCTGACCTTTGCATCTGCCAACCCGTGCGAAATTTACTGCAGATTGGTACTTCTATGTGATTGTCTGCTTGCAGAATCTTAGCTGTGGAAATATTAATGATGTAAATTGCATTTAAAATTTTGGTCTTGCTAAATAACGTCTACAAAAAGTATTCTAAATGGCACAAAAAGCCTACAGTTGTTTGCAGTGCACCTGAGCAGTGGATTTAAATCTGACCGTTCTCAAAGAATTTAAAATAATTGTCTGAACTAGACGTGTTCAACACTTTTCACCACAGAGGATATCATTGTGTCCCTAAAGGACACTGTATTCCTTTTTGCTCTAAAAGAGATTCGATCGAATCCCAAAAACTTCAGCAGTGTTGGTACCTGCGCTAAAGCATCAGAGCAGCTTTATATAACCTGTCTTTCTGACAGAACGAACTGAATTGCTGCCTACCTCGAATGCATTGCTCATACATCTATTTTAAGTTCCTCTTCAGCCGCCAGTAGCTCTACAGAGAACATAAAGATCTTTTGCTTTCATGTAAAAGATACAGTAAGAAAAGTCGATGAAGGAAAAATGAGCCATCTGTCAGCGTTTCTGAGAAAAACTAAAAATGTATCCTTACATTTGGTCTGTTCTGCAGGTAAAACACACTTTTTCTGTTACAAACAGTTAAGAGGCAAAAAAGAAAGGGGTTGTTAATAAAATACCCAGAGGTTCTGCACAATATTGAAAATAATGGTTCTTCATTTGAGAATCTTTCAGAGATCTTCACAAGTCATTTTTTCCGGATCCGAGTCTCTAATGACTGACAACCATCCAGTGCATCGCTGTAGGTTAGAAACCCGAATCTGTACTGATTGTCCCTGATTGGCCGGAATTGTCAGAACAGTTTGCAAGATATTGTGTTTGGTTGTTTAGAGCTTTCTTTTAATTAATCATTAAAAATATCATGTTATACATAATTATTTTATTTAGTACTCCACAGGGAGGACTGAATAAGCCAAATTAATTGTCTGCAGAGTTAAGACATTATTAACTTTGAATGATATTCTTAGTTTTAATGGATTTAAACAGGTTTTCAGAAAAGTATGCTGTTTTTTTTTTGCCACTAGTAAATGTATTTACTTTTTTTTAAATTAAAAGACTACTGTTGTAGTTATAGTCAAAAAATTAGAATATGTGTTCTGATGAGGCTCATATGTCAAAGTAAAAGCACCTTTCAAAAATAGCAACATTAAGCAAACGTTTCATTAAGCCCATGTTTCTCTTTTTTAAATTGATCTAATATCATATTTTAATCTTAAATGTGTTTTCATTAGCTGTTTGGAGAGAATCATTATAATTAACAGAAATAAAAACTGGAAAACATCAATTTGTGTGTTTGTGATTCAGTTCAACTATTCAATATTATGTTAATTTATTGAATGGGTCTGTATTTAAATTTTTAGGTTTTAGAATAACAGAAATCATCAAACTTTCACAAAAAGAAAGTAATATTTATTTGCTTTGGTGAATGGACAATGATGTCAAAAGAGCCTGTAGTGACAAATAAAAATAACATCACAAAATATTTATATATTTTCCGGCACTGTTAATGTCAATCTGTAATGAAATGTTCATGCAGACATATGAAAAACTCCCAAAACTAGCAGTTCTCTCCCCTCAGTTTGTTATTAGGAAATGTTTTAAGAGCTGTTGTGCAGGATGTAAAAAAGCAAAGGTACATAATTCTGAGAGGTTCTATCTGGATCAGGAAAAGAAAAATTATGTTTGAGAACAATCACTCATGTATGAGGACGTTTTAGGTCTGGCAGGGTAGATCTGACACACGTCGTGTTTATGCGTCAGAATAAAACAGCTTATTTCATCATGTTATTGATGTTGCTGTCTGCTGTTTGGGATGTGCTCAGAATAAAACTAGAAAACCTGCAACTGCAAAGTCTAAATATCCAAGAAGTAGAGCTTCCTTACCTTCTCCCATTAAAAATTCAAGATAAAGAGTCTAAAATTCTCTCTGAATTAGTTCTGCTAAAATTAAATTTGAAAGTTGTTTCACTTGATTCTAAACGAATGTTCAACTCATCTATGTACATTTAAATATTAAACACTGGCAAAGATATCCTGTTTACAACTATTTTCTTATTATTATGGGACACATTCAATCATTATTTGATTTCAGGAGGCTTTGTCTTACATCAGAGTCAGGAAGTAGGTCGTCCTCATCATCCATGCTGTAGGCCGCGCTGTGGAAGTCCTGCGTCTCGGCCAGTAGTTTCCTCTCCAGCGCTGAGCCGGGCCGAATGTCCACAAAGGTAGTCTCTAGGTAGTCTTTGCTGAGGTCTGTTTGGCCCCACAGGGGGCCGGCTGGGTAAAAGGACTCCAGGGTTCGAGGTAAGGAGCAAGGGTCTAGCAGCTGCTGGTGCTGTATCTCTGGAGGATGTCCACAATAGCTTCTCCAAGCTAGAGGAGGGTATGATCTGTCCTCCTCACACTTCACCAAAATGCCCTTAAAAAGTCCAACTGGAGCCTGTCCCTGCCCAGTCCCCTGTCCCTGCCCAGATGCCTGTTTGTTACCGGTGCTTTCTCCTAGAAGAGGGTGCTCCAGCTCATCTATATTCTCCATCCGTGTTTGAAAAGATCAACCACACAAGAGGCCACCACATCCACAGGCAAATGTAATCTACAAATTGGTTGGCCGAGCGTTTCCCCTAAGAGCGTCCGATGGGTTTATACCAAGGCAGCTGCTTTGATGGCTGTAGTGTTTTAGTGATAATCCATCTTTAATCCTATTCTTTAATTTTTCTCTTGTTATGGCGCAGGGTCCAGAGGACGACACATGACAAGTTTATCCTGAAGGCTGTGAGATGCCTGAAGTTGTGTTGGATTATTAAAGAAGATGTTTTCCTGATATCAGAAACTATTTTTGTCAAGCTTGATTTTTCAGGTTGGTCCCACTTTGCCCATCTCATGTGACTGAATGGCATCAGTGTTCACAAAGTTTGCTCTCATACAGCAACACAAGAACAAAAAGTGACAATAAAGGTTCCTGATAAGGTTGAGATACGAAAAAAGGTCAAGTAGGACTTTACACAGGAGTGTTTCTCTTTAGCTGCTCAGGATGGAAATATTTTGGGGTATAGTAAATTGCTGCAGCAAAAATAATAAAAAGCATTTCCTAGGCGTTGTGGCATCTTGTCGGTTGTTTCTTTCCCTCGGTGAGGAACTTTCTGAAGCTGGATAAAGACATAACCTCCAACATTGGTGCTGTGAATAGATTTGAAACTTAAAATGTGAAAGCAGTAAGGCTAAAGAAATAGAATCCTATTGACTTGCCAACATGCCTGTTGTTCTTTTGGAGCAGCAGGAACCGATAATGAGGAAACAACAGTCCTCAGGTGCTGATTTTTGGCTGGGGTTTAGCTCCTCGGTGGGGAAGCTCTCCAGTGTGACAAATGCACCCCATCAGCATTAAAAGCTTCTCACTCGGGGAAACAAGGAGTTGCTTTAGTCTCCATCCGGTTGTCCAACAAGGACGATGACCTCTGTAAAGAAAAGAGCGAAGCCACAAAACATTTAGATTTGGCATTTTAACAGTTGAGTGCAATGAAAAAGTACAGTATTAGAGGTTTCTTCTGTTTCAGATGACAAAATTAGCTTTGATATTAGACAGATAATATAAGTAAGTAATATCACAACATGAAGTAGGCTAAAAGATCTCAAAAAGCAACACATTATGGAACGATCTACATAAGACGATCAACATCATTTATATCTATCAGTCTGGGAAGCTATTTCTAAGGCTTTAGAATTCCAGCAAATCAGGGTAAGAGCCATGATCCACAGGTCCCAAAATGACCTAGAACAACATCTAAAGCACTGCAGGCTTCACTTGTTTTAGCTATGGTGAGTGTTCAAGATATGACAGTGAGAACCTCATGCCAACAGTCAAACATGGTGGTGGTAGTCTAATGGCTGGGGTCAACTTTGCTGCTTCAGGACCTGGAAGACTTGCCATTATTGATGGTGCTATTATTTCTGCTCTCTAACACAAAATCCTAAACGAAAATGTGCAGCCTTCAGTTTGTGACCTTCAGCTCAAGCACATTTGGGATAAGCAGTATGACAGTGATCCAAAGCACACCAGCAAGCTCTCCTCTGAATTGCACAAAAAAGCAAAATGAAGGTTTTGGTGTGGCCTAGTTAAAGTCTAGACTTAATTCTGTTCATGCTAGAAACCCCTACAATGTGGCTGTTTTGAAACAATTCTGCAAAGAAGAGTAGGCTGGAATTCCCCCACAGCGATGTGGAAGACTCACTGCCAGTTATCACAAATGCAATTATTACTCTGCTTACCTTTGTAAGATATTTAACAAAATCATGATCTGAAACATTTAAGTGTGACAAAATATGGTTGAAATCTGTAAGGGGGCTAATGTCACTTTTATTATTCCTGCAGCTGAATGAGTTGGGCTAATATCACAAGAACAAAGTTCTGTTTATTGGCTCCTGAGGTGCTTATTGGACCTCAGGAAGAAAATCTCTGTGTTGCTGATAATTAACTCATTTACTCTGTTTCTGCAACCCAAGTTAATTCCTAATGTAATTCTCTGGGCTCAGACTGGTTTAATTAGCTCAGTGTCAGCTCAGATTACTGTGATATGGATGGACACCCATGTAGATTTCATAGCAAATAAAGTCTTGCTGGAAGTTGCACATATGTTGCAATTGTAAAATAGAGATTGGAGATGAAAGAATGAACGCGAAGTTGTGGAAAATGCTGAAAATCCGCATATATGTTGTTAGAGTGTTTTCAGGCAACCACTAAAGTCAAACTGCAGTAATTAGATGTTAAATGAAAACCTTCAAGGGTTAAATGGTGGAGGATCTCACTTCTGCATGTAAACAGTCAGTGTAGTTTATCCAAACTGATAATTACTCCTTTAATGAAAGCCGAATCTAATAACAAGAGGCTGCTAATGTAAATGTTTCCTTCCAGGAAAATAAATCCACATCGTTTTGAAACCAGTGCAGTGATCTTACATCATCTGTTGTTACTGTGCTTCATTTTTACAACTTTATTTAATGCAAAAGCGGTTTCTCTACACACTGAAAAAAACCCAAATGATTGTGATTTGAATTTGTGCACATGTGACAGGCAGCAGTACATTGTCATTAGTCTGGTCACTGAATGCAACACAGGGAATTGTTGGGAGTTATATGATTCCCAGATTTGTGTTCCCTCTTCCTATTAAAGTGAAAGACAATATTTTATTAAATGTTCTTTAGTTTTTGTTAACTTGTTCCACTTTCAAGCTCGGAATATGACTATGCTTAAAATACAGACTGGTTAGGGTTAGAAGAATCACAACTTGCACTGACATCAATAAATATTAAAAACGTCATTGTTTTCTCCCATAGCTTAGCAGAGGATTGACCTCATCATTTTTGCACAATAATAAAAATGTAGTGCAATCATAGTGCAGTTTCATGCTACGTTCAGAGCAATGCAAATGCATAAAAAAATTAATCTATTACTATTTATCATTATTGCTTTAAAACAGTAATTGCTCACATGGCTGTAAAGTGGTCAGCAGAGTGCAATGGGCTGACAGTATGAGCTGCCAAACCCCTTAAGAAGAAAAAAAATCAAAATGTTATGATCAAAATTTAACAAAAAAAATGTTAGAGAACTTTTGTAACAATCCTGCAATAACCCAAACACATTAACACCATGCTATGATGTAAATCTTCAGGAGTAAAACTAGTAATATATAAAATATAATTCATTTATAATTGAACTAAGTAGCTTCACAAATTAATTTCTATCATGTGGTTTTATGATAATCATATCAGAAAAATATATATACAGTGGCACAAATATGGAGTTACTATGTCAGTTTTTTTTTTATTTCCCATCAAAAAAACTTTGAATATGAAACAAATCAAGTTTAGGCTGCATCATCCATCACTGACCCACTTTCATCCAGTCATAAACCAGTCTAAACCTGCTTCTCTTCAACTAAAAAGCTGGTAACTTTAACTGTTTTTTTACTGTTTAGGTGTGAATGACTGTTCTGTTTTGTTTCTTTTCCTTTAGTCGATTTCTTCCAGTTTCCTCATGTTGGGATTAAAAAACATTGCACGTTAGTTTATTTGAGACAAACAAAACTACTTCTCTGCGTCGGGAATTCATTGGAGGCTCAGAGTTCGGCTGTTTTTTTCTGTCCTGACACTTTGATGCTGTTTTTGATCTAAATGTTTCCATTTTGCCTCCTGAACATTTTCTTTGTACTTTCTTTAGACCCAGCTGTCATCTTTTGCCCAACCCTGTGTTCATTTACCTTCTTGAAGGAGTTTTCTTGTCTTTTCCATTGTTTCAGCAGACAGTTGTTTTGCTGGGGCCATCTTTTCTGTCACTGCTGCAGCTTATTAAGGTCTGCAGAAACTCTGTTAACAACTGACTCATTTGTTTGAATTACACTTGTGTAGGCATGTAGATAGATCAAATTTTTAATTTTGTTGTACTCGTAACAATGACAATAAAGGATATTCATTCATTCATTTTAGAAATGGGAGTTTAAACAAAAATTCAACATGGAAGACTCACCACCCCGCCGCGTCCAATCACTCCTCACTGGCTGCTCCAATCAACGGCAGGTCCGCACTTCTCCTCAGCCAATCATCTCCCAGAGCATCACTTTCAAAGACCCTTTGCATGGAAGACACTCTTCTGCTGAGCTTCGACAATCAGCTGTGACATGTCAGACTACTTTCCTGCGACTTGGCGGTTCCTCCTACTGTTTGTATCAATCCCGCCCTCCTTCCTCCTCCTCCGCTTGTAGGAGCGATCGACTGGCCTCCTGCCTAATGGCCCCTTTTCCCCTCGTCTCAGCTCCGGGCATGTGGAAAGCGCCTTAAGAACTCCTCCTAAGTGTTGCTGAAGTCGCCCTGCCTTCACCGCGGCTCCCGCCGCCGCGTCACCCGGCCCGGCTTCTCCAGTGGTTCTCCTCCGATCTCGTTTCTCAACCTGATCTTCCCGCTCCCCAGGCTCCGACGTCTTCTTCTACTCCAGTCAACTCACAGTCTTCCTTGCTTCATTCATCTCGAGGTTGATCACTGTTTCGCTTTACCTGATGGCTTAATGCTGTGTTTAAATTATCTACTCCCCACCTTTCTAAGAATCCCCTTTGGCGAGCTTTCGGCCGCCTTTAAGCATTTCAGAGACGTCTTCTGTTCTGTAATCTGAGCGTAGAATAAGTGTGATACCTATTCCTCTCTTATCGTCGACCTTCTTTTCAAACATGGCTTCCAGATTTTTCTATGTATCACAAATCCTTCTCTGCCAAAGCTGCGTCCAAACTGGTTTATTCTCGCCACTAAATTATTGTGATTCAGGCTTGGCTCCCTCAGCTCAAGTCTGATTCCTTCGCTTAGCAAACCTTTGCATCGCTCGTAATACTCCTCTTTACCCCGTTTGCATTCCTACCTTCTTAGCTTTTATTACTTATTGCTTCGACGTCCTTCCTCTCAAACTCCCTTACTTTAAGAGTTTATTAGCCGGCATTAACTTCTAAGGGCCACTTTTCGAACCCATTCCAAGCCTTTTTTCAAATCATTCCATTAAACTTTTACTCTAAGGTCTATAAAATCATAGCATTCCTGAGTCAGATCCGAGGAGACTTATCACTCCTCCCATCTTAAAAGTTCTTCTCCTAGTGCTCCGTTCAGGCCCTTCTTCATCTCACTTAAAATTTATTCTTTCCAGCGTCCTATAAAAGCTAAAAGCCAGGCGCTGGAAAGAAGAAATTTTAAGTGAGATGAAGAAGGGCCTGAACGGAGCTTCCTTAGACCCCTCCGTGAACCGCCACCTTAACGTGGTGGAGGGGTTTGAGTGCTCAAATGATCCTAGAGGCTATGTTGCCTGGGGCCTAAATGCCCCTGGTAGGGTCTCCCATGGCAAACAGGCTCTAGGGCCAAGCCCAAACGAGAGACGCGAGGCCATCCCCCAGTGGGCCCACCACCTGCAGGGGGAACCGCGAGGGACCGGAGCAAAGAGGATTGGGTGGCGGACGAAGGTGGAGACCTCAGCGGCCCGATCCCCGGATGCTTAGGCTGGCTCTAGGGACGTCGAATGTCACCTCGCTGGGGGGGAAGGAGCCTGAGCTTGTGCAGGAGGTCGAGAGATATCGACTAGAAATAGTCGGGCTTGCCTCCACGCACAGCGTGAGCTCTGGAACCCATCTCCTTGAGAGGGGTTGGACTCTCTTCTACTCTGGAGTGGCCCACGGGGAGAGGCGGCGGGCTGGTGTGGGTTTGCTTGTTGCCCCCCAGCTCAGCCGTCTCGTTTACCCCAGTGGATGAGATTGTCGTATCCCTGCGCCTTCGGGTTGGGGATAGGTCTCTCACTGTCGTCTCGGCCTACGGGCCGAGCGTTAGTGCGGAGTACCCAGCCTTCTTGGTGTCCCTGTCGGGGGTGCTGGATAGTGCCCCTCCCGGGGACTCCATTATTCTGCTGGGGGACTTCAACGCCCACGTGGGAAATGACAGTGACACATGGAGAGGCGTGATCGGGAGGAATGGCCTCCCCGATCTGAATCCGAGAAGTGTTTTGTTATTGGACTTCTGTGCTAGTCACGGATTGTCCATAATGAACACCATGTTCAAACATAAGGGTGTCCATCAGTGCACTTGGCACCAGGACACCCTAGGCAGGAGGTCGATGATCGACTTTGTTGTCGTATCATCAGACCTTCAGCCGCATGTTTTGGACACTCTGGTGAAGAGAGGGGCTGAGCTGTCCACTGATCACCACCTGGTGGTGAGTTGGATCCGCTGGAGGAGGAGACAGCCGGACAGACTTGGCAGGCCCAAGCGCATAGTGAGGGTCTGCCGGGAACGCCTGGCGGAGCCCTCGGCCAGGGATGTATTCAACTCCCACCTTTCGGGAGAGCTTTGACCAGATCCTGGGGGATGTTGGAGACATAGAGTCTGAGTGGACCATGTTCTCCGCATCTATTTTCGATGCTGCTGTCCGTAGCTGTGGCCGTAAGGTCTGTGGTGCCTGTCGCGGGGGCAATCCCAGAACCCGGTGGTGGATACCGGCAGTAAGGGATGCTGTCAAGCTGAAGAAGGAGTCCTATCGGCTGTGGTTGGCTTGTGGGACTCCTGAGGCGGCTGACGAGTAACGTGAGGCCAAGCGGGCCGCGGCCCGGGCAGTGGCAGAAGTAAAAACTCGGGCCTGGGAGGAGTTCGGTGAGGCCATGGAGAAGGACTACCGGTTGGCCTTGAAGCGATTCTGGCAAACCGTCCGGTGCCTCAGGAGGGGGAAGCAGTGCTTCGCCAACACTGTTTATATTGGGGGTGGGAGGCTGCTGACCTCGACTGAGGACATTATCGGGCGGTGGAAGGAGTACTTCGAGGATCTCCTCAATCCTGCCATCACGCATTCCATGGTGGAAACAGAGGTTGGGGACTCGGGGTTGGACTCTTTCATCACCCAGGCTGAAGTCACCGAGGTGGTTAAAAAGCTCCGCGGTGGCAGGGCTTCGGGGGTGGATGAGATCCGCCCTGAGTACCTCAAATCTCTGGATGTTGTTGGGCTGTCATCGTTGACACGCCTCTTCAACATTGCGTGGCGGTCGGGGACAGCGCCTCTGGACTGGCAGACTGGGGTGGTGGTCCCCCTTCATAAGAAGGACCTGTTCCCGGTGCATGTTGGACTCCGGCAGGGCTGCCCTTTGTCACCAGTCCTGTTCATAACTTTTATGGACAGGATTTCTAGATGCAGCCAAGGGCTGGAGGGGGTCTGGTTTGGGGACCAGTGGATTTTGTCTCTTCTTTTTGCGGATGACGTGGTCCTGCTGGCCCCCTCTAGCCAAGACCTACAGATTGCGCTGTGGCGGTTCGCAGCCGCGAAGCGGCTGGGATGAGGATCAGCTCCTCCAAGTCCGAGGCCATGGTACTCAACCGGAAAAGGGTGGCTTGTCCTCTTCAGGTTGGAGGGGAGTTCCTGCCTCAAGTGGAGGAGTTTAAGTATCTCGGGGTCTTGTTCACGAGTGAGGGAAGAATGGAGCGGGAGATCGACAGACGGATCGGTGCGGCTGCCGCAGTAATGGGGGCACTGTGCCGGTCCGTTGTGGTGAAGAGAGAGCTGAGCCGAAAAGCAAAGCTCTCAATTTACCGGTCAGTCTACGTTCCTACCCTCACCTATGGCCATGAACTTTGGGTCATGACCGAAAGAACGAGATCCCGAATACAAGCGGCTGAAATGAACTTCCTCCGTAGGGTGGCCGGGCACTCCCTTAGAGATAGGGTGAGGAGCTCGGCCATCCGGGAGGAGCTAGGAGTAGAGCCGCTACTCCTCCACATCGAGAGGAGCCAGTTGAGGTGGCTCGGGCATCTATACCGGTTGCCTCCTGGACGCCTTCCTCGGGAGGTGTTCCAGGCACGTCCCACCGGGAGGAGGCCCAGGGGACGGCCCAGGACACGCTGGAGGGACTATGTCTCTCGGCTGGCCTGGGAACGCTTTGGGCTCCACTCGGAGGAGCTGGAGGAGGTGTCTGGGGAGAGGGACGTCTGGGCGTCTCTGCTGAGTCTGCTGCCCCTGCGACCCGGATAAGCGGTAGACGACGAGTACGAGTACGAGTACGAGCTTCCTTAGAGTAGGGGAATTTACTACCCCATCAAGCTCATCTGATTCTGCTAGAGTCCTAACGACTCTTCATCCAAAGTTCTATCCCGGTTATTTTAAATTTATGTTAAACATTCTAAAAAGGTCCTTGCTTTTATCTTCATTGCTCGTTTTAATGGTCCATCCTGCCCTTTTATGTCATGCTAAATTCGCCATCAAACGGCACAAACTCATTTCGAAGGCGGCCACTTTAGCTGCCTCACCAGGAGTTTTGATTTCTTCACTCCAACAACTCGGCTGCTGGTCTCCTCAGCGTTCTCTTCGTATGTCTGTCCTGACCTCCAATTTGTCTTATCCACTCAACGATTTATCAGTTCTTGGGTAACAACTTTCACAATTACTGGTGGTGGTCGGCCTTATCCAATTTTTTCCTCTAGCTAGATCAATTATTAATCTTCCTTCTCTATTCCTGGTTCTCTTATCTAACCATTTTAAATTTGCATATTTTATTCTCCTATTTCAATTCATGTACCATGTTTTTAGATAGTTTTATTCCAGTTTTCTCTCTTTCAGATGCACCTGGATCTCTGCCACTGGCAGGCAATTCCAACCAGCCTCATCATGCTCCTCATTCAGCCTCTTCAGGCTCATCACTATCTACGCCATTGGCGGGCGTTTCATGCGGCCGTCAGGCTCACACACGCCATTGGCAGGCATTTACAAACATGCCTTGGCAAGCATCTCAATCCTAAGCCTTGTCAGGGATTCATCTAACCACCTTGACACTGCCAGGTGCAGCCCATCTTCACCCGACCTGGCATTGGCCATCCACGCATCTTCAGTCATAACTCAGGGTAAGCCCATTGAAGACTAATAATTATAAAATTTTGGTCTGCGTTTTACTCCCCGCTCATCTCAGATAATCAATAACTAATCTCTTTCAGTTTAGCCTCAGCCTGGCCTCGGCCCTTTTGGGGGAAGACGTACCTAATCATAATCCTAAGATGTTTATTCAAACCTACTTCATCCTCAGCGTTTACATCTCCCTCAGGGGTCCGAGCGCCAAATAAATCTTTCATTAATAAATTCTTTAACCATCTTCTTGTTGTTTCTCCGTTATGTGAGTCTTTCCAGGTTGAAATGGAGTTTAAACGAAAATTCAACATGGAAGACTCACCACCCCCGCCGCGTCCAATCACTCCTCACTGGCTGCTCCAATCAACGGCAGGTCCGCACTCCTCCTCAGCCAATCATCTCCCAGGGCATCACTTTTAAAGACCCTCGGCATGGAAAACACCGCTCTTCTGCCATCCTTCGAACTCCTTCCATACCAAGGCCTACACCACCACCAGGATCGTATACCAGGGGAGGTAAGACGTACCTAATCATAATCCTAAGATGTTTATTCAAACCTACTTCATCCTCAGCGTTTATGTCTCCCTCAGGGGTCCGAGCGCCAAAGAAATAATCTTTCATTAATAAATTCTTTAACTGTCTTCTTGTTGTTTCTCCGTTATGTGAGTCTTTCCAGTTGAAATGCTAATTAAACCCTAATTCAGTATTTTTTTCCTTTAACTGAATCAAATATGCACAATTTATTGCGATATTTTGAATTCTGATCAGCTATTAAATAGAATTGTTTTAAGTTGTACCAATTTTCTTTTTATTTTGCTAGAATAGAAATTTTCGTTAAATGAGGAAAAAAAGCATTTTCCTCATTTTCATATGTTAAAATGGTCCAGTCAAAGTCCAAACCTAAATACAATTGGGAATGTGCCATTCAAATTGATAATTTGTACCCTGATGCTCTTTGCCCAATGTGACAGGGCCTGAACTGTAATGCAAAGGGCAAAAAATTTAGTTTTAGATGTACAAAGCTGGTAGAGACATACAAGCAAAAGATTTGCAGCTGTAAATGCAGTGAAAGGTGGTTCTACACTATTTGGTACCCCGAATGCAAGTATTGACTTGAAAACATGCATGCTTTAAGGTAAAAGTACTTGACAACCATGTTTCCTTTTCCTTCTGTTTCACAGTTGTGCAATACTTTTGGCTGATTTAAAACTTACAACTCGTACTTGTCGTCTTCCGCTTATCCAGGACCGGGTTGCTGGGGCAACAGACTCAGTAGAGACGCCCAGACGTCCCTCTCTCCAGACACCTCCTCCAGTTCCTCCAGGGGGAGCCCAAGGCGTTCCCAGGCCAACCGAGAGACATAGTCCCTCCAGCGTGTCCTGGGCCATCCCCTGGGCCTCCTCCCGGTGGGACGTGCCTGGAACACCTCACGAAGAAAGCGTCCAGGAGGCATCCGGTATAGATGCCTGAGCCACCTCAACTAGCTCCTCTCAATGTGGAGGAACAGCGGCTCTCCTCCGAGCCCCTCCCGGATGGCCGAGCTCCTCACCCTATCTCTAAGGGAGTGCCCGGCCACCCTACGGAGGAAGCTCATTTCAGCCGCTTGTATCCGGGATCTCGTTCTTTCGGTCATGACCCAAAGTTCATGGCCATAGGTGAGGGTAGGAACGTAGACTGACCGGTAAATTGAGAGCTTCGCTCAGCTCTCTCTTCACCACAACGGACCGGCACAGTGCCCCCATTACTGCGGCAGCCGCACCGATCCGTCTGTCGATCTCCCGCTCCATTCTTCCCTCACTCGTGAACAAGACCCCGAGATACTTAAACTCCTCCACTTGAGGCAGGAACTCCCCTCCAACCTGAAGAGGACAAGCCACCCTTTTCCGGTTGAGTACCATGGCCTCGGACTTGGAGGAGCTGATCCTCATCCCAGCCGCTTCGCGGCTGCGAACCGCCACAGCGCAATCTGTAGGTCTTGGCTAGAGGGGGCCAGCAGGACCACGTCATCCGCAAAAAGAAGAGACAAAATCCACTGGTCCCCAAACCAGACCCCCTCTGGCCCTGTCCATAAAAGTTATGAACAGGACCGGTGACAAAGGGCAGCCCTGCCGGAGTCCAACATGCAGCGGGAACAGGTCCGACTTAGTGCCGGCAATGCGGACCAAACTCCTGCTCCGCTCGTACATGGACCGGATGGCCCCTAATAAAGGGCCCCCGATTCCGTACTCCTGGAGCACCCCCCACAGGGCATCATGAGGGACACAGTCGAATGCCTTCTCCAGGTCCACAAAACACATGTGAACCGGTTGGGCAAACTCCCATGAACCCTCGAGCACCCTGTAGAGGGTATAGAGCTGGTCCAGTGTTCCACGGCCGGGACAAAAACCACACTGCTCCTCCTGAAGCTGAGGTTCGACTATCGGCCGGACTCTCCTCTCCAATACCCTGGCGTAGGCCTTACCAGGGAGGCTGAGGAGTGTGATCCCCCTGTAGTTGGAACACACCCTCCGGTCCCCCTTCTTATGAAGGGCAGACTGGGGTGGCCTTGCCACCGCGGAGCTTTTTAACCACCTCGGTGACTTCACTGGGTGATGAAAGAGTCCAACCCCGAGTCCCCAGCCTCTGTTTCCACCACGGAATGCGTGATGGCAGGATTGAGGAGATCCTCGAAGTACTCCTTCCACCGCCCAATAATGTCCTCAGTCGAGGTCAGCAGTCTCCCACCCCCACTATAAACAGTGTTGGCGAAGCACTGCTCCCCCCTCCTGAGGCTCCTTCTTCAGCTTGACAGCATCCCTTACTGCCGGTGTCCACCACCGGGTTCTGGGATTGCCACCGCGACAGGCACCACAGACCTTACGGCTGCAGCTAGATGCGGAGAACATGGTCCACTCGGACTCTATGTCTCCAACATCCCCCAGGATCTGGTCAAAGCTCTCCCGGAGGTGGGAGTTGAATACATCCCTGGCTGAGGGCTCCACCAGGCGTTCCCGGCAGACCCTCACTATGCGCTTGGGCCTGCCATGTCTGTCCGGCTGTCTCCTCCTCCAGCGGATCCAACTCACCACCAGGTTGTGATCAGTGGACAGCTCAGCCCCTCTCTTCACCAGAGTGTCCAAAACATGCGGCAAAGGTCTGATGATACGACAACAAAGTTGATCATCGACCTCCTGCCTAGGGTGTCCTGGTGCCAAGTGCACTGATGGACACCCTTATGTTTGAACATGGTGTTCATTATGGACAATCCGTGACTAGCACAGAAGTCCAATAACAAAACACCACTCGGATTCAGATCGGGGAGGCCATTCCTCCCGATCACGCCTCTCCATGTGTCACTGTCGTTTCCCACGTGGGCGTTGGAGCGTGAGAGACCTATCCCCAACCCGAAGGCGCAGGGATACGACAATCTCATCCAGTGGGGTAAACGAGACGGCTGAGTTGGGGGGCAACAAGCAAACCCACACCAGCCCGCCGCCTCTCCCCGTGGGCCACTCCAGAGTAGAAGAGAGTCCAACCCCTCTCAAGGAGATGGGTTCCAGAGCTCACGCTGTGCGTGGAGGCGAGCCCGACTATTTCTAGATGATATCTCTCGACCTCCCGCACAAGCTCAGGCTCCTTCACCCCCAGCGAGGTGACATTCGACGTCCCTAGAGCCAGCCTAAGCATCCGCTGAGGTCTCCACCTTCGTCCGCCACCCAATCCTCTTTGCTCCGGTCCCTTGCGGTTCCCCCTGCAAGTGGTGGGCCCACTGGGGGATGGCCTCGCGTCTCTCGTTCGGGCTGGGCCCGGCCGGGTCCCGCGAGGAGCAATCCGGCCACCAGGCGCTCTCCGACGAGTCCCGATCCCGGGCCTGGCTCCAGGGTGGGACCCCGGCTCCACCGTACCGGGCGACGTCACGTGCCTCGATATTTTCGTCCTCATGAGGGATTCTTGAACCACTCTTTGTCTGACCCATCACCTAGAGCCTGTTTGCCATGGGAGACCCTACCAGGGGCATGTAGGCCCCAGACAACATAGCCTCTAGGATCATTTGAGCACTCAAACCCCTCCACCACGTTAAGGTGGCGGTTCAAGGAAACATACAATCCCAATAAAATACCTTAAAGACTATAATGGCCTCTTTAAATAAAAGGTTGGCCATTTTAACCTGCTTTCCACTCTGTAAAATATGGCCATATATATTTAACAATCAGGCTGTGGCGATAGAGACGATGTAAAAATCAGCAGCAGGGGAAATACTGCTGTGAGCAATCTAATTAGCAAATATGGAAAAATGATCTTCACTGAGTCTTAAGAGTCTTTTTATTCCAGTTTTGATAATAAAATGTCATTTCACCAAACTACATTATAGCTCATCAGTAAGTATTCAAAGCAGCTTACAGGATGGATTAAATAACTCACTTGAACACACCATAGAAAAAACGGAGCTGGGATAATTGGCTATTTTTAGCTGACGTGGTGCTAAGGGTTTTATTTTCTGCTCACCTCCTGCAGGGGAAGCACCTCTTGTTATGAACAAGCAGTGATTTTCCAACACATGTGGATGTCAGGCACTCATGTGTACTTCTGCCCACTCATGCAATGCTCTTTCCCAGCCTTCCCTAACTCTTCTGCCCTTTTCCCAATCCCTGCAGCCTCATTCCAGGAGAGATGCACTCAGCTTTTTTACACACCGCTTCCTGCTTCTCCTCTTCTGCCTATCCAGTAAAAAGACTTCTGTCAGCTGCAATATAAGCCTTCCTCATTTTTCTGACTAAAGCTCATAAAACACCCCGTCAGGTGGAGAGGAGCTTGCAAGGACACCACTGCAAATCACTGCTGATCCTCTTCTACTCTCCTACTTTGGTATAGAGTTCTCTCAAATGCATCCGCTGCGTTACTGTTATCCGTACATAATCCTGCAAATGTTTGCAGAGCCACTGAACAAAACTTTTTTAATGAAATGCAAAGAAATCTCGCTGAAATGTTCAGTGTCAAGTGTCACTGTTGACACTCTTGAGGATTTTTAGCAACTCTGCAGTCTTTTTTCTGTCTCAGCGCACACGCTAGCTAATCATCCTGGAGGAATCTGCTGTAATGCTTCAGCTGATACAATTTAAAGCGGATGCAGATAAAAGCAGGCGCTGCACACCCTCACAGCCTCTAATAAAAAGACATCTTGACTAACAGAAATGTCAAGCTGAGGAGACCCGATCGTGCTATTCAGTAATGTCAAAGGAAAAAATACGAGTGCCCTGCTGCTTATTAAATGGCCCTGTTGATTTCATTTCCCAACCGTTTTCTCTTTCTGACTCTGCCTGATGAGTGCAGAGGAAACCAAACAGAAAAGATAAGCAAAAAAAAAAAAAACAAAACAGGCAGGAACATAGAGAGCTCAAAGTGACACCATGTTCCTATGGAAACACATTCACCGTCAAGTGGAGCAGGAGAAATGAAGCTGAGGCTAATTTACCATTTCAGTACTGTTCCTCTGCTTGGTTCGATAAACACTGGCATTGCCGTACCATCTAGTAAGGAGGTTTCTGTCATTATATAGCTGCAGAGGACAAGTAATATCCTTGGCATGATTTAAAACAAATACAGTCACACCAGGCGCTGACTTTATTTGAACCCTCGTGAGTAGAACATGTGTGCATAAACTGTAATAAAACCACAGCATGCTTGGCTCTGACCTCTGACACTTATGTTTCCAGCCTATCCTTCGGTCATTTTCAGCCTTGCTTGCACCATTTATTCTTTCAAGCCCCCCGCCCCACAAGTACAATGGCATGCATCAACATCAAACCAAGAAAACACACGCTGCTCACACAGCTGCTGCTCGTGTGCAGAGAGGCCAGAGGAATAAGAAGTCATCCATCTGCAATATGTTGCACATGATTCCAGCATCTCTCTTCAGGGAGCGCGTTGCTCTGTATGTATGTTAGGGACACAGACATCCTAGTGTGAAGGCATTGGATATTGCTCACAATTTTATACTGTGTATGTGTGTGTGTGTGTGTGTGTGTGGTTTCAGTGACAATGAGAGCAACTGAAAATCTGGTTGACAATTTCTTCAGGACTGAAATATATGGATATACTGGCTGCAGGCAGAAAGGGCCACATTCCCATAAAAAAAGAATACACTGCAATAATTAAATAAACTTTATTGCCAACAGTATTGAGTCACAGCACAAATGAATTCTGGTGTTCCGATCACTTCCACAGCAGCAGGTGTATTAAGTTTAGTGTGGAGAAACTTGATTGGCCTGCACAGAGTCCTGACCTCAACCTTCTTGAACACCTTTGGGATGAATTAGGGCAGAAGCTGCAATTCTGGTTTTCTCCTCTAACTATGAATACACTTCTAAACCTTGAGAAGGATGTTTACAGAATAGTTAAAGTTGCTGATGCTGGGAACAGCAGGTCTATCAACAAATTGGATTTAATAGATTAAGAATTGGACATCATCAAAGTTCATGTAAAAGTAGACAGGCAAATACTTATATGCAATATGGTGTAAATGTCTTTTTAGATAAATACATTTAAATATATGTATATCTATATATGTGTCTTAAAAATAATGAATTTAAAGTAAAGCAAATGTTATCATTTTACCAAATGAGTGTAAAGGAAATAAAAATGAGTTGCAAAATAAGAAAACCATAAATGTATTTATATGTGAAAGCAGGCTTTTCCTTTTGATTCTAATTTTGCCACATTCTTAGCTTTCTCTCAGCCACATTCACCTACGCTCATAAGTTGGCAGCCTAACATGTTCCCCAAATATCAGCATCTCAGATTAAGGCCCACATATATTTTATACAGGATTAGCATCAGCTGAAATGTTTAAATTTGATGGATAAAGTCAACTTTTATGTTTTAGATTTATTTTTATGAGACAGAAAACTGAGAATTCCTGAGAATTTTAGCTCAAATATCAAGTGAAGTGAAATTTTATGTATATATCACATTTAAAGTCTAATTTCTTACGTTCTAAAGGGTTGCACAAAGTATGAAATAATCAAAAAGATAATAGGCTAGAATAGGGGTTTGAATTCAGAAAAGAAAAACCTAACCAAGTAAAACAAAACTCCGGCCGTGGTGAAAATGTTTGCCATGATTCTTAAAATCAAGAGATAAAACTTTAAATTGGATCCTGAAAAGGAGAGGATGTCGATAGGAAGGCCAGCACAGAAGGGATGAGATGTAATAATGCAGCTTCCTCACACTGAGAAGCAGCCGCAGGAACTGAAAGCGTATAAAGCACCAAGACTAGGGGTGCAACAGTACACGATGTATTCATACTGAAAATATCTGGTACAACCCTGTTGGATCAGTCTACCAAGCAAACACCTTGTTTTATACCTGGACACCTGCAAAATATTTATGTGCAGTACTAAGAATGCAAGAGTGAATGATGTTTGGATCTATGGCATCAAAAGCAGCAGTGAGAACCAAAACCACCAGCACTGTCAACAGCTAAAAATAAATGATCAAATAAATGAAATCAAGAAGTGATAACACTTAGTCATAAGTACCTTTTTCCAAAAGGAAATTATACATATTCTAAAATATTCTATTAGGATACTTAGAAATCTGAATCATTAGCTGCTATATGTCAAAACAAGGGCATTGTCAGTAAAAATACAATAACATAGCACTGTTTTGTTTGTACGTCTTATTGTGAAACATGGAGTAGGAACGTATAATGGTATCTGGTAGAATTAATGGTAATATTGTTTCCTGATATATCCCTAAGGCAGCCTCTCTGGATCTGCTGCATCATGCACTGATTTGTTGTTTAACAGCATATTTAATAAGTATTTAAATGAAAGAAGCGGCCATGTAGCTCTGCAGCAGCGGACCTGGTCAAAGTCACCCACCTGGGATGACTTGGGCTCTGTTGTACTGAAAAAAGGTGGAAACTTCTTCAGTTAAAACAACAAATAACTACATTAAAGAATCACATATATACATATCAAAAAAGAAGTTTAAATACACTCAACATGGTTAGTTGTTGTATAAATGATGTGTTTGAACCGTTCCTTTTTCTTTGGAAACTATCGTACAATCAACACTGGAATGATTTGTAGTGAGAACTGTAGATTTTCTCTAATCAGAATTCAAGAAACGGGCTCAAATTTATAAACTTTCACCTGAAGCTTTTAATGAGTGATGCCGAAGGGTCTTAAATGTTGTTTAAGTCACCTCTCTGCAAAGGTCTGAAAGGAGATCCAAACTGTCACCTGACAGTGAAAGGAAATTGATTAGAGGTTAAAAATGGATCCAAAACACACATCAAAACTGGTTTTGGAATGGACAAAACACCCGATCTGGTTCAGATTAGAGAAATATTATGATAAATTCAAAAAATATATGTTGTATGTACCCAACTTGAAATCTGTATGATTCGATTGAACTGACTTTTTAAAGTGCCTTGAGACAACATGTGTTGTGAATTGGGACTATATAAATAAATTGAATTGAATTGAAAAAATGCTCCAAATTCTTGTTTTGAAAAATCACTGAAGTTGCTGCTGGAAAAAAACCAGCATAAATAAATCAATAAGACAAATTAAACCATGTTTCTCAAACTCTGACAGCCCTTCATAAGGGTTGCGACAGCTGCTTGTTTGTTGTTTGAATAAAGTATTTTTTGTGGTGTAAAAAAAGCTGTGAAAATGTCTTCTAACACTCCCATCAGCTGACAAGAGTTGCCAAACTGCCACAACGATTACTCCGGACTTAACACAAACTGGTTACTGATTCTGCACAGATGTCATCCTGACTGTTTGCATCATCCAAACAGCAGCGCAGTGACCTGCACATGCCTGCTTGTGTTTATTTTTCCCTTCCTATGACTGAGAGGAAAAAAATGCACTGCGATATTTTGGGCATCTGCCTTCAATCTGTGAATGTTATATATTGAGGTCAAGTTGCAACATCGTTCCAAATAACAAAACCTGCGTGCATTATGGGACATCTGAGGTAACAAGTTTCATGCAGAACACAGCGGGAACAGTGATGCATCGTGGCTCATCGGCTTGAATTTGAGGAATGACATGTTTATTTTCCTCAGTAAAATCTCTTCCCTTTTTTAATTTTATGTTCTTTATCTTGAAGTTTGTTACCTTATCTGGGGAAGTTTTATGTGCAGACTTCATGCCTTGCAAATGAACTTTTGCAAAAATGTTGCTTTTGACTGCGAAGCTGAGGATCTCTTCAGTTACCTTAAATTGTTTTGGTTATTTACATAACTTTTCGCCTGGCTGCTTAGTCTCTTCTCAGGCAATTAAAACAACAATAAAAATAACTTCTGTCAATTGTTTTACACAGATATGTGAATATGGAGCTGTTGTATTAAATAATCACTTTGGAAAACATATGATCTCATATGATTTAAAAATATAGGATCAGGACAAGTTAACTTATTAATCTTAGTGACTTAAATTGATTTTTATTCTTTTTATCCATGTCTAATGACTGTTGTTTGTGGTTTTGTGTTTTTATTCATGCATGTCTGCAATTTACAAAACCAACTGTGTACAATGACAAGAAAGCCCTTCCATTCTATTCTATTAATTAATAATCTTTTTGTATGCGTATCATTTTATATACCCTTCGTTTTTATTTAGTTTTGCGTTCATCCTGTTTGTTTGAGTCTTGATTTTTCGGAACCCTCAGATGATTTTCTGATCTTACCTGAACATTCTGCTCCTCACTTTTAATTGTTGTGTTTTTCTGCCTATTGTTATCATCACAACCTCAGTGGTGTGCCCACCCACGGCAGAGAAAACCCCCTGCTCTTAATCAAGACCCCTGGCAAGCGAAACACACTGCGTGTTATATTTGGGTTGCATTTTCACATTTTGTCCCCCTGCATGAAACACTGAAGGATGATCACATTCAAAATTAGCACCTGACAAATGACAAGAGTGCTTTCTGCCTCCATCTGGTTGCAGTTCCCTAAAACTGTACACAAGGCTTGTTGTAAACCAGTAAGTGAACCAGTAATGGTAAACAATGGAGCTTTGCAGTATGTGTTTGCATGAGGGGTTGCTCTGCAGCTACAGGACGTAACCTCAGTTCTCCTGTGTGTTGTCATAGGAAAAAGGCTGTTACAGCAAAAAACCTTTCACTAAGATGCAGATACAGATTATTTGAAGATAAATCATCAAGAGAGCCACTATAATGTAAAATATACAGTGCAAAACTACACCAAAAACCCAACAACAGGAATCATTTCAGAATTGCTAAAAAGCTATTTCATTAAAGGTAGGTTTTATATGGAAAAAAACAAGACACAAAAAGTTAAAACCGTTGTTTTCATGTATTAATGTGTAAAATAAAAATATTAAGTCAATATTAAAATATTCATTTTTCCTTTTATTATTTCCTCACCTTCAGGCTGGCTCCGTGCTGTCCTGTCAGGGTAAGACCTCCTGTCCCAGCTGAAACCATCCACAGGGTTGAAGGATTTTGAAGTGGGATCCTTCCTCGCACCGAATATGAAGGAGGTTTAACTATGATTATCTACATGCAGACCTGGACGTGCACAGAGAACTGTACACGTGTTTGTGTGGGAGCTTCAAATGTGGCAATTGGAACTAAAACTTGTCAGCATCCCCTCAGTTGTAAGGATGAAGATGTTACACCTGCTCAGCCTGGCAACAGAAGCCTGCATCCTTTGTCAGAGACTCTCCATCCTCTCCAGCTAAACATTTCCAGTATGCTGTATCCCCACCTCCTCTTCACAGAGAGGATAAGGTCCTTCCTTAATCTTTGCTGCGGTTACTGTGTCAGCTTTCTCTTGTCACTCTGACTTTTCCTCTGTCTCCTCCTCTTCTCCTCTCTGTCCTCTCCCTCTCCTATTTTCTCGCTCCAATGCTTACTGGCTGCCAAACTGGGTCCTAAAGCCTGCTGGTGGACTTCCTTATGGTGCGTTTGTTGTATTTTAATCACTAAGTGGTCCCCCTAAGAATAGTAAATGAACAGACATGCAAAGCGAGGACATTTTGCCTTTTCTTGCCTCTTTAAGAGGATTAGTGAGGCTTCATTTTGGGTTTAGATTAGGATTGGGGTTAAGACCATAAGGATGTTTAAGGTTAGCAGTAGCAGAAGATAAATGTGTGTGGTCTCCAGTGCAAATGTAATATTTGTAGACAAAGAGCAGAAATGAGAAGAAGAATTCTAGTGATTCTGCATGGCGAATAAAAACCACAGAAGTGGATGAATATAAACACAAACCGAGGGGACAGTGTGTCTCTGTGTGGGCTGCTCTCTGTGCAGTGCAGTGTCCCTCTCAGCAGATATGACTCCACTCTGCGTCAGCCCTTTCATGTCCACCTCGCCCTGTGCCCGACTTCAGTCTCAAAGGTCAGGCCACATTAAGATCTTTAAAACGCACGAATAGCCCTCAGTGCTTCTGGCTCGTACATTTTTTGCCTGTTTTAGGGGAGGATAAAGCTCAGGCGTTGGTGGACACCAGCAATCTAAAATCCACAGGGCTTACAATGAGTATTTGATGAGGTGCCCTGCTCTTAGCTCCAATCCCCCCTCCCCCCCAGAAACGGTTTAACTGTTTTTGAGTTGTTTGGTTCGTTGAATCTGGTCGGCTCAGCCACAAAGCTGCCTAAACGAAGGTCCATTTGTCTTTGGCCTCTCAGTACATCATGAGATCAATACGCTCTCTTTAGTTTGAGCACATCCGCAGCTCATCAGTCTATTTTCCATCATTTCCTTTTCTTTCTTTAGCCTTCTCTCTCTGTCTTTCTCCTGCTCTCTCCAATCATCCTTCTCCATTTCTCACGCTCCATTTTATGCTAAACAATGGGGGGATGGGAGGAAGATAGGAGGATTGATTTGGTGGGAGGAAAGGAAAAAGGACACTAATGATATTGCATTAGGTGAGATCAGCATATGCTTTGTTCACATCTGACCAGAAATGATCTCACAGTATTGTCTGACAAGAGAATACAAGAAGGGAATGTTTCTTCTATTTTCTGAAAACCTGAAATGGATTTTTTGAGCTATTTCATTCTCGATTTCAATATAATTTGAATGTAAATCTTTGTGACTGAACATGATTTTGTTCTACAGTGGCTCAAATAGTGCACAAACCCTTGTTTAAATCCCAGGTTCTTGTTATGTAAAAAAAATAAGACCAGAAAAAATTATAATTTGACATTTCTTCTGGCATTATTTAACTGAAACAGAAACAAATCTGTCAGGAGGGAAATGTAAAAAATAAAAAGGTGCAAAAACCTGGTTGCATAATTGTACACACTCCTGAACTATTTTTGGGAGGGTTAGAGCATGTTTTGAAAATCTAATTAACCTGAAATCAGGTCCAGCTGTTCTCGTTGGAATTCCCTGACGTTTCCTACATTTGATTATACAAGTTAAAGTCATTGTTTGCAGAGAAGCTGCAGGGGATCAGAGTTATCTCATGGTACAAAGGTTTCAGTTAGGAGAAAGGTCCAAAACATTTTTTATAAACCGTCCATCTTCCATACCCACTTCTTCTGTACAGGGTCGCGGGGGATCTGGTGCCTATCTCCAACGGTCCATTAACAAAACACAAGGTACATCCTGGACAGGTCGCCAGTCCATCGCAGGGCAACACACAGACACACAGGACAAATAACCATGCACACACCCATTCATATCTAAGGGCAATTTAGAGAGACAAATTAACCTAACAGTCATGTTTTTGGGCTGTGGGAGGAAGGCATAGTACCTGGACAGAAGCCATGCATGCACGGGGAGAACATACAAGCATGCAGAAAGACCCCCAGCCAGGAGTCAAACCCAGGACCTTCTTGCTGCAAGACAACAGTGCTTTTGAACATGTGTGTGTACACTTTTAAGACCCACTGTATGTAAGTTTTGAACAGCAATAGAGAACATAAGATAATAGATTTTTATCTAACTAATAAAAATAAAGATCTGCAGATGTGTTTCTACAGAGAAGTTCAACTGTTATCAGAACTTGGGGGCACTTGCATTAATAATGACCCAACCTTTCTTCAGTGGTGAAAAATTAATGAGGAATGTTCAGCTAAAACATGCAGTCAATCGCAATGACTTGGATTTAGATACAAAGTGCACAACATTAATTTCTGCTAAATAAAAAGAGTGTCCCCTTCAAGAGAATCAATAATGAAAAGGGATAGTTTGTTAAAAGGAGGTCTTGCGGAGTATGTGTAAGTAGTCACTCTCTGACAGCAATGAGATTGATCACAGTTTGGAGATTTAGGACAATTTCTCATGGAGGAGTCAAGCTCAAAGCTTGTCAGTGCAGAAACCCTTCATAATCAAGATCATTTAAAATCTGATGTTTCTAAGCAGTTTCAGTAAAAGGAATATTATATAAAACCGTTATTTTGCAATAAGTTTCTAAACCAAACTACAGCTAAATGCAGTAAATTAGAAGATGAGTTCCAATGAGGCTTGTTTGTCAGATTAAAAGTACCTTTTGGAAATAACTTTTAAGCAGGTACTAAACATACTTTGCATTAAATCCACATTTATGTAGTTTTTTTTTAACTGTTTTATATTGTTCTGATGTAATATTTTAATTATAATGTTGTGTTTTCTTTAGCTGTAAGTGGAAATTCATCATGATTAACAGAAAAAGATTTGAAAACATTAGTCTGTTTATAATTCATCTATATGATGTCTTTCAAGGAAACAAATCAACTGTTTGATATTGTTGTAATTTATTTGAATATGACTCTGTACATTCAGTTTTCTGCTGGCGTCCTACCATGAATCTACCAAGACTATTTGTAATTTCTCTAATCTAACTCCAAACAAACATCTACTGACAGTACAAACAATAGGGATGTATCACTCAAGATCTTTTTCTCTCCAATATCAAACTCAAGTATGAAGTAAAGTAACGTAATTATACGTCCCATCAGCATTTTATGGTCTACATGTTATGATTTGGGTTGTTTGGTTTTTGGTTTCGGGTTTTTTCTTATGTTTTTCACAGTTAAGGTTTTGACTCGTTCTTTTGTTATTATTATTTATTCTTCTTCTTCTTAGATTTTGAATCATGCTTCTGTTTATTATTTTTCTGGTCATGTTTTAGTCTTGTTCATGTTTTGTCAAGTTTGGTTTTGTTTGTATATTAGAGTCTCTGTTTTTGCCGCAGCCACATTTTGTTCTGTCTGTCAATTAAGTTTATTCGGTTCACCTGCTCCAAGTTAATCTGTCTCCTTGCTCCACCTGGTTTTCACTCCATATATACACACCTGTTCAGTTAGTCATCGTGGAAACATTTCTCATGCTCATGTCTTGTATTCTGATAATACTCTTGTCCCGTAGTCACGCCACGCCTGTCTCGCCAGCCTGGCCATGTCTGTTTTGCTTGTTCTGTCTGCCCGTTTGTTGTTTTGTTCCTGCCTCTTTTGAGAGTGAATTTTTGTTAATTAAATTTTTGCACTTACCATCATGCTGCCTGCTCGTCTCCATTCTGGGGTCCTATATATCGCAAACCTTAACACTACATTAATACAGTAATTAATACAGTAAAAATGCAAAATAATAAAGGAAAATAAACTGATTCAAATTTAAATTAGTACAATATAGTTTGTGTACAGGTACATAAGGGAAGTATAAAGGTATGGAAATGAAAAGAAAATACAAAATGTTACGCCAGAATCTGTCATGTTATGTGGGTTCTGAGCTGGACCAAAGTGATGGCAAAAACATGGAAGTATAATAGTGATATGAATGTTTTGATATTAATGAAAACAAAAACTTACAGTGGAGCACAAGAAAAACAGGACTAGGAGCACGGACAGAGAAACAGGCAATGGAGAACATGGAGTATTAAGAGAAGAATCCAGTAGACAACTACATCAGAGAGCTTATATAATGAGGGAGCTGCGGAGAAAAACATTGGATGCTGGTGTGTTCATCAGGAGATAATGTGGAGCAGCTAAGGCAGAAGGTAAGCAGGGAGACGGAGGAGGGGAGACTAATTAACACAGAGGAACTGAGCTAAGACACAAGGAAACATTAACCAAGGGGAAAAGACAAATACTAACTTAAGGAGAATATACTAGAGTACACAGGGAACACAACACAGGAATAAAACAAGAAACAAAGCACACAGGAATAAGTGATATGGCAACACCTTTAAGATCATAATGCACATTATATGGCAAGGCCTTAAAGAACATAATAAACAACAGGGAGATGAAGAGATGGGTCAAAACCTTTCGCTGATGGGTCTGTGAGGGACGTCACCTAGAGAAAGTAAGACTCTTATCTTCTTACATGCTAGTCTTTCTTTACAAGAAGATTTGGGAATAATCAGATACAGGGTATTAAAACAACTTCCAGGTTAAAAGTCAATTATTACTTTGGAATAAGAAAAAAGCCTAAGTACACTTCCATTGGTCATTAGAAATATTTGAATTAATCATATTGTTTTTGACGGATAAAAGAATCTACATAGAGCTACTACTGATATTTTTAGCAGGTTTGTGTTTTTCCTTGCAGCAGCGACCTTCATGGATGAGAAACTCATCATTCCCTGTAAGGAAGGTTGAAGGAGGGAGAAGAGGAAGAGTGTAGTATTACCAGAAAACCAGAGGTGTTAAGTAGCTAAGTTTGGAAAGCATGGTTAAGCTGATACTCTCTGACGAGTGGGAAGCATTATTCCTCAGGTGTTCAAAAACATACCTCAGCCTTCTTCAAAAAATGTGTTTACTTGGCATAAAACATTTATGTATTCAACTCAGACACCGACAATATGTGCTGAAGTATCCTGGTGCCTGCTGTTGTTTTTGCTGCTGTGAAACAGCTCTCCAGCTCAGAGGGACATGTCGATATTTTAGCAGGATGTCATCTATTATTCTTGTTACTTGCTAACAAGAGATCCTGTTTGTGTGCCAAGCACTCTAAGCAAAATGCAAATGCAGCAGCTCAATCTTCCGTCTTGCCTGCACACAGCTGATGAGGCCCGATTTGTGTGTGCACGCGCTGCAGTGTTCGGCTTTTTATGCACCACCAGAGTAAACGCTGCTTCTGTGCTTTCTTCCTCCACCCTGTAAGACAATACACAGTCTCACGACTCTTTCCTTTCTTTTTATGAATGCCCTGTTTCCTCTTTCTGTCTCAGAGGGAAGGCTAAATTATTTATCTTACACAAGAAAAAGAAAAGCAAAGACATACAAGTAAAATTGAAAGGAAAAAAAGCTCAGCGGGAGAGACCCATATATAAAACATGCTTGAATGAATAATACACTAACACACAAACATGTGCATATAAGTATTAAGTATTGCTTTCTGATTTTAAAAGCAGTCAGTCAGTCCGTCAGTCATTTTCTACCGCTTATTCCATAGTGGGTCGTGGGGGAGCTGGTGCCTATCTCCAGCAATCTATGGGCAAGAGGCGGGGTACACCCTGGACAGGTCGCCAGTCCATCACAGGGCAACACACAAACAACCAAGCACACACTCATTCATACACCTAAGGGCAATTTAGAGAGACCAATTAACCTAACAGGCATGTCTTTTAAAAGCAAGGGTAAGTTTTTTTAAACAACAACAGACACTTTGGGTGTTACTCAACAAAGAAGCTGTGCAGGATGACCCGAGACATAAACTGAATGATAATAGAACATTCTTTACAAATTAGTATACTGGAGATGGCACTATGTGGAATATTAGGAGAAAATTATTTTATCAATCCATTGTCCATAAACGCTAATTCCTACGGGATCAGTGAAGGGGCTGGTGCCTATCTCCAACTGTCATTAGATGAGGAGTGGGTATACACCCTGGAAGAGTTGTCAGTCCATCACAGAGAACCACAGGACAAACACTGAAGCACAATTTAGAGAGGCCAATTAACCTAACTGTGATGTTTTTGGACTGTGGAGGAAAGCTGGAGTATCCAGAGCTAATACATGGATGTGCAGGAAAACATACAAAATTCATTCAGGAAGGCCTTGGCTGGGGTATGAACTCATAATCTTCTTCCTGCAAAGGAAAGGAGCGAACACCTGCACCACAGTGCAGCCCAGTGACAAAAGAAATAAAAAAATAGGTCAAAGTGTAACAACCTGGGAACTGCATAAGCTAAAGTTCCTTCTTTTTCCAGTTACAGCCTCTAATTTCACCCCCATGCTTCTGCCTTTCTTGCCCTCTCACTGCGTCTTTACTTGCATCTTTCACTAAGAGCAGTACAGTTTCCACCAGCAGCCTGTGTGAGAATGGAGGTAGTCCTTATTAACCCAGACCCTGACAGATTACTGAAACCTTTTTACTAATGGTCTGTATGTTTGATTGTGTAAAGGTTTCATGCTGAATGCCCTTACTAAATCAACATCAATTTATCCGGGCTTCAAATCGGTACTAGGAGTACGGCACCTCAACCTCCAGGACAAAACTGTTCAGATGATCAAGAACTGTTATGATCATTAATGGACCCAAAGAGTAATTCTTTACAGCAGATCTAACTCTCAGTTTTCAACAACATGACTCGATTTTTCTAAAGTCATAAAGCTTTTCTCTGCAGTCAGCAGCTGCTCAGACGTCTAAGGCTGCACCTCTCTTTTAGTAAACAGCCCTTAATGTTCTGTGCCGCTGTATGTTTCACATCCTCTGATATGCATCATGAACACAACACTTGAAAATAACTTTCATCCATATTATAGGGATGAATTCTTCACCACAACACTTGAGCCTGCACAAGGTCACAGAATAAAACTTTTCTATTACACAACCCTCCACAGCCAATTGTTCTTTCTCTCCTCCATTTTGTCTGGTGGCTCGTAATTTATTTTGTGCTGTTCTAGCAAAGTTTGAAACGTATCTGATCCTCTTGCCATTTTTTATTCATTGCCCTCGCAGTGAACTGAAACAGCAACTTGTTATAAACCTTCGAAAGGGACACTGAGAAAGCTACTAATCATAGCAGACAGCCTGTAAATACCAAAGCATGCACCCAGAGCAGGGAATACACACATGTTAAAAAGGCACACAGTAACACATTCATTCACATGAGTGCGTACAGTACTGATGAAGAATTTCTGGGAGATTCTGATGACTCCAATGAAATAAATGCTTAAGAGGCCATTTAAGGGGATTAGATGTGCAAAGTGAGACAGGATCCTTGGTGTGGCAAAACCTTATGTTTAATGATCTCTCTGTATGTGTGTGTGTGTGTGTGGGGAGAATGAGGACAAAATGAGGAGAGAGAGAGACAAAGATGGAAAACAGTGACAAAAAGGACAAGAGATGGAGGATGGAATGGGGATCCTTAGGCTTATTGGCAATTAAAGTGATTAACATCCTCCCGCAGAGCAGATGGGAGTGGGATGTGGGGGCGCTTAGCTAATAGAGACAGATTAAGAATAATTGCTGCTCATAGAGACTAACTGTAAAGGGCTCAAAGACGCTGAGATCCCCCAGAACACCGAGTGATGTGTAGAGGTTGTTTACAAGAACTACTGATACATCATGCATCTTTCCATCCATCCATCCATCCGTCCGTCCGTCCGTCCATCCATCCATCCATCCATCCATCCATCCATCTTTCCATCCATCTTTCCATCCATCTTTCCATCCATCCATCCATCTTTCCATCCATCTTTCCATCCATCCATCCATCCATCCGTCCATCCATCCATCTTTCCATCCATCCATCCATCCATCCATCCGTCCGTCCATCCATCCATCTTTCCATCCATCCATCCATCCGTCCGTCCGTCCGTCCGTCCGTCCGTCCATCCATCCGTCCGTCCATCCATCCATCTTTCCATCCATCCATCCATCCATCCGTCCGTCCGTCCGTCCGTCCGTCCATCCATCCATCCTTTCATCCATCTTTCCATCCATCTTTCCATCCGTCCATCCATCCATCCATCCATCCATCTTTCCATCCATCCATCCATCCGTCCGTCCATCCATCCATCTTTCCATCCATCCATCCATCCATCCATCCATCCATCCATCCATCCATCTTTCCATCCATCTTTCCATCCATCTTTCCATCCATCCATCCATCCATCCATCCATCCATCCATCCATCCGTCCGTCCGTCCGTCCGTCCGTCCGTCCGTCCGTCCATCCATCCTTCCATCCATCTTTCCATCCATCTTTCCATCCATCCATCAATCCATCCATCTTTCCATCCATCTTTCCATCCATCTTTCCATCCATCCATCCATCTTTCCATCCATCTTTCCATCTATCTATAGTCAAAGGGCGAGAAGTGGTGTACGACCATAAAAACGGTTTCTGTTGATCACACTACCATCAACGAAATCTGTAGCAGGCAAAGAATCAGTCTTGCTTAAGCAAAACAGTTCTGTTAAAGTACTCTCTTATGCTGCATTTAAGGTCAGTGTGATCATAGCTTCCACTCAAGGTATCAACTCTACATTTTTAGCAAAATAAATGAAAAAAAAAAAGAAATCATTGACAGATACTTTTCAGAGGAGCTATTCATTAAAGAGAGGCTCAAAAAGAGGCTGTAGGACTAGATAGGAGACGGACTCAAACAGCATCCGCCAAATAAAATCTGTTGCAGTGTTTATTGTAACTGGACTGAATTTATGTACTGTAGTTGTTTTATAGTTATACTGATCACTCAAAAAGTTCTGGCACTCATAATGTTCGCACAATAATTGGTCTGCAACTTTCTAACAGGAAGACGACAATGCTTCACACTGATCCACAGCTGCCCCAAGGTAGCGTAGATGTACCAAGGGGTGTCTGCTTGATCACACAGAATTCACCAAGTCATCCTCCTGTTTAAAGACAAATTAGATAAATATTACATGAGAATGATAAGATTTTTGATGCAGAATTAAAATTAGAAAAAATATTTCAAATGCTTGATTACCCATACTAATGATTTGATTAGTTATTATTAAAAAGTGTTATAGTACATAATCTGAATAAGCAGAAACTATTTGATAAGAATGTTTTATAAAACATGTTTTGTGGGTGAAACAGATGAATCTGTCACTGCTTTTACAATTTAGTACAGGTCCCTTCCATCAAAAAGAAATAAAAAATCCTCGTTTTCGCACTGTCAGATTTCAGTCAACCAGCAGAAAACCGTGACATATTCGTGCATTCCCAGAAAGCTCTCTCACCCCTGAACTGTTTTTTAAAACATTTATTTAATAACCCGATGCTGCGGCGTTCACTGGGGACATGTTAAAGTGACGTCATCTTAGACAGTAATCTGTTCGGGCAGAAAGGACAAAGAGAAAGAAGGGACACAGGAGAAGAAGGGGTGAAATGAGAACTGAGGATGAAAGTTAGTTTAAAGTGAGCTGATAGTGAAAGGTGATTGTATTCTGGTTGTGTACAGGAAGAAAGAGGCTGTGAGAGAAAATGGCAGAGCTGTTACCGGCATGGTCCTTGCTTTGCCTGCTCTGACGCACTTGTCCTGAAGGCCTGAATGATTTATTAAAGTGAGGAGGGCAGCCAGCCGAGCTCTGATTAACTAGGAGAGCGAGGGAGGACAAGCACTCCTCTATTATTCATCACACCGCAGGAGCACAGAGTGAAAGAGTGGCAGGAACAGAAAAGGGAAAGGACACAAACATAAGTGGAGTCAACATTTTTGCAGCCCGGTTATCCCCTCTGTCGTTTGTTTCCTGGATCTTCGGACGTGTCCTTAATGCGGCGCCTGACTTGTTCCTGGGCTGTAATGCTCATTCCTCAAAGAAATATGGCATGGCAAAGACAAGTTCAGGTTTGAACTGTTGGAAAACAGACGTGGCTGGCTGTTGTGGCTGTAATAAAACCCACAGAAACATGCTTGTTTGTTGTTTCTAAATAATGAAGCATGGCTGCTGCTGAGATCACGTTATGAGATGTTGTAATGCTGCAGGTCTGACAGGACTGATGTCTGCACTTATAACGGAGAGAGACATCTGTTCTACAGGTCCTTCTCAAAATATTAGCATATTGTGATAAAGTTCATTATTTTCCATAATGTCATGATGAAAATTTAACATTCATATATTTTAGATTCATTGCACACTAACTGAAATATTTCAGGTCTTTTATTGTCTTAATACGGAGGATTTTGGCATACAGCTCATGAAAACCCAAAATTCCTATCTCACAAAATTAGCATATCATTAAAAGGGTCTCTAAACGAGCTATGAACCTAATCATCTGAATCAACGAGTTAACTCTAAACACCTGCAAAAGATTCCTGAGGCCTTTAAAACTCCCAGCCTGGTTCATCACTCAAAACCTCAATCATGGGTAAGACCGCCGACCTGACTGCTGTCCAGAAGGCCACTATTGACACCCTCAAGCAAGAGGGTAAGACACAGAAATAAATTTCTGAACGAATAGGCTGTTCCCAGAGTGCTGTATCAAGGCACCTCAGTGGGAAGTCTGTGGGAAGGAAAAAGTGTGGCAGAAAACGCTGCACAACGAGAAGAGGTGACCGGACCCTGAGGAAGATTGTGGAGAAGGGCCAATTCCAGACCTTGGGGGACCTGCGGAAGCAGTGGACTGAGTCTGGAGTAGAAACATCCAGAGCCACCGTGCACAGGCGTGTGCAGGAAATGAGCTACAGGTGCCGCATTCCCCAGGTCAAGCCACTTTTGAACCAGAAACAGCGGCAGAAGCGCCTGACCTGGGCTACAGAGAAGCAGCACTGGACTGTTGCTCAGTGGTCCAAAGTACTTTTTTCGGATGAAAGCAAATTCTGCATGTCATTCGGAAATCAAGGTGCCAGAGTCTGGAGGAAGACTGGGGAGAAGGAAATGCCAAAATGCCAGAAGTCCAGTGTCAAGTACCCACAGTCAGTGATGGTCTGGGGTGCCGTGTCAGCTGCTGGTGTTGGTCCACTGTGTTTTATCAAGGGCAGGGTCAATGCAGCTAGCTATCAGGAGATTTTGGAGCACTTCATGCTTCCATCTGCTGAAAAGCTTTATGGAGATGAAGATTTCATTTTTCAGCACAACCTGGCACCTGCTCACAGTGCCAAAACCACTGGTAAATGGTTTACTGACCATGGTATCACTGTGCTCAATTGGCCTGCCAACTCTCCTGACCTGAACCCCATAGAGAATCTGTGGGATATTGTGAAGAGAACGTTGAGAGACTCAAGACCCAACACTCTGGATGAGCTAAAGGCCACTATCGAAGCATCCTGGGCCTCCATAAGACCTCAGCAGTGCCACGGGCTGATTGCCTCCATGCCACGCCGCATTGAAGCAGTCATTTCTGCAAAAGGATTCCCAACCAAGTATTGAGTGCATAACTGTACATGATTATTTGAAAGTTGACGTTTTTTGTATTAAAAACACTTTTCTTTTATTGGTCGGATGAAATATGCTAATTTTGTGAGATAGGAATTTTGGGTTTTCATGAGCTGTATGCCAAAATCATCCGTATTAAGACAATAAAAGACCTGAAATATTTCAGTTAGTGTGCAATGAATCTAAAATATATGAATGTTAAATTTTCATCATTACATTATGGAAAATAATGAACTTTATCACAATATGCTAATATTTTGAGAAGGACTTGTATTTTTAATGGGTGGAAACATACAAGTTTGATGGCCTGTAGGTCAAGCGCTTGCCTTGTTTGAAGGTAGGCATTTTAAACCTCAGATGTGTCAGTGGTAATGTTTAGGAATATGAGCATATTTACAGATTTCATTTCAGTTCTTCTTCGCTATGTTTGCTCTTTTAATCGCCTTTGTCATAATCCGACATTACTCCTTGCATGAATGAATTGCGGTGCCTTGATTTAGTTATATAAAAAAAATTGAATTTATTTTACTGGGAAGCTCTTGCTGCAGTTACATTTTCAAGTCATTTGGGGTATGTATTTACCATCTTTGCACATCTAGAAACTAAAATGTTTGCCCATTCTTCTTCACAAAGTAGTTCAAGCTGCATCAGATTGGATGGGGAGCAACTGTGAACATCGTTTTCAAGTCCTGGCCTAGATTCCCATTTAAACTTTGGCCTGGACTTTGAGTAAACCATTTTAACACATGAATATGCTTTGAATAGGCTTTGATCTGCACATCTTCCCATCAGCTCTGAGCAGTTTTGCTGTCGATGCTAAAGAAAAGTATCCTTACTGCATGATGCTGCCACCAGCAGGTTTCATTGTGGAGATGGTGTGTTCAGGGTGATGTGCAGTATTTGTTTTTAATTACACCTAGATTTTAGCATGAAGGCCCATTTTGGTCTCATCAGACCAGAACACCTTCTTCAACTGAGAAATCAACTTTATTAACTGACAGACACATTTCAGCTTTCGGCCATTAATGTTTGCACAAGTAGTCTTCTCGCACCTTCAAGACCACTGTCTTGGCAATCAAGTGTCACTGAAGACCTCACATTACCAGATCTTTTCCCTCTCCATGTACCTTGGAAGTAGGCAAATTTGTGCCATAAACGTTTGGATCTCAGCCGACAGATTCTCCAACTTGAGCTGTGGGTCTCTGCAGCCTCTCACATTTAACATAAACCTTGTTGCTGCTGTCAGTTAAGGTGGACCGCCAAGTCTTGTTAGGTTTACAGTTGTGCCATACTCTTAATTTTTGGATGGTTGATGGAACAGGGCTCTTTGAAATGTCCACAGCTTAGGGTTTTGTTTCATAACCTACTCCTGCAACAAAGTTACCTGAAAGCAGTTCGTCTTGGTCTTCATGATGCTATTTGTACACTAACATACAGGAGGGTTGGACAATGAAACTGAAACACCTGTCGTTTTAGTGTGGGAGGTTTCATGGCTAAATTGGACCAGCCTGGTAGCCAGTCTTCATTGATTGCACATTGCACCAGTAAGAGCAGAGTGTGAAGGTTCAATTAGCAGGGTAAGAGCACAGTTTTGCTCAAAATATTGAAATGCACACAACATTATGGGTGACATACCAGAGTTCAAAAGAGGACAAATTGTTGGTGCACATCTTGCTGGCGCATCTGTGACCAAGACAGCAAGTCTTTGTGATGTATCAAGAGCCACGGTATCCAGGGTAATGTCAGCATACCACCAAGAAGGACGAACCACATCCAACAGGATTAACTGTGGATGCAAGAGGAAGCTGTCTGAAAGGGATGTTCAGGTGCTAACCTGGATTGTATCCAAAAAACATAAAACCACGGCTGCCAAAATCACGGCAGAATTAAAGGTGCACCTCAACTCTCCTGTTTCCACCAGAACTGTCCGTCAGGAGCTCCACAGTGTCAATATACACAGCCGGGCTGCTATAGCCAAACCTTTGGTCATTCATGCCAATGCCAAACGTCGGTTTCAATGGTGCAAGGAGCGCAAATCTTGGGCTGTGGACAATGTGAAACATTTATTGTTCTCTGATGATTCCACCTTTACTGTTTTCCCCACATCCGGGAGAGTTACGGTGTGGAGAAGCCCCAAAGAAGCGTACCACCCAGACTGTTGCATGCCCAGAGTGAAGCATGGGGGTGGATCAGTGATGGTTTGGGCTGCCATATCATGGCATTCCCTTGGCCCAATACTTGTGCTAGATGGGCGCGTCACTGCCAAGGACTACCGAACCATTCTTGAAGACCATGTGCATCCAATGGTTCAAACATTGTATCCTGAAGCCGGTGCACCAATACACAAAGCAAGACTGGTGGTTTGATGAACATGAAAGTGAAGTTGAACATCTCCCATGGCCTGCACAGTCACCAGATCTAAATATTATTGAGCCACTTTGGGGTGTTTTGGAGGAGCGAGTCAGGAAACGTTTTCCTCCATCAGTATCCTGCAAAAGAATGTCTTAAAATCCCTCTGACCACTGTGCAGGACTTGTATATGTCATTCCCAAGACAAATTGACGCTGTATTGACCGCAAAAGGAGGCCCTACACCATACTAATAAATTATTGTGGTCTAAAACCAGGTGTTTCCGTTTCATTGTCCAACCCCTGTACATACATACAGGTCCTTCTCAAAAAATTAGCATATTGTGATAAAGTTCATTATTTTCTATAATGTAATGATGAAAATTTAACATTCATATATTTTAGATTCATTGCACACTAACAGAAATATTTCAGGTCTTTTATTGTCTTAATACGGATGATTGTGGCATACAGCTCATGAAAACCCAAAATTCCTATCTCACAAAATTAGCATATTTCATCCGACCAATAAAAGAAAAGTGTTTTTAATACAAAAAACGTCAACCTTCAAATAATCATGTACAGTTATGCACTCAATACTTGGTCGGGAATCCTTTGGCAGAAATTACTGCTTCAATGCGGCGTGGCATGGAGGCAATCAGCCTGTGGCACTGCTGAGGTCTTATGGAGGCCCAGGATGCTTCGATAGCGGCCTTTAGCTCATCCAGAGTGTTGGGTCTTGAGTCTCTCAACGTTCTCTTCACAATATCCCACAGATTCTCTATGGGGTTCATGTCAGGAGAGTTGGCAGGCCAATTGAGCACAGTGATACCATGGTCAGTAAACCATTTACCAGTGGTTTTGGCAATGTGAGCAGGTGCCAGGTCGTGCTGAAAAATGAAATCTTCATCTCCATAAAGCTTTTCAGCAGATGGAAGCATGAAGTGCTCCAAAATCTCCTGATAGCTAGCTGCATTGACCCTGCCCTTGATAAAACACAGTGGACCAACACCAGCAGCTGACACGGCACCCCAGACCATCACTGACTGTGGGTACTTGACACTGGACTTCTGGCATTTTGGCATTTCCTTCTCCCCAGTCTTCCTCCAGACTCTGGCACCTTGATTTCCGAATGACATGCAGAATTTGCTTTCATCCGTAAAAAGTACTTTGGACCACTGAGCAACAGTCCAGTGCTTCTTCTCTGTAGCCCAGGTCTGGGGAATGTGGCACCTGTAGCCCATTTCCTGCACACGCCTGTGCACGGTGGCTCTGGATGTTTCTACTCCAGACTCAGTCCACTGCTTCCGCAGGTCCCCCAAGGTCTGGAATCGGCCCTTCTCCACAATCTTCCTCAGGGTCCGGTCACCTCTTCTCGTTGTGCAGCGTTTTCTGCCACACTTTTTCCTTCCCACAGACTTCCCACTGAGGTGCCTTGATACAGCACTCTGGGAACAGCCTATTCGTTCAGAAATGTCTTTCTGTGTCTTACCCTCTTGCTTGAGGGTGTCAATAGTGGCCTTCTGGACAGCAGTCAGGTCGGCAGTCTTACCCATGATTGGGGTTTTGAGTGATGAACCAGGCTGGGAGTTTTAAAGGCCTCAGGAATCTTTTGCAGGTGTTTAGAGTTAACTTGTTGATTCAGATGATTAGGTTCATAGCTCGTTTAGAGACCCTTTTAATAATATGCTAATTTTGTGAGATAGGAATTTTGGGTTTTCATGAGCTGTATGCCAAAATCATCCGTATTAAGACAATAAAAGACCTGAAATATTTCAGTTAGTGTGCAATGAATCTAAAATATATGAATGTTAAATTTTCATCATGACATTATGGAAAATAATGAACTTTATCACAATATGCTAATATTTTGAGAAGGACCTGTACATACAAACAAGGTCAACCTTGTTTAGATGATTTCTGACTGCATTTGGTTGCACTGGATAATATTTTGGGGTGTCAGATTATAAGAGGCAGAATACAAATGCATGCCACACTTTTCCGATTTGTATAGTGAGTTAGGGTTTCACCACTTTGTGTTTGTCTATCACAATAAAGTTGAATAAAGTTGCCTGAGCCCCACAGATGCAATCGCACTAGCATTTTAGTTAGCTTCATCCTGCTTATGAGCGTTTCATTGAGGTATGAAGTTAGATCAGCTTGATCAAAATCAGCAGAAATGATTGGTTTATCAGAACAGCACATAGAGGAGTGTCCCCAGCTTGACTCGGTGCTCATGGCCAGTGGGTTGGAGGAAATTTGCAGGTTTCTGTTTGCAGTCAGAGCGAGTCTGACTAGGAGTCCCAAAACTTGGCGGTAAATGCTTTTCAGCTTCTGCAATGGCCTCTCCTGTATTGTGCTCCTCTATATTTTGGTGGATTTATATTGACTAAAAGGATTTAAACATTCCTCCGTTTGATGTAGGAGGGGAGGGATGAAGGTCAGCCTTTTTTCTTGTGTGCTGTCCAAAACATGATAAATCAGATATATAAAATACATGCACATTTTTTGTCAATTTCTTTGTTAATTTGCAGAAATAAAGACTATATTTGTAAAGATTGTAAATATGTAAATATTTAACGTTTTAACGATTTTCAAATTTTTTAAAATGTACCTCTTTTAAAATGTACCTGACCACTTAAAAAGATTACAAGGATGTCTGGGTGCTTGGAAGGAAAATATAAAGGATTTAGGCTTGTTTAAAATGTAGTAATATACAGTACAGACCAAAGGTTTGGACACACCTTCTCATTCAAAGAGTTGTCTTTATTTTCATGACTATGAATATTGTAGCTTCACACTGAAGGCATCAAAACTATGAATTAACACACGTGGAATTATATACTGAACAAAAAAGTGTGAAACAATTGAAAATATGTCTTATATTCTAGGTTCTTCAAAGTAGCCACCTTTTGCTTTGATTACTGCTCCACACACTCTTGGCATTCTGTTGATGAGCTTCAAGAGGTAGTCACCTGAAATGGTTTTCACTTCATAGGTGTGCCCTGTCAGGTTTAATAAGTGGGATTTCAAGCCTTATAAATGGGGTTGGGACCATCAGTTGTGTTGTGCTGGAAGTGTATACAGTACACAGCTGATTGTCCTACTGAATAGACTGTTAGAATTTGTATTATGGCAACAAAAAAGCAGCTAAGTAAAGAAAATGAAGTGACCATCATTACTTTAAGAAATGAAGGTCAGTCAGTCCGAACAATTGGGAAAACTTTGAAAGTATCCCCAAGTGCCGTCGCAAAAACCATCAAGCGCTACAAAGAAACTGGCTCACACGAGGACCACCCCAGGAAAGGAAGACCAAGAGTCACCTCTGCTGCGGACGATAAGTTCATCCGAGTCACCAGCCTCAGAAATCGCAGGTTAACAGCAGCTCAGATTAGAGAACAGGTCAATGCCACACAGAGTTCTAGCAGCAGACACATCTCTAGAACAACTGTTAAGAGGAGACTGTGTGAATCAGGCCTTCATGGTAAAATAGCTGCTAGGAAACCACTGCTGAGGACAGGCAACAAGCAGAAGAGACTTGTTTGGGCTAAAGAACACAAGGAATGGACATTAGACCAGTGGAAATCTGTGCTTTGGTCTGATGAGTCCAAGTTTGAGATCTTTGGTTCCAACCACTGTGTCTTTGTGCGGCGCAGAAGAGGTGAACGGATGGACTCTACATGCCTGGTTCCCACCGTGAAGCATGGAGGAGGAGGTGTGATGGTGTGGTTGTGCTTTGTAGGTGACACTGTTAGGGATTTATTCAAAATTGAAGGCATACTGAACCAGCATGGCTACCACAGCATCTTGCAGCGGCATGCTATTCCATCCGGTTTGCGTTTAGTTGGACCATCATTTATTTTTCAACAGGACAATGACCCCAAACACACCTCCAGGCTGTGTAAGGGCTATTTGACCAAGAAGGAGAGTGATTGGGTGTTGCGCCAGATGACCTGGCCTCTACAGTCACCGGACCTGAACCTAATCGAGATGGTTTGGGGAGAGCTGGACCGCAGAGTGAAGGCAAAAGGGCCAACAAGTCCTAAGCATCTCTGGGAACTCCTTCAAGACTGTTGAAAAACCATTTCAGGTGACGACCTCTTGAAGCTCATCAACAGAATGCCAAGAGTGTGCGGAGCAGTAATCAAAGCAAAAGGTGGCTACTTTGAAGAACCTAGAATATAAGACATATTTTCAGTTGTTTCACACTTTTTTGTTCAGTATATAATTCCACATGTGTTAATAGTTTTGATGCCTTCAGTGTGAAGCTACAATATTCATAGTCCTAAAAATAAAGACAACTCTTGGAATAAGAAGGTGTGTCCAAACCTTTGGTCTGTACTGTACATTACTACATTTTAAACCAGCCTAAATCCTTTATATTTTCATTCCAAGCACCCAGACATCCTTGTAATCTTTTTAAGTGGTCAGGTACATTTTAAAAAAATTTTAAATTGTTAAAACGTTCAATAATTTTTTGTCACCGGCAGCACGGTGGAGCAGTTTGTCACACCGTTCGTTACCTTGCAGCAACAAGGTCCTGAGTTCAACTCTCTATGGAGTTTGCATGTTCTCTCTGTGCATGCATGGGTCCCTCCGGGTACTTCTGCTTCCTCCCACAGTCCAAAAACATGACTGTTAGGTTAAATGTTCTCTCTTAATTGCCCTTAGGTGTGCATGGTCATTTGTCCTGTATGTGTCTGTGTTGCCCTGCGATGGACTGGCGACCTGTCCAGGGTGGACCCCGCTTCTTGCACAATGTCACCCATATGCCCATATGCCACTTTCTTTATTCACAACACAAAACCAAGGTGCACAATATTATGTCTTGTATAAGGACTGGGCTTCCTTCAAGGTCTCACTGAGATATTCTCAGCAAAGGAAAAGAGTTTGACCCTAACAGGGAAGGATTATTCATTTTAAGGAGAAGGTTTTCTGTGTTTCTTAATGTGATTGTTTCTGTTTCATGTTTTCTTCTACATGCTCCTCCCAAATAAACTGAATTCACCACAATTGCTCTACATTGTCTCTAAATGATAAATGTATTTATCTCTATGTTTCATTTAATTATAACACGCTGATGCTGATCTTAAACTGGGATTGGGATGAATAAAACAGGCACTGGTGTCTTTATAAAACAGCGAGCTACAAAGAGAAAGAGATTCCAGAAAAGATTTGACTCAAACTTGATTGGAACAGACTCAATGCCCATTGAGCACACTGAGGCATAATAGTGCTACTAATTGATTCATTAGGCATCTCAGCAGTAGTCTGGGTGCTCAAAAGAAAACTGAAAGGAGTCGTGATCAGAGCTTCAAAGAAGACGAAAAAGAACCCGGATAATTAAAAACAATGCTTGACAACGATGGATTATGATGCCCCAGAGAGAGCTGATAAATGGAAGTCTATGATTTTTTCTAGACCAGTTTGCCAGTTTCTGCTAAATCTATATTTGATGACACAGCGCTATCTACTGGTATGTTGGTCCGTCAAGGGCCCGTTTTCAGTTCCCCATTCTACAGCACCCTCCAGAATTATTGGCACCCCAGCTGTCAACACTTTGTACCACCAACCTTCTGCCACCTAGACAGTACTTAGCCTGAAGAAAACAGAAGGGGGATCTTTGAATACGTCTCTTAGCGCACTCCCTTTAGGTCATCCAAAGTCCTCAGTTCTCTCTTACATGCTCTTCCCTTCAGCTCATCCAACAGATTATCTGTTGGATTTAGGTCTAAGGACTGAGATAGTTATAGAAGAAGGTAGATTTTTGTGTGTGGTGAAACATTTCTGTGTTAATTTAGCAAAGGTTTTGGACAGCTTTCCTGCTGAAAGGCACAAAGATGACCAATTTCCCATTTTTGGCATTTTGTGGCAACATTTCTGTTTTAAATATCCTAATTTCTTAGAGTCCGTAAAACAATGCACTCTAACAAGGTTCCCAGGTTCTCTGAAACAGAAACAGACCCATAGCATCATAGATTTACTATTATACTTAACAGGGAAAATTAAATGTTTTCCCACTTAGTCATCTGTTGTTTTACACCAAACCTACCAGGAGGTTAAGTTGAAGCTCAGACTTCACCTCATATGACAAAGAACAGATTAGGTTAGCAAACTTCACACATTTATGTTTGTGATGGTATGAAAGAAATCACCTAGCAATCACTGATGAACCATAAAATAATGACCACATTGCTATTAATGCATTGTTTCCCTTTTTGTTTCCAAAACAGCCCTGACCGTTTGAGACGAGGACTGTGCCAGATCCCTGATGGTGTGCTGGGGCTTCTGGCACCCAGATGTTGGCAATAGAGTCTTTACATCCTGTAAGTTGCAAGGTTGCGAGGTTGGGTGGTATGGACTGGTGTTGTTTGGGGGAGAAGGAGCTTAGCCATAGAACGAGATTCATTATTTCTACCTCAACATCGTTGTATTAGAATCTGCTGTTTTGGCAATGAAACAACTGTCTTTCTGCTGCATAAAACAGGCAGCACCACATATTACTGGCATAAAGAGGCAAAATGAGTTGTACTTGAATTATTAGCAAATTATTGTGCAACCCTAATATAGCTAGATAATTTATACCTACCTAAACCACAGTCAGCAACAATGCTTAAGTCGGGGGTAGCTAGTTAGCAGGCTCATTGTTGAAGCTTTCAGTGATAGACAGGATTTAGGCATGGGTACCCTGACTGCTCTGTAGCAAAACAGCTAAACAACTAAAAAACTGCGGTGTACTATTTTTGGACCCCTTTCCACCAGAACTAGCATTAACTTATTCAGCAGATTGAGCCACAGCAGCTTGTATGTCGGATCGGACAGCGTGAGCCAATCATTTATCTATTGATGTCCATGACCCTGTTCACCGCTGTTCTTTCTTTGGACCACCTCTGATAGTTGTTGAGCTCTGTAGACATTGGAGATGATCTGAGCCAGTTACCTGTCCCTGCACCTGTTGGTAGTGATGGCTAATTGAAGCTTTCTCAATTAGTGATGAGTGGTAAAACTGAATATGAAAAATTGTTCATTACTCAAAGCTTTTTCACACAGTCCTGTTTGGTGCCATCTGGTGACCAAAAGTATGAAGAGCAGCTTAAAGTGCTTCGTTATCATTGGCCACTCTACAGTGTTGACTTGACGTTACATTTTACAGTCATGTCACATTTCTGTCTGTTATTAGGCTACTGCTGTGGTGTTTTTAATATGTATTTGTTGGGATGAAGAAATAATGCTTTCTGTCGATTTGCTGTCGATTAGTAATTTGCACATTTTTAAACGTGCCATGGCATGGTCTCCCTTTGCATTGTAAACATAGCAGGTTAAATAAATCATTATATAAAGTTCAGAAAAATCTTAAAATAGCTTGAGAGTAGGCTTGTGCTGTGAGAACCATCCCTCCTACCATATTGTAACTCATTTATATATTTTGTATTTCCTATATACGGTTATGAACTCCAGGGGAGATGTGCAGATTTGCTGGTAAAAGAAACACATAAGGCAAAAAAAGTCATTTTATTTGGTTTTATTATGGAAGAAGAGGACATATCTCATCCAATGATTCATTTCCTTAAAAACATTAAATCAGATTCCAAAACAGCAACATACCGACTGAAGCTTTGAAAGTCATCAATCATGTGACCTGGGCTACATAAATCAGGCTTCTTTTTTAATTCTCAAACAGACTATTACTCCCTGTTAGTCGTAGTAATGTTATGCCTGCTGGTGTATAGTGAATGTGCCACGTTTTGAGTTCCCCAACAGGGAGCATTTTTTTTGTTTTGTTTTGCCTACCTTACAGGTGCGGTTGTTTTAAACATTTTTAAGTATTACTCTGACTGCAGATATGAACAAGTTTAGGCAAGCAGGTGTTTTCTTTCCTAACCTATGAAGATAAATTTGCATAATTTTTGAATTAGATGATGTCTTGTCTTTACCATTTTAAACAATAACTTAAAAATGGCTTATTTATGCCACACTAAGTTTACTGACTCTAAACTGTGAATTAAAATATGATGCCAGTAAAAGTGTTATGTTAATGTCCAGAAGGAAGCTGAACAGACGGCTTAATTTTCCTGTGTTTCATCTGTCCAACAAAACTCCTGGGGTCGGTAAAAAGGTTGCTTATTCTATTCCTCATTAAACAAAGGATAATGATATATAAATTAAGCTCTATACTCAGTCAAGCACCATTCCAGGTATAGCTAATGGTCATTATAGGTGGCTTTGTTTAAAGCTTATTGCACACTGCTCTGTGCTGCTCCTCTGTTGTCATCTTACAGAGAAGTCTTATCTGCAGATGTTGAAGGCTGCATGCAAAGATGTAATGAGAGTCCTCCTTAAAATAGCCAGCATTATAAAATTATTTCTTAATGTGAGATTTTTTTCTCCACTGAACGGTCTACTCAAAATGAACAGTGTGACACTGAGCGTCTGGAATAAATGATTCATTTTATTTCTTAGGCTTTTATATGGGGTAACACAAGCTGCTGGATAACATGTTACTGTAACAGATAGTTTTATTGAAAAACTGAAAGCAGATCCTTTATATTTACTGAATGTTTAAACATTTAGTTATGGTATTCCACTCAAAGTACAAAAAGGAAAAATGAACGGCTGACATTACACCCAACAAACACATGCATTCCCTTGTTTTACACATCTCTTACTCATAGAAAACTCACAGTCCCCTCCCAACATGATTCACCTTTAAAGGCAACGTGAATACATCCAAAAGATAATTGTGCAATGAATTATGCAAGACAGAAACCTATCAAAGACTACTTAGTTCTTGTAATACTATGTAAATTCACATCTCATTCATTCAGTATTAACATCATGAATGTGGTCCACAGAGTAGGTCTAATTTAATATCTGACTGACTAACGCTGAAGCTGTCATATCTGAATTATATACAGCTAAATAATGTGAAAACTTCAAACTTACACATTAGACACGCTTCTTTCACTTGGTGATGCATCCTGGGTGTACACTGTTCCAGCAATGAGCAGAACCGAGACTAAACTGACTGCCTACACTGACCTAACTGCTGAGTGGACTGAACATCAACAACCACAGGTTGATCTGTAACAAGGCAACAAGTCAGAAAAGTCTGACTGGAGCACAGCTGAGCAAACGGCAGGGAGGATGACATCTTTGTAACCTTCGTAAAGTTTGACTGAGTGGTCACCTTAAATTCAGACATGAAGCTTCACCAGAAACATTTCCTTCAACCAGCATAACTATTTATCCTCATCACATCTTTTCCATGTCTCCTTCTGGAATATCAGAAGAAGTTACATCCCTTTCAGCAATGCATTCTTCTCACATTTGAGTCAAATGACATTGCGAAGGTGAGAAGAGTCTTCGAGGCAGTCCTATGCAGCAGCTTGACCACCCTGGATGTTTAGAAGACCTCATAATTTTGGACGAACTTTTGGGAAAAGCTGCAAGAAGAAAAAAAACAATAAAAAATTAATATCTTTGTTTTAGTGCTGAATGAAAATTAAAACAATTGCAGTTCAAGATTTCACTTAATCAGGTACTTGATATGATGTCAAAAAACATTTAGACTTTTTTCCTAATCTGTATGTTCCTGTTCATGCACTGAGAAATGTGCTAAAAATGCTCTGCTTTCATTCTTAATGCACACTTCTATCCTACTCTAGATTACATGTGCAGCTAAATAAATCAAAACATTATGAAAAAGTACATTACTTTAGCATGTCAGTTCAGGAAGTGAAACTGATTTTCAATAGATTCACCATACAGAGAATGATATATATGTCAAATGTTTTTTTTTGATAATTTAGGTGATTATGGCCTACAGCTAAAGAAAACCCCACATTTAGTTTCTCAGAATATTTGATAATACCAATAAAAAAGTGGGGCTCCTTTTGCATGAATCACAGCATCAATGCAGCGTGGCATAGAGATGATCAGCCTATTGCACCATTGAGTTGTTAAAAGACACTCCTAAAGCCCAGGTTGAATTTGGTATTGGACCTATAGCTTGTCTGCATTGTTGGGTCGGGTGCTGTTTATCTTGTTCCTGACTGTTGGGTCTGGTGCAGTTTATCTTCTTCTTAACAGTACTTCATAGATCCTCTGTGGGGTTTAGGTCTGCCCAGTTTGCTGGCCAGTCAAGTACGGTGGTACTATGGTCATTAAACCAGGTCTTGGTACTTTTGGCAGTGTGGGCAGCATCTCCATAAAACTTGTCAGCAGAGGGAAGCACGAAGTGCTCATTATTGTAAGCCAGCTGCACTGACTTTGGACTGAACACAGTGGACCAACACCAGTGAATGACATGTGTTCTCAAATCATCGCAGACTGTGAAAATTTGACACTAGATCTCAAACGACTTGGATTGTGTGCCTCTCCACTTTGTCCAGACTCTGGGACCTTGATTTACAAATAGAAAATGCTAAATTTACTTTCATATGAAAAGAGGAATTAGGACCACTGATCACCAGGCCAGTCATTTTTTTTCCTTCGCCTAGGTAAGACACTAAGGATGTGCTCCGGAATGGTTTAACACAAGGAATGCAACAGTTGTAACCAATGTTTCATATACATCTGTACATAAAGGCTTTTCTAGCACTGGCTCCAGCTGCAGTCCACGCCTTCTGAATCTCACAAAAAACTCCTAAATGGGCTTTACTTACAACCTAAGGCTGCAGGTATCCCTGTTGCTTGTGTACCTTAGTTTACCAAACTTTTTCCTTACACTTAACATTCTGTTAACATGCTTACATACATAGCTCTCTGAATAGAATAGACAGCCTCTTTAGCAATGATGATTTTTGTCATCGTCCTTGTGAAGGGCATCATTGATTACATGCTGGAGACCTTTCAAGACAGTAGTCTTCTTAGGAATATTTATAATTATCTGACAAACATTTGTTTTTTGATTAGTTGTAAGCCATAATAATTAAAAGTAAAAGAAAAATATTTAACATGTATCACTCTGTGCTTAATGAATCTATATGTTTCTATATGTTTATTTGGATTATAAAAACTTTTAATTACATTCTACTTTATTAAGATGCACCAGCTGTGACAACTCCAACTTAGCAGAGCATGTCTGAACTGTAACTTTAAAAAACTGACTGCACGTTTCCAGAAATTGTCTTTTGTTCATGTGTGAAAATTTCCTAAACACTGTAACTAAATAAGAAAAAAGCTTCAACTTACACCAAATAAGTTGTTTGGAACAAAGCCCTCCGTGCCACAGAGCGAGGCCCACCACCAGTTAGTGCCCTCTGTTATCTGCAGGATAGTGACCATGTCTCCTTCCTTGAAGTTCAGCTCATCAGGTGCTTGAGCTTTGTAGTTCCACAGAGCATACAGCACCCCATTGTTGTCCACCCCCATGGACTCCTCCTTGGCTAACATGGAAAAGCAAAAAGGTTAAGTAAAAATACAACCACTACAAATGGATAACCTTTATTTCATTACAGATTGTATGGAACAAAGGTATTTTAGTGATTTTCTCATTATTTGTTTAAGGCTGCAAAACATTCCAGTATCTTTTATTTGCTAAATGTTACGGTTGCTATTTTTTCCTCACAAAGCAATTTTAAGCTTCAGATTTTTTTTATTTCTCATACCTCCTGCAAAAATCTTTAAATGTGTTATACTTTTCTTTCCACTTTCTTTACTGTCAACAGGTCAAGACAGCAGCGAGGCCAATCAGAACCCTATAGCCTCCTCTTCAGCTTGGCTTTTGCACGTTTTGCTGACTAAATTCTGAATGCTTAATTTCCTCTTAACACAGCTTCCATTTCCATTGACAACAATCTGGAATACTGGTTTATCAGACTGCAATGAACATTTCCACTGTGTGACAGTTCTTCTAGTACGTCTCAGAGGCTTTCAAAATGTTTCAGATCCTCTTATTGCACAGTGCATTTTGGCATTCGTGCATGGAACTCTATGCTTGTAGGCCTTGTCAAACATTTCCCAGAGTTATCCTTTTTGTAAAAAGCCAGTCCTCGATGGAGGGCTATCTGAGGATTCCTGTCCAAATTAGACTCCGTGCCATTGCCCTTTGCCACTGAAATTCCTTTATATTAATGATATCCTGAAGCACAGAAGGAGTAACAGGGACAACTCTTCCAATGGTTCTCTGACCACTTTGTGTTTGTCTGAGGAAAGACCACCACAGTTATTTTCAAAATCTGAGAAGTGTGGCATGCATTTGTATTTAGTCTGTATGAGTCAATACTTTAAAGGAGACACCTTTCACTGGTGCAAGTCTTAAGAGTTCTATTTCATCCCTACTGACCGCCAGAGGCGGTGCTTCAAGCACTGAATGATCATTCTTGCGCATGCGCAGGTCGAGAAATTAATAACAACATGGTCACATGTGACCTACCGGTGGTTCACGTGAGTCTATATAGTCACATGACACCAGGAGTCCAGTCCCTTCTTTCTTCTCGCTTTTGTTTATTCCTGTTTGTCCGACCAGCCAGTGGCGTTTTTCTGCTCGTGCTGAGTCCTACGGCTTGTTGCTGTAACAAGGTCTTGACGGCGTTTTTTCTGCCCGTTCGACCCCATCTGTCCACTGGGTCATGGACAATCTTTGTTGTGCGTCCTGTTCGGCTCCCCTACAGCCGGAGGACGGCCATGACATGTGCCCTCCCTGCCTTGGTGCTAACCATCTCAGGGAGGCACTTTCAGATCATGCCTGCTCTAATTGCAGCGTTCTGCCCCGAGCGGTGCGGTTGGCCCGGCTGTCCTCGGTGGAGCAGCCTGTTGACTGGACGGTCTCTGTCCAGCGGGATCTGTTGCCGCTTGGACAGGGTGCGGCCTCCACGAAACGGTCTGCTGAGGATGTGCCCTTGGCGTCTGGAAGGAGAGCCAAGTGGCGAGGCCCCCCGGGACTGTCCTCTAGAGTGGACCAACTTTCTACAGAGCTGGCCCAGATGAAAGCCCTCCTTCAGTCTCTCCGGGGGGATGGTGACCGCAGTGAGCCTTCCCCTCCTGAACAGGCCAGGTCCTCACATTGCGAGGATGATGTTATATCAGTTGCAGCCTCGAGCACCCTCTTTCGAGAGGCCTTTCCGGAATTGGGCTCCCGGACCTCAGGTTCGGGCTCCGGTGCCTCCCTGGGAGGTGCGGGGGAACCGGTGTCTGCAGCTATTAAAACTGCTCTGGGCCGTTTGCAGCTGGACGTTCCCCTGGCCCAGCCTGCTCCATCTAGCGCCTTCTTTAGGCGCCGTGATGCCGAGGCTGCCTTTGTTGTTCGTCCCTCAGCAGAATACGTCCAGGAGCTGCATGCTTGCTGGACGGACACAAGTTTGCTGTCCTTCCTCCAGGAGTTGCTGGATCTAGGGCGATCCCCTTCCACCTTGAAGGTGCATGTAGCAGCCATTTCCCGTTGGCATGTTGGGTTTGGTGGTGGCTCTGTTGGCCGGCATGTGGATGTTGCGCTGTTCCTGAAGGGTGCCAGGCGCTTGTGTTCGCCCAGGCGCCCTGTGGCCCCTACGTGGGATTTGTCGCTAGTGCTTGCGGCTCTTCAGTCCCCCCTTTTTGAGCAAGTTACAGGGGCGGATCTCAAGTGGCTCTCCCTCAAAACCGCCTTCTTGTTGGCCATTACTTCTGCCAAACGGGTGGGGGAATTGCATGCTCTGTCTGTGTCTGAACCATGCTGTCGGTGGAACCCGGATGGCTCCGGTGTTACACTGTGGACTAATGCTTCCTTTGTGCCAAAAGTGCCTGCAGTGGCTGGCAGTGTGCTGCCACTCCGGCTTTCCCGATTTAATCCTGGTGCCCCCTCCGAGCCTCTTTGCCCTGTCCGAGCGCTTGAGGCGTATGTCCGCTCCACAGCACCCATTCGTCGGACTGACTGTCTCTTCGTTTGTTATGCTGGCTCGCGGAAAGGTCAGGCTCTTTCTAGACAGCGGTTGGCACGTTGGATTGTTGATCTCTGTGGCTTACTCCTTGTAGGATCAGCCCCTGCCGAGCGGCGTGCGCTGTCACTCCACTAGGAGCCTCACCACCTCGTGGGCTGCCATGAGCGGGGTGCCTCTGGAGGCCATTTGTGAAGCTGCTTCCTGGACGGCGCCAAGCACCTTTGCCAGGTTTTACAGGGTGAACGTCGCCACGCCGCATCCCCTGCAGGGAATACTGGAGCAACCGCCTTCTGCGTCCCGCTGAGGTTAGTGGTGTTGCTGTGTTCCTTGGGGTCTCCGTGGGATCCCTCAGGACCCTGTTGGTATGCGTCATCCAGTGCTTGAAGCACCACCTCTGGCGGTCAGTAGGGATGAAATAGAACGAAAGTTACGTATGTAACTATGGTTCTATGAATCCCGGATGACCGCCAGAGCGCTCGGTCCCTCGGTCTCCGCGTGCTCGCGAGAAGATTGTCGGGACTGGACTCCCGGTGTCATGTGACTATATAGACTCACGTGAGCCACCGGTAGGTCACATGTGACCATGTTGTTATTAATTTCTCGACCTGCGCATGCGCAAGAATGATCATTCAGTGCTTGAAGCACTGCCTCTGGCGGTCATCCGGGATTCATAGAACTGTAGTTACATACGTAACTTTCGGTACGTCTCGATGGTAAATGGACTCAATTTACACACATTCTTACATGCAGATCACCTAGGAGGACATCAACATGTGGCATGGGAGAAAGCTGGAGTCGAATCCGCAACTTTCAGAATGAAAGGAAACTATTTTTACCACAGAGCCACAGCTGACCAGCAAAAAACCTTCGAATAGCAAACTTCAAGTCTTGCCACAAATTCTCAGTTTTATTTAGTTCTAGACTTTGACTGGGCCATTTTAATACGAGTTGACCTAAACCATTCTATTGTACCTCCAGGTGTATGTTTAGTGCAGTTGTCCTGCTAGAAGGTCAACCTCCACCTCGGTCTCAAGTCTTTGTCAGCCTCTAACAGGTTTTCCTGTATTTAGCTCCATTAAATCTTCCCATCAACTTTGACCAGACTTACTTTCTCTGCTGCAGAAAAGGATCCCCAGAGCATGATGCTGCCACCACCATGTTTCATTGTTGGGATGGTAGGGTGATGTGGTATGTTAATTTTCCTCCAAACATAGTGTTTTGCTTTTGGTGTAATCTGACCAGAACACCTCCCTAACAGATTAACAACGCTCTGTGAGATGTTTTATAAACTAACCTTGCTTTTCAAACACATTTTAAGAACCATATAGACCTCCCTTCCATTTCATAATTATGCACTAGTTTGTGTTGGTACAGCTCATAATATTCGAGTAAAACACATTGCCGTTTGTAGTCGCAATGTGATAAAATGTGGGTTTTTGAATGCCCATAACTACATGCAAGGCATTGTTCATGAAAGACTCATTGCTTTGCCATCACTCCATTATATTGCAAATTTAACATGAAATATATTTAATGTCGACATTTTAAAGAGCTCTAAAAGGTAAACCAAGCTGTGACACTAAGATTTAAAGCCCATGGTAGATTTTTCCGACATTGCCTTGGCAGTTAAAAGCACAGTTACAAAGGATGTGTGCACCTTGCTGAATGTCTGGCAGCATTCGCCTCACCTCTTAGATAGCTCTCACACTCTATAAACCCATCAAGGTAAGGATCACACTTCTGGGAGGCGGTTGCTCCATCTCTGTGAGTAAAGGCCATGATAGCAGCTCCGTTCCTCACCAAAAACTCACACATATCACGATCGTTGCAGGAGGCTGCGCAATGCAGCGGAGTCCTGCGAACCAGACAAATGGCAGCAATGTTCCGATGTGCAGACATCATGAGAAATAAGGAGGAGAATTCAGGTGGGAAAGTATGTAAGCATTTACCAGCCATGGCTGTCTGGTGCACTGACATTGGCTCCAATGCGAACCAGGAAGTCGGCCACTTCGCGATGTCCCCCGCAGATGGCGTTATGCAGGCCCGTGATGCCCTCGTCATTTGGCTGGCTGGGGTCACTCATCTATGGAGCAGATGTAACATAAAGTTTAAGTCACTTGCTGAGCACAACTTTATACTCACAATATTTTGGATTTAAAGATGGTAAACTGAAAAGTTACTCCATCTCCTCAACAGACTCAAAATAAAAAGGTACAGTAGAAGCTATTATTTTTGTCCTTCAGGCAAAGGACAAGAATAGGTGTGGGGAGCATACCTAGCTTAACTTTGTTCATATGCTGCTAGTTAAAGTGTACAGATATTAATTTTGCTACACGAATTGTGGCTACACCCTGTCGCCTGAGTCTCAGTTCAAAACCGTTTGAGTTTTTTCACCTGTAAGAAATATTGCTGGAATCAGCTCGTGTTGGATACAATGCTGCCAAGCAGTGCAGCTACAGTAAGAAAACACTTTGTATGCTTTATTTTTCACATGAGAAGTAGGTGTTTTCATTGGTGCAAAATGATACGCTGAGTTTATTTCATCGTGTTATAAACGATCAACAGCGGTCATTTGGATGTATGCAAATTATTCTGAATCCAGGGCAGCACTGCAGAGACAGGTCAGGGTCTTTCTCTGTGTTCGCATGTTCTCCCTGTGTATTATGTTGGCTTGCAGGAGGAAACCAGAGTTCCTAGTTAAAAAGAATCAAAAAACATGCATGTTAGGGTCATTTCAAATTCTAGATTGCACATATGAGTGGGTGCATCTTTGTACGTCTCTGTGTTGGTTAATCGTAGGGTGGCGGAGGTCCTGCACATTTTACACCTGTCCCTGCTCAAAAACGGCTGATTCAAACGTGTGATTTTCTGCTTCTGGAGATGACCAGTAGTGACCCACTCATTCAAATAAGGTGTGATAAACCTAAGAAGCACCTAAAACCATGCAGGACGGTGGCCATTGAGGCCTGATAATAAACACAGTTGTCTTATATAAATCGGAAGTTCTGAAAGCTTTTAAAGTAACCCCTGATTAGTTAACTTTATATAGTGATCAATGTGTTAAATCCTGAATGTTGAGGATCTTTTTCTACAACATTCAAAGTGGGGATGGCGTGTTCAGGTTGATGTGTAATATTAGCTTTCTGCCACAAACAGCAGTTTGCATTTAGACCAATAAGGTAAATTTTAGTTTGTTTTCACTACAGGGATTATGGCAACTTACACTTTGCCCTGTCTTTCAGTGTTAAACCTGTCTCTCCTAGACATAGCTACTGGCTGAGTTTTTACTGTGACTAACTGTATGTGCTCTCTTTCATACTCTAGACTTAAAAACTGGCTCAGAGTTGTTTCGTATTCTTTACATTTTCAGCTGATCTTTGAGATATTTGCGCCCAGTGATGTCTTCAACAGCAGTGTTGACCCGGGTCCTTTCAGTCACTATCTGGCACAGGCTGCTACTGACCTCGGTGTAAGACTGGATAGCGATCTTAACTTTGAGCTGGAAAAAGCTGGACTGATTTATTCTGAGCAGCAGACAGCTGGCTAAAGTTAAATAATTGTGGTCACGTCATCATTTTAAGATTTTAATCCATGCTTTTATCAACTCGTTAGGATTACTTCATTGCACTTTATGCTCACCTACAGCTGGTCCAAAATGCTGCTGCTCATCTTTTAATTGGTACTAGAAAACAGGAGCACAATTTACTTGTTTTAGCAGCAATTCACTGGCATGTGTCAGACCTGCTTCATCTGCACGCTCCTTCAGGTCGACAGATTTGCTTTTATTAGTCGTTCTGAAGACAAAGAAAGTGCAGAGGGATGATGCCACTTTCTCTGTCATCGTACCAACAAAACTAGAAAATGAAAGCCGACTCACTTTCAGTTTTTAAATCTTCTCTTAAAACACATTTTTCTCTCGGGCTTTTACCCCAGTTTAAGATGTTGGCTTTTGTGGTTTCATTCTTGTTTATTTTAATACATTTACTCCTTGTTTTGTAAAATTTGTTTTTTCTTTTATTATTTTTATTTTGTTACCTTTAAAATTCCCTGTTGTTTTATTAGCATTTTAGGCTATGTAAAGCTCTGTGGCCAACTGAGTTGTATTCTAAAGTGCTGTAGAAATAAAGTTGAGTGCAAAGTTGTAGATGTCATTTCATTTTAAGGGGTGTGAACACTTTGTTAAGGCACTATACAATCCATTTTCACTCTATATTTACTCCTAGTTTTGTCAAAATTGGACCATTGACACGGAGTTCATCATTGTTTGTCTGGCCTACAACACATTAAAAATGTTTGAACTGGTAAAGCTTTATTCTGAGCTGCTTAGTCTTGCATGATTCTTCCATACAATAAGTTCTAAAAAAGGAAAATGTAAAAATCTATTAAATGTTTTTTAAATAAAGAATGTTCCAGTTTGTTAAAGTTTTCATGATTGCTTGATCGAATCTTGACTAAAATTACATCTTGACATGGCTTGTTTGTAACATTCATATTATTTTACTTTTTTATTAGTCTTAAATGTGCCCCTCAATAAATGAAATGAAGTATTTTCCTCACCATTGTAAGCCATCCTTAATTGTGCCACTGCCACCAAAGAACATCATAAATTCATAAAAATACCTCCTTCACAGCCTGCACCACTGTTTCCAGTTCTCCCATCAATGCTCCATCCAGCAGCAGGACCAGTGGGCTAAGTTTAGCTCGCCTTGCAGATTTCTTGCGACCAGGCTTCCGTAGAATAGAATTGTACTGAAGGGATAAACAAATGTACATCTTAAACTACAGTGCCAAGAGAAAGTATTTGCCCCCTTACAGATTTCCTTGTTTTATTTATCAGATTAAACTAATTGTATTATCAGACAAAGACAATATGAGTAACAATATTAAGAAATCATCTACAAAGAACCTGTATGACAACACAAAGTAGGCCAAAAGATCTCAAAAACTAACGTGGCCGTAAATAAAATAAAGAACGGTTGAGAAATAAATGAATTGACATCCATCAGTCTGGAAAGGGTTACAAAGCCATTTATAAGGCGTTGGGATGCCAGCAAACTACAAATGGAGAAAACATGCAACAGTGGGAAACCTAGTTGCCAACCTACCAAAATAAGTGCACATCCATGACTCATTTGGGAGATCACAAAAGAACTGACAACAACTCCTAAAGTGCTCACAGAAAACCAAATGAACTTTTTGGAAGGTGTGGCCCCATTACAAACAGATTTTAAATAAAAAAATACCAACAGTCAAATGTAGTTTGATAGTCTGGGTGTCAAGCACACTTGAGTTATGAAGCAGGGCAATGATCTGAAGCACACTTTGATCTGAAGTAAGTCCAGCACTGCTTAAAAGAACCCCCCTAAAAAATACAAGGTTTTGGAGTGGCTTAGTCAAAGTCCAGACTTAAATCTGATTGAGATGCTGTGACAAGACTTTAAATAGATTATTCATACTCAAAAACTTTCCAAGGTTGCTGAATTAAAACAATTCTGCAAAGAAGTGGACCAAGATTTCTCCTCAGAGAGGTTAAAGACTAACTGCCAGTTTTTGCAAAAACCCAAATGAAAAGTTGTTGCGACAAAGATAGCACAAACAGTTATTAGTGAGAGGTAATTACGTTGTCACAATGGCCCAGGTTGGCTCGGATAGCTTTAGCATAATAAATGCATTCATTCGGTAAAAACTGAATTTTGTATTTACTCAGGTTATCTTTAAATATTCGATTGATGCTCTGGAATTAAAGTGTGACAAAAAAAAAAATCTATAAGACAGCAAAAACTTTTTTACGGCACTAAAAGTGTGATCCAACCCAGAGGTGATTCATAATATGTTGCATTTTATTTGTGGCATCACTGAAAACTAGATTCTTACTTTTTCATCTTTTGAAATCACTGGAACTGGAGGTAGAGGAACACAAGGCAGGGCGGGTTCCTCCCCATCAGAGGAGCTTTCACTACCTTTTCCCCCTTTGGGTTGGTGATCTTTCTTCTTAAAAAGCTTGTGGATGACGGTTTTATACTGGTTTGGCTGGTATTGTAAGGCCTTCTTTGGGGGATGAGATTTGTTCACAGATCCCAGTCTCTTCAGTGCCCGAGGAATTTCAGCCCTGATGCGGAGCAGCTCCTCCCGATCTGGGATCTCAGGGTTCTGGACCTCAGGGGCCACCACTGGTTGCAGGTTGGTTGGGCTCAGGGGCCGAGGAGCAGGGGTCACAATCTGTTCAGCTTCCCTACTAACCCCTGGCATGGCAGGATTCTCCAAAGTTCCTGGGTTTTGTTGAAGATAGTCTGGCCGCTCTATTTCGGCATCTACATCCCCCGGGCGTAGTGCTGCAAGCATGAATAGAAACCACATTTATAGTTCAAAGATTATTCATTCAAACGCCAAATTCATACAGCGCCTAGACATATACAGGTGTTTAATCTCTTTTACCATCACTATAAACAGCTGGTTGTTTCAGCTCTGGTGGATATTGCTGTTGCTGGTGAGCATGTGACTGGAAGAACTTCCTCAGAGCAGCATCAGGCAGGCGTTGAGCTGAAAAGCCTTCTTGTCCTTCCAAGGTTTGACTTTTGAGGGTTGACATTTGTCCGTATTGCGGATTTTGGAGGCGCAAGATGACAGAGATTGGTATGTGCCTGCTTTGGCGTGGCTGGGTAGCTATGGGAGGCATATTGACGCGGGAGATGATGGCCTTGGGGTTGAAATTGGAGTGTCCTGAGGACGAAGCATCTGGTGGAACTGCTATACGAGCAGAGCGAGGCAAAGAACCGTAGGAACCCTGTTGGGAAACTGAGCGAGGGTCCTAAAAAGTAAAAGAAGAGAAGTACACATACAAAAAGAAGTCATACCATGAGCATCATTAAATTGCCACTCAACTGTTTATGTAATTAGGCTGATACAACTATTGTGTAAAGAGATTATGTGTCTTTGTTACATATTAACCAATATTGGTCTTTTCAAATACATTATCAGGTACTGCAGTAACTTGTAAAACGTTCCACACCTCTTTCCACATTTAATGCACTTTGTTGGAAAGTGAAGAGCTTTACTCTGATATCATGAAATAAAATTCAGTGCAACCAATCACCAGAAGTCACCAAATTAGTAGTGGACAATGAGCACCACAAAGATCAAGGATCACAGCAGACAGGTCAGCGATAACGTTGAAACATGGTGGTGGCCGCATCATGCTCTGAGGATGCTTTTGGTCAACAAGGACAGGGAAGCCTATCAAAGTTGGGATAATTGATGGAGGTAAATACGGTTAAATCCTGGCGGAAAACCTGCTTACTGCTGCAAAAGACTTGAAACTGTTTTTAAGAAAAATGTATCGCATAAGTAAGCTGAAAAGGTTATGTGAAAATGTTAAATAATGCCAATGAAAAGAACAAATTGCTTTTGTTTTGGGAGAGTCTTTAACTTAGCATCCATTAGCCTTGCTCCAGTACTGCCATCTCCTCAGAAAGGAAAGTAGCTGCTGTCTGTCCTAAAAGGTGCTAAATAAAAATAATCAACTAGTCTGCATAAACAGCATTGTTCAAGTAATTAGAATGCACTGAGTAGAATAACACCATGAGAGAGACAAAACAGTTTGACCCCAAATATGTTTAAAATTATAAATGTTTTATAAATGGTTTCCATTTTTCAGTTTACATCTTTATTCAGACTTTAGAATGTGAAAGGGGAAACCCGGCATAGTAGCTTCTTTTTTTTTGTTTAGTTTTAGTTCCGAACTTTAGTTTAGCAAGCCAGGTTGTGTTCAGTCAGCGACTGCTTCATGCTTACACATTTCATTTGCTGTCTGAGAGTAAAAATCCTCTGCTCTGAATGCAGCTGAAAGAGACAGTTGCACGAGGACTAGGCCATCTGTGAGTGCTTTAGAATGGGTCAGGGGCCCATGACAGAACACGCTGCTTGTTGAGCAGAGAAAGAATAACAACATGCTTTCATGTCAGGGTCTGAATTAAAATCAGTACTCTGATAGACGCTTTTTAAGTGACATTCGAGAGACTAAAGAGGCATTAAAATGGTTTGAATTTTACAGAAGCCAAACCAGAAAACAAGTGATCAACCAGTTCCTGAACATTTCACTTAACACCTCCTACCTTTTTAGGGCCTAAGGCTGGAGGAGGGCCATCAAGGTTGGATTCTCGCCAGTTGCTGTTTGGAGCAGATGATCGGAGCCACTCTGTCTCTGCAGCAAGAAAAGGTCACATTAAAGAGCATGGGCACCAGTGTTGACAGAGAAGGAGACTGGTGTGGGGAACAAAATCAGAGTAAAACATTAAAAAACAAATAAAAAAGGCAAAACTAAAACACCCAACTGTCATAGGTGTGGTGAGGTTTCCTCTCGTAGGACATGTCCAGATCTGTTTCGTTCCACTTCCCAGGATTTTTTTGCCTCATCCCAGACTCTTCTGTGGAAATATAAAAGGTAACGTGGAGAAGAAAAAAATACAAGGAAGTAAACGAAAATATAAAAAAAATGGAGTAAACATCCTCACCATTTGGACTGAATGAAGTAAAATTTCGAGGAAGGGTGCTGGGTGCTTGAGAGTTCAAAGACAGAGGAGAGGGAGACCTAAGAAATCCAGCTGAGGGGACCTGCTGAGGGGACCTGCGTCCCATCTGGTTGCCATCGTATGGATTTAGAAGATTTGCGGACATCTGCTGTGAAGCAAAGCGTGGTGACTGGTCCAAAGAACCGGATGTCCAGCTCGGAGATTGGGTTCTTTCCATTTGACTAATCACGGCTTGTGGACCCCTTTCAAAATAAGATGAGGAGCTGGTCCTGGGGGAGCGGGGGGGCTGTTTGGGGCTCTGTGGCATAACCAGGTAGCCATCTGATCCGGATCGATGATGTGTATTGTGCACCTTTCTGAGCATCTTTGGAGATGAGTGGGGGCTGTTGGAGATGACAGGGGGTGATGGAGCATTCCTGCTGCTGGAGATGTTTAAATCGCTGGTGTAGTAAGTAGAGCTGGGAGAGGTGGGTTTGGAGCTGGAGGTGCCATTATTGCTGCTCGCTGAATATGTAGAGCTGGAGATGCTGGAAAGCCCAGATGACTGAGATTTGTCTCTGGAGGTTTGGGAACTGGTCTAAAGAAAAAAAAAAATGGTAGATTTGATATATTTCTGGATTATTTATATATTTTGAATAAATACAACTATTTCCCAGTCAGTGTTTATTTTATATAACAGTTGTAAATGGGAGAATAATAAGAGAAAATGTTTGATTGTTTTCAGAAATTCTGAGGTTTCCTCTGTCTTAAACCATTTTAGGAAAGCCCAGATTATGATGTCATGTTTTTTTTGCGTCTGATAGGTTAATGCACAACATCTCAGGTTAATGGAAGCGAACCTGTGGATGTATTTTAAGGTAAACACACTCCTTCCTTGTGTGACATCGTGGAAAAATTATTCAGACAAGATAGCAGGAAAAGGATTGTGGACCTTCACAAGTCTGCTTCAATCCTGGGTGTAATTTTCAGTTGCCCGAAGGTGCCACATCCGTCTGGTCATACAGTTACGTGCAACTATAAGCATCATGAGCATCTCCAGCCATTCTACCATTCAGTATGTTGGGTTCTGTGTTCCAGAGATGAACATGTTTGAGTACCTCAAACCTGATCTGTTACACCAGTACTGTCAGGAAGAATGGGCCAAAATGTCTGATACTAGTCATACAGTTTAAAATTCTACTAAACACTGAGGAAATGAGAGTATAATTAGCAATTTATGGGAACTAATAAAAGATGTATTAGTTTAAAGAAAGTTCTCATCCATGCATTTAAAAATTAAATTTAGTAATCCTAGGTGAAAAAGTAGAAAGGTTATGGTTTGTTTAAGTTTACTGTCCTTACTTTAGCACTATAATAAGAATGACTATTCACTTCTACATGATTCAATACCCGTTCCTTTTTCTTTCTTTTTTCTTTTTCACAAGGTTCAGGAACATTTGTAAAGTAATGTTTTTGTTTTTCTGCGAACCAGTTTAGCTAGAAACAAGAACAAGTAGCTAGAAGCAAATACTGCTTCAGAAATAGAGAAACAGAAAAAAAGCTAGAGCGTGCTAAGGACAGGGTATACTGGATCACCAACAAACTCCAGAAAGGTTCTGGCTGAGTTCGGGGGTTGAATGTTAGCATACCTTATATTCAGGTGCCGTGTCGTTGTCCTTGGAGGCCTCCTGCAGCATGGAGCTAAATTCTTTGGATAACTCATCTGCTACTGCAAGTGACGCACTCAGGTCATCATCTATTGCCCGGACTGAACACGAACCAGATGAATAAACAGACAATTAGTGCAGGACATCACTGCCATGCGCACAAATATACAGCTAAGCCAAAACAAAATGCTTATTTAAGGGTTTGGGGGAACTCACACAGAAAGTTGCCGAAACTTTTCTCTGAGCTCATGGCTGTGGGGCAGCAGGGCTCTCCTTCTGAAAAAGAAAACAACACCATTTAGTCAAGCAACTCACTTACATAAGCGTGTTTTTACTATCTCATGTAATTATTCAGGTAGTTTCCTGATAAATTAATCAAAGCAATCTTCACCTCTGATCTGCAAGTTTCTGTTACTTGCTTCCTTTTTTAATTACAACGTTCAGCCCTTCCCTTTGTCTTCTCCTGTACACTCCCAGATCTGTCACCTCCTGCAGCCACTTAGCTAAAATAACTGAAGGCCTACTGTGCATAAAGCAGACACAAATCCCCTTTCAGTTTGGAGAGTGAAAAACCAGACATGGAAAAATGAAGGGAGTTGGTAGCACTGGTCTGTTTATCTTTCTGACTCATCCTTTAGTCAGTGGCGCAGGTGTCCTGGCTGAACCTCATGCATGACTGGTCTGTCAGATCGCAACCTTTAGACAGGTGCAGCATGCAGCTCATCATATGGATGACAGATAAATGGCTACAGAAGCTGGAACCTGATGCAAGCATGTGAATTTGTACAGACTGGGTGGAAGAAAACCTACTGATACTCAACTACATAAATGATCTGTGTGAAAATAAAAGTGCTTTTTCTTTTATAGAAAATCCTGAGGAGGGGAAGCATGATGTAAAATGAATGGAGGCATGAAAATGCAGCTCTCCATCACAATCACATAATATTAGAGCAATATCACAATAGATTATAGCTCATACACTCACCAGCCACTTAATCAGACATACCTGTCAATTGATACAAATAACGAATCAGCCAATCATATGGCAGCAACTTGGTGCATTTAGGGATCTAGATATGGTGAATGTGAAGACAGATTGCTGAAGTTCAAACTGGGCTTCAGGATGGCGAAGAAAGGAGATTTAAGTGACTTTGAATATTGCACAGTTTTCAGTGCTAGATGGGATCATGTGAGTATTTCAGAAACTGCTAATCGAGGAGGTTTTTAAATGCAAAAACATATCACTAAAAATGTAGGATGGTCTAAAAAAAATGTAGGATGTGGCAGTTCTGTGGATGAAAATGTCTTGTTGACACAAGAGAACAGAGGAGAATGGACAGACTGGTCTGAGATGATTGAAAGGCAATGCTACCTCAAATAACTCCTAATTACAAGTAAGATATGCAGAATACCATCTCAGATCCTATCAGGTCTGATGAACCACAGGTCCAGGTTGGGTCAAAATTTAGTGTAAGCAATGTGAGGCCAAGGATCTATCCTGCTTTGTATCAACAGATAGTGGTGTACTTTTGAGGCGTAGCTAAGAGAGATGGGCTTTTGTGTCACATCATGTCTATATCCTCAGTCAATAATTAAAGGTTTCCAGACAATCCGAGTACCTTTAAAAAGTAAAGTAATAATTTGAGTGCTTCAGTCCTTCAAAAATACACTTTTGTTTGCATCCTGTCCTGGCAACTTAGGCAAACAGTATGATGGGTCTGGTTCCCTGGCAGTCTGGCTCTGTTCTGGGGACTCCTCTGGAACCTCTGGAGATCATTGTGGAAAAACGGATTCTTCATAAAATGAAGAACATTATGGAGAACCCTGAGCATCCTCTTCACGAGACTGTCCTACAACAACAGTGTCTTCAGTCAGAGGATTCTTCAGATCTGCTGTAAGACGGAGCGCTACAGGAGATCCTTCCTGCTCACAGCCATCAGCATCTACAACGGATCTTTGAAGAAACCTTCATAATATGAGCTACAACAACATTTATTTCCCTTTGGGATTAATAAAGTATTTTTGAATTGAATTGAACTGAATTGTGAGTGACAAATTTGCTCTACAAAAAGGAGGACATGAGATTTTCGTCCTGTTGCACAATGGACGTTATTGAATTAATGGCACAACAGTGCATTCATTTTAAAGGAGGATTTTAATAGTGCCATTACATTTGGAGGGCTCGGTAACAGAAAATTTAACCATGTACGCAATTTAATTTGGTTCCTTCAGGCACTTTGTTACCAGCAACCTATCACCATGATATTCCTTTATATTTAGTATAAGCTCAAAGTACCACAAAAAACAACCCCCAATGGCAGCTGTCTGTCAAACAGATACTTTGGTACCAATAAAGTGATGTGCTGACAGCTGTTAGGTAAAAACTTCAAGTTCAGCTGGATTTAAAAAAAGAAAAAAGGAAAGTGAAAAAAACAAACTATTAACAGCAATTAAACTGAATGTGAAAGTCGCACCGTCTTCATTTTTTCTCGCTGTGTTGGAGTGAGAGAAAGACTCATCATGCCTCCGTCAGGCCCGTTTACAGACTCACATTCCTCGTTGCCTCTCCCTATGAGACACTTTCCTAAAACTGAGCCTCCAACTGTTATCTCTTTCAGGAGCAACTCATGCAGAAAGACTTTCACAGATGAACAAAGGTCAACCTTGAACCCTCCCCTCACCGCCCAGTAAATCATTCACCCAACCTTCTGCCTGCTTGTCAAACTCTCCGACTGCATTTGTGTTGCTGGCGCACAACCCGTCCGCGTTAAAACATGGCATTTTAATTATTCGTACATCTAGGAAAGAAACGTGTTTTGTTCTTTATCTGTTCAAATTAAGAGTCTAAATATAAACCATCTCTTATCACATCATATGTTGTCGCCATTTCATTTATTGATATTTTGGACTTGACAACATGACACCTTGCTCTCTATCCTTCCTTTTTTAATCCCAACAATTTGTGTCTGATTTTTCCTCTGTCCTTGCAGAAACATGTTATTATGTCTGAATAAACCGAGATAAAGAGACAGTTTACTCTGTAGTACCATTTGCTGATGCCAGTTCTTGCTAAATTATCCACAAAGAAAAGCAGGAAAAAGCGTGCTCAAACACAGAGATTGATCAGCTGAACGATTAAAGAGGCCAATCCTGCACTGAGGCCCTCTATTCCTGGATCGCCAGCCTAGCCTACGTTAGTTTCTCAAAAAGGTTTTGTGGAAAACCACACTCTTTCTGGTTCCTTCCCAGCAATTAAATTGCATTATCCTTTGGTTTTACAGTGTCAACTCCTAACAAACGAGTGGGAAAGCCAAGATGAAAACCACAAGATGAAAAGATGAGTTAGCTCTGACAGGGAAAATCTTGGAACATAAAAAGGAAAACTCTGGAGAGCAAAGAGGGGATTTTAAGATTAAAAACTAATCAGGGTATGTTGGACGACTTTGCACGTAGTTTCTCCTTATACCTGTTCTTGTCTTTCTGGAAAAGTTCATGAGTACACTTTCTTCTAAAGCCTTATTTCCCCTCCAGGCATTCATTCATTTCCTCAATGTCCTGTTTCCCGATTGTTTATATCCTTCCTCCTGACCTTTCTGGCTTTGTCACGGTTAGGATTTTGTTAAAGAAGGGGGGATTAAAGGACCATCAGATTTACTTGTTTTCATGTATAATTGTTCTTTGTCTGTAAACTTAAATCTCCACTGAATCACAGAAACAACACAAACTAGATGAACATCACTACCAGCTGAAATCTGCAGGGCTCAGGTGGCACAAACATAATGCGTGGTATTTAATAAAATCTCCAACTGCTTTCTCACAAGTTGATTTGGTTTAAAATACAAGTTGGGTCAACACAACATCTGGTGTGATGTTTACACAGCCTTAGGATTACCTGCAAATATACAGGGGTTGGACAATGAAACAAACACCTGGTTTTACCTGGTGTAGGGCCTCCTTTTGCGGCCAATACAGCATCAATTCGTCTTGGAAATGACATATATAAGTCCTGCACTGTGGTCAGAGGGATTTTAAGCCATTCTTCTTGCAGGATAGTGGCCAGGTCACTACGTGATACTGGTGGAGGAAAACATTTCCTGACTCGCTCCTCCAAAATACCCCAAAGTGGCTCAATAATACTTAGATCTGGTGACTGTGCAGGCCATGGGAGATGTTCAACTTCACTTTCATGTTCATCAAACCACCAGTCTTGCTTTGTGTATTGGTGCACCGCCTTCAGGATACAATGTTTGAACCATTGGATGCACATGGTCTTCAAGAATGGTTCGGTAGTCCTTGGCAGTGACGCGCCCATCTAGCAAAAATATTGGGCCAAGGGAATGCCATGATATGGCAGCCCAAACCATCACTGATCCACCCCCATGCTTCACTCTGGGCATGCAACAGTCTGGGTGGTACGCTTCTTTGGGGCTTCTCCACACCGTAACTCTCCCGGATGTGGGGAAAACAGTAAAGGTGGACTCATCAGAGAACAATACATGTTTCACATTGTCCACAGCCCAAGATTTGCGCTCCTTGCACCATTGAAACCGACGTTTGGCATTGGCATGAATGACCAAAGGTTTGGCTATAGCAGCCCGGCCGTGTATATTGACCCTGTGGAGCTCCCGATGGACAGTTCTGGTGGAAACAGGAGAGTTGAGGTGCACATTTAATTCTGCCGTGATTTTGGCAGCCGTGGTTTTATGTTTTTTGGATACAATCCGGGTCAGCACCTGAACATCCCTTTCAGACAGCTTCCTCTTGCGTCCACAGTTAATCCTGTTGGATGTGGTTTGTCCTTCTTGGTGGTATGCTGACATTACCCTGGATACCGTGGCTCTTGATACATCACAAAGACTTGCTGTCTTGGTCACAGATGCGCCAGCAAGACGTGCACCAACAATTTGTCCTCTTTTGAACTCTGGTATATCACCCATAATGTTGTGTGCATTTCAATATTTTGAGCAAAACTGTGCTCTTACCCTGCTAATTGAACCTTCACACTCTGCTCTTACTGGTGCAATGTGCAATCAATGAAGACTGGCTACCAGGCTGGTCCAATTTAGCCATGAAACCTCCCACACTAAAATGACAAGTGTTTCAGTTTCATTGTCCAACCCCTGTAGTTCTACTTCCTGAACATTTATACAGCTGAAAACGTCAAACTGATGTAATTTATTTGTTTTGTGAAAGATCAGCAGAAAGTAGTGAATTTTTGTGAAGTAGAAGTAGAAAGATACATATTTTTTATCAATTAATTAAATCTGGAAATTGTGGAATGCATTTCTAATCAGCTCCCTTCAGTCAGTATTTTGCAGATGCATATTTGGGGTGTGTCCGTATCAACTTGGAGACTCATATTTTGCACATTTGTCTTTGCAACTCAGCTTGCTGCCACAGTTTCGCAATTGGATTAAGGTCTGGACTTGAACTGGACCACTGACTGAACCCTGACTATCATTTGATCTAAACACTTCCATTAGGCTACTCAGTGGCGCAGTTATTAGCACTGTTGTCTTGCAGAGAAAAAATCCTGGGTTTGAATCCCTGCCTCGGCTTTTCTGCGTGGAGTATGCATCTTCTTTGCTTTGCTTGTAAGTTTAGGGCCGTTGACCTCCTGGGTCAACGGCTCCTCTTAACCTTCATCATAGTCAGAAGACCTTTGCAGCCTCAAACTGGTTTTCTTCCAGTATTGCCCAGGATCTATCTTGTCATCAACTATGACAAACTTCCCAGACCCTACTGAAGAAAAGCAAACCAAGTGCAAGATGCTGGCAAAACTTTGTCCACCAAACAAAGCATTTTGCTTCCACTTTGTGGCTTGTGGCAAACTTTAAACGTCACTTTCTTTCAACCAGAACTTTGTTCTTTCAACCAGAACTTTGTTCTCAGTACTCTTCCATAAAGGCCAGATTTGTGGAGTGCACAGGAAATAACTGATCATCGGGCCTCTGCAGCTCCGCCCAAGTTTCTTGTGGGCCCGCTTTAAAATTTTTCACAAACCTGAAATGAATGCGTTCCCAAGGCATTGTACCTCTGTTTTATGTAATGATATACAAATGTGCATTTCATAATGCAATGGATAATTGTGTAAATGCTAGTAGGAGGTACTGAGTTATTGTTGAATAAAGTTTCAGGAATCTGTTTCATTGATGCATCCCAAGCCCTTTTTAATCCTGATGTGCTGCCAATACAAACATTTCTTTTCTACAAGAGTATCTCTGATAACATTAACCGATGACTGAGAAACAACCAAACAACTGAGGTTTTTTGCCTTTTTTATGCAAGCTGATCTGCCTAAACAATTCCTTAAAACCATACAAAAGAACTCCACCCACATTTCTTTTTATACCTCTTACAATCTGCCCTACTTAGTCATCGAAACACACACATACTCACCCAGATCATATTCATTAAAGTACAGATTTCAAACAAAACAGGTGGACTGATCCTCTCAAGCTATGGATAAAAATCAATCTCTGCACACACAAGAAAACAAACTATGGAAATGAGTTCGATTTCTGGGAACTTTTTTTTCAGAACTTTTCTGTGTTCTCCTTGTTGGTTTGTGGCCCTCTTTTGACCTGTCGCCCTGTATGTCACTTTTCCCACTTTACCTCTTGGGTCTGTTCCAAACAGCATGTGAGAATCTCTCGGTTCTCCACAACATCTTTAGCACAAGCTCTGGTTGGAAAATCAGTGCCCGATTTAATTCCAAGAAGATACCAACATCTGTGTCAGCTTGCAGGTTTGTACATGCATGAACTTAATTATGGAGGCCATGTTTATGGGTGTTCTGATGTGATTTGCTTAGCAGCAGGTTGCAACAAGTGCTCCACAATGCAGCTCAGCTGGTTCTCAACAGTAGCGAACAAGTTGGAAAACTTCCATTTAAATCCTGCTCTGGAATGTTTGGGGTGATTTTCGTGCATATTAACTGCTAGGCCAAAAAAATAAAGCTTAAACCCCTTTTAAAAACCTAAATAGTTTAACCAGTGGTGAAGGGAAGACAGCAAATTAAAACTACATTTAGGATAACTGAATTAAGTTAGGTCATAAAATGGTGAAAATCTAAAAATTACTCACATAAAACACAGAAAATGTATTTAAAAAAAAACAGAATAAACAAAAATAATCCAGCAAACAAATGCAGTTGAAATCTCCACGGGCTGCAGCAGCTGTGAGTCTTCCTCTGTGTTTATTTCAGGAGAAGAGAAGTTTTCTGTGGTTTTAATCTAAGAAATATTCCTGGCTCTGTTGGCAAAATCCGACTTTCACGAAGGAACAAGCTCCTCCTCATGAACAGGATGCCTCACAAGGAGCAAGAAAACCACGGAGAAGTAAAAGATTACATAAACACCAAACAACGTAGCTAAAAAGTGAACAAGCGTAACTGACTACATAAAAATACCCGATCGAATAATGGCAGACAATGTTTGCTTCGCTAAGTATTTTTTTCGCGCAGATATGCTGATTTGTCTGCGCTCCTTAGGAAAGTAAAGACGTTCCTACCTTTAAAAAAAACTTGTCTTTTTCTTTTGTTCTAGCCACAAAGGAAAACTGAACTCCGTCCACAGCCGTCTGCCTTCCTGGAATCGGGTCGTTCAGCCTCTGATCGCTTCTTGCTGCTGTGGCTCCAGACATGCAGTCATTGCTGCGCACAGAATGGAGTTATTTTGGCGCAGAGTCCAACCCCCTGGACTGGCTCCCTCTGCACCTAACCCTGCCTCTGCTGGCCCAGGTGAAGCTGGTCGTGTTTTATTGGTGTTTTCCATGAGCCAGGCGGAGCGCAAATTTCCACCGAACAAAAAGCCATTATTACTATTTTTCCCCAGTGTGGAAAACCTTACAAAAGTAGATGCAGCTAGAATTTGTAAAAAGCTTCATTTACTGCTTGGACGTATGGAGGAATAGGACATTTATTGTATAAGGCATCGGTGAAACGTGTAACAACTTATGAATAAACGATGATAAGGATTATTCATCAGCAAAATTATTGCTCAAATCTCCAATCAAGTTAAATAATAAGGATCAAGGTTGAATTAAAGCCCGTGTGGTTTGTAGGAAAACATGAAGAAAGAAAGAAAGAAAGAAAGAAAGAAAGAAAGAAAGAAAGAAAGAAAGAAAACGAATTATGCACAGCAGTGTTTCTGCATATGAGAAAAAATACGTTTTAAAAGTTTAAGAGATTTTTCCCCTTCTATCTATTTTATGTGAATTCTAGTATTGATAGATAGATAGATAGATAGATAGATAGATAGATAGATAGATAGATAGATAGATAGATAGATAGATAGATAGATAGATAGATAGATAGATAGATAGATAGATAGATAGATAGATAGATAGATAGATAGATAGATAGATAGATAGATAGTTGATAGATAGATAGATAGATGTGGAAATATATGTTAATTGCTTTGTAAAATTAAATAACGACACATCCTGATGTTGTTAAATAAACAGTTAAAACAGAAGCATTCAGAGATAAGAGTAGCAGTAAAGTGCATCACATGTATTTCCGAGCTGCTGCAGCTCTTATAAAGGAGAGACTAAATTGAGGAGGTGTCTGAAAAAGTGACCAGGGTGAATAAACAGGATGGGTTTCTTCTCTGACTCATTTGCTCTTTGGCAATCCTGTTTCTGATCAGTCTTAGTCAGGGGAAAAGAGTGAATTTAATGCTGCGTTCACGAGCAAAGGTGAAGCTAAAGGCAACAATTATTACAGATATTGCGTACATTGGGAGATAAAGAGGAGAAAATAGAGTAAGGTAGCGTGCTCAATGTGTCCTTCAGCTGCCAAAGCCTATAGCAGCATACTTAGTGCAATATATCAGGACAACCAAAGCCACCGTAGCTGTAGTTTTAAGCCTAGTCAGGTTGTCAGGTTGCATGCCTGAAAGACAGAAACTGGAAGCTGGTTTCAAAGGAGAGTAGCCTGATAAGATAAAGATCTGCCTCCCATTCCACTTATAGATGCTCTGGGAGCCATTAATAAACTTGCAGCCTGAATTTGAAGTGCTCTGTTGGGAACATACCGAACAATCAGATATCTAATATGAGAGAGAGCTTAATTATTCAGGAATATAACGTTGAAGAGTTGCTAAAATTTGGGAAATCTCTCATTTAGCTCTTCTGAGAACTCCCAGCATTTTTGATCACCCTTTTCTCTTATTTTTTCCAGATATTAAAGATTTACAGTAGTTCAGCATTAAAGAAACATATGCCTGGACTAGTTTTTCAGTGTCATCTGGGACAGGATGTCTCTAATTTTGGCAATATTGTGCAGGTGAAAAAAGTCTTCAAATGTGGGATATAAAGGCCAAGGTAGATGACACCAAGGTTCTTTACATTGTTATTGGAGGCCAAGTTAATCTCATTCAGTATAAGTCACAGAGTAAGCAGTTTGTCCTTCAGATGATCTGATTTAAAGACAACCGTGCCAAAGCTAAACATTTAAAAAATAAAAGTTATCTGGCTCTTATGTATTTAGCACGTGTTTTTTCTCTGATTACCTACTGGATTTATCAGGCTTTATGGAAAAAAGTTTGCATATTTATGTTTTGGTTTTAAGAAATGTACGGCACAAAGCTCGGGCCATGCCGGAACAGCCGTTGGACCAAAATAAAAATAACTGATTTGATTCTGGGCCACAATAAAAGGAGTCTTAAATTATTAGCTTAGGTCCTTTGGTGTTTGCAGCAAGATGCTGCATATCTTCTATAAGTCTGTTGTGGAAAATGTGATCTCTTCTGCCATCATCTGCTGGGGAAGCAGCATCAGAGCCAGGGACTTAAAAAAGCTCAACAAGCTGATAAAAAAGGCTGGCTCTGTTCTGGGGACTCCTCTGGAACCTCTGGAGATCATTGTGGAAAGATGGATTCTTCATAAAATGAAGAACATTATGGAGAACCCTGAGCATCCTCTTCATGACTGTCCTACAACAACAGAGTGTCTTCAGTCAGAGGATTCTTCAGATCTGCTGTAAGACAGGAGATCCTTCCTGCCCACAGCCATCAGCATCTACAACGGCTCTTTGAAGAAACCTGCAGAATATGAGCTACAACAACATTTCATTTCCCTTTAGGATTAATAAAGTATTTTTGAATTGAATTGAATTAATAAATTCAATAAACCTGCAACAGTAGCCAATGTGTTATCAAGCACGTGATTTCTGATAGTTAATATTTTATTTTTTACACATTCCCGTCTCTTTCAGGGGTTAATAGTCTTATCGTTCTCCGGTCTGAAGGACAACTCCTCCCACAACGCCTAGTCGTCACTTCTAACCGGTTGATCCACCGGTAGACTGTAAAAGAAACGCACCCACTCTGACTTGACCATTTAGACGTCATCGCGTAACCCCCTACGCACTCCGCCTCACTGTGGGAGAGGTGTTTCCGCCAAGATGGTTGTCGGTGCCTTCCCCATCGCCAAGCTCCTCTACCTCGGAGTGAGGCAGATGAGCAAGCCTGTTGCGAACCGAATAAAAGCTGGGGCCCGTAGGAGCGAGTTCTTTAAAACCTACATCTGCCTGCCGCCGGCGCAGCGTGAGTAACCGAGCCAACGGCTGTTATTTGTCTGAATTTCACTGACTGTGACCCGGAGGTTTGCTACAGCAAGTAATGCTGACATAACCAATGACATTTAACTCGACGGGACGAACCATCCAATCACTTTTAAGGATTTTTCTGTTGGGCGAATAGGAGCCAAGCAAGCTTGAAAGTGGGCGGATCTTGTTTTGTCATTGAACAGACTTGCTTTGAGGACATGACAGGACTGAAGCAGTACGGAACAATTATTGAGTCGGATTTAAAATCTGAAATAAAATATGATTGATTAATGCTTCTTATTTATGCGACACATCGGATGGGCTCTCTGGTTGGTTTAATCAAAGAGCTGCTTTAACGGCTAGGAAGCCTCTCTGGATTTAAACATACTGCTGCTTGCAAAAGTATTCATAATTTTTCATATTTTGTCACGTTAAAACCACAAACTTTAATTATTTTGAACTTTTATTTTATGTGATAGACCTAAAGAAAGTCTGTAACAAATATAGAGGCATAAATATATAATTGCATGGTTTTCTACACATTTTACAGATAAAAATCTGAAAAGTGTGGTGTGCATTTGTTTATTCTGATTCTTCTAAATAAAATCCAGAAGTCACCAAATTACAGAATAGAGCTCATCTGTGTGTGATATGATTGCAATTTAAAGCTGATCTGTAAAGGGCCTCAGATGTTTGTCAGAGAACATTAGTGAACAAGCAGCCTCACAGAGACCAAAAAACACACAGAAGACAGGCCAGGGATAAAGATGTGGAGACGTTCAAAGCAGGGTTAGGTTATAAAACAATATCAAGCTTTAAATATCTCATAGAGCAATGCTCAGACCATCCTCCAAAGATGGAAAGAGTATGGCAAAGCTGCAATCCCGATGAGGCGTCCATCTAAACTGGGCAAGGAGAGCAGCTAAGAGGTCCATTGGAACTCTGGAGGAGCTGCAAAGATCCTCAAGTCAGGTGGGGCTATCTGTTGACTGTGATCCAAAGGTTTCTGTCACGGTGAATGGAGAGGGACGAACATCTGGTAATATGAGGACTTAAAGGACATTTAAAGGCCTTCAGCAGTCTGCTGACAGGACAACTTTTAGTAATGATTTCCACTAACCTTTCCTGAAAGAGTGACAAAAAGAAATCCACTATAGAAAGACAGCCATAAGAAGCCCTGTTTAAAGTTTTCCCCAAGCCATGTAGAGGACATAAGGATGTGAAAGAAGGTGCTCTGGTCAGAGGAGTGCTAGACAACAACCCTTAACATGCAGCCAGACCAAAGCATATTCATGGATCATAATCCTTTATGAGCTTACAAGACAGTACAGTAGTTTTAACAAAGTCAAACAAAGGCCTGTGACAGATTCTAACTTTATTTGGACGACTGATTTCATCATAAAAACTCAAATCCAATCATTCCGTATTTATGTTGTGAGGTGATCTCATGTTTTGGACACATACTGTTGTTGACCTTGGACAATAATCCCATCCCCACGTGACTGCTGACACATGTTCCTGTCTTAATGTGAAGCTTCGTTTCAAGAAGAATAGTCTAACTTCAGTGTCTTCGTGTTTTTTCCTCGCAGTTTATCACTGGATTGAGATGAGAACGAAGATGCGCATCATGGGCTTCAAGGGTGCCACCATCAAGCCCCTGAACGAGGAGGCTGCAGCAGAGCTGGGGGCAGAGTTGGTGGGCGAGGCGATCATTTTCTTCATCGGCGGCGGATGTATGGTGTTGGAGTACGGCAGGCAGGCTGCCAACGCTCGTCGAAAGGAGGAGGAACTGAACGAGACCATCGTGAGCCTGCAGACTCAAGTAGCAGAGTTATCACTATCGACAGAGACTCTCGGCGCTCAGCTGAGAGAGGTCAACAGGCTGCTGCTCTCCTTTCCTGGTCCCGACAAAAAGTGACTGGATGTTCCCTGTGCAGTGCAGAGTATTGTTAGCCTATGTGTGTGTGAAGGAGTAAAAGTGCACCAAATCAATAGTGATGTGTACAGCTTGATTCTACCTTACTCCAAACACTGACCCCTGCTGCAGAGCTGGGAGGAGAAGGTTGGACCTCAGTGCACTGTGGAGCTATCATTTGCTCATGTTTTGAGCAACTAATTGTAAATTGCATTGCTATGATATTCATAGTAAAATTCTATGGTTGACTTTGCATGCTTATTATAAAGATTACTTTGCATAAGGACATAGAGCACCATACTACCTTGAAGTTAATTATCTTTTGCAGCTCCTGTAAAGTTGATCCATTGGTCCTGATAGTAGAACATCATTTGGGAACTTTAATGTTTTTTGGCTTGAGTGAGTAGAATCCTACACTTTTTATGGGCTTTAAAAACACAACCAGACATATCCAGACATTATTTTTTTGATGCATCTCCTGCTATAGTTTCAAAGAGATTCTACTTGTGATCGATGGCCACTGTAATCAGTTTGTAATTGTTGCTGGAAAAGCGAAGGTGTGAAATAAAAGTGTTAATTCGTGTTAAGTCTTTTCAGCACTTTTTCAGCAAGTTACAAAACTCCTAGTATCTAATGAATGCAGCTGGATCAAGGAAAACATTTATAGTGCTACAATAAATGTCACATTTCTGCATTTTGTTGCACAGATCTTTCCATATTCTTGTGAATAACCTATTTTTCATAAATCTAAAAGGCACAATTTAAACAGGTGCACTTTATTTTTGTGAAACTTTTATATTTTACAAAATATATGTACTGTATAAAAGTAAGTTCTTTTGTTATATACACTATATTGGCAAAAGTATTTATCTACTTTTAAATGTACATGAACTTTGATGACATTCTGGTCTTAATCTATAGGCTCCAGTCTGTTGATGGACCCACTTTTGCCAGCAATAGGGAGTTTATTCTGTAAACTTCTTCAACATGTTGAGGAGTGTGTTTGGAATTACATGAGAAAACGTCGCTCTAATTCACCCCAAAGGTGTTCAAGAAGGTTGAGGACAGGACTCTGTGAAGGTGTTAATGGAAAAAAAATACTGCTCTTCATTAACAAGACGGAGGATCGGTGGTCTTCAATTAAACAGCATTCATTTAATGATTCTTGTTAATAATGAGACATATTTACATAATAAGACGTGTCCAAAAGGTATTCTTCATCTGCTGTGTCAGACAGAGAAAAACAGCCCTTTTAACGATCTTGTTGCCTTCAGTAGTGACTCCTCTGCACCTGTCAGAGACACAGGAGAGCCAACCAAGAACTAGGTCATCTGCAAAACCATGACTTTGACCAAAGGCTGTAGAGGATGTACTTTTACCAGGTTATATAACGCCACAAAACTAGAGTTCAATTAATTCAGTTGGTTTCTTGACACTGACCTAACTATAAGGCACAGAGCACACGTTTTAGTAGGGTGCAGGTCAAGGTTTTTGGAAGTCCATTCCAGACATTTATTGTAAGTCAGGCTCATCTGTTCCAAAACCAGTTTAAATTTATGTTTGGGTGTGTGGTCCTGTTGGTACACCCACCTGTGTCCAAGTCAATAATCTAGGTGTTGGAGAACTTGGAATAATCCAGATGTATTCCTCCTCCTATATTATTGCATTTAGTGAAAAAGCCCTACAGCATTATACTGCCACCACCATGCTTCACATTGAAACTTAATTCTTCCCAACATTCTTCTTGGCAGTGTGGCCAAGCAGCTCAATCTTTACCTTGCCATACCATAAAAACCTTTCACTGGAAGGTATTTGGTTTATACACGTGGACCACCGCAAATTTCAGTTGAATGTTCTGCTCAGACAAGTGGCCAAATGTCTGGGCAGAATTAACATAAGAAACTCGCAGGTTACAAAACATGATCAGTGTGCAGCTTGCTAAGGGACAATCGACCAAACATTAGTGAGGTTGCGTACATACATTTTTGGTCCGGAATGCTTTGAACCTTCGTAGATCAGAGAAAATCCACCATAAATTCAAATGGGTGCACCCATTTCTGGTTTTAGGAATGAACAATCTTTCCAAACAACTTAATTAAAGCCTAAATTATTGTAACAGATTCACACCTATGATAAGTGGATGTAAACTTCTGACTCGGGAGTATAATTTATTGACCTTAAGATAATTCTGAGCAATCATTCTACAGGTTGTCTGGATATTCTTCAGGTTTTACTTTAGTTGCCTGCTTTTCCTCTCATTAGTCCAATTCAGCTTTATTCATTTATTTAGCAATTTGAAACAACCAGCAGAGGGCCAAAATGCTGTAGTTAAAAAAAGTTAAACATAAACTTAACAGTATAAGAACAAAATAAAAACACACAATACACAAGTAAAATCCCTTTATTAAAACAATAGAAAAACAGCATCACAATTAGCTAAAACCAGCATCTAACACGGTGTCAAAGGCCAGTGAGAGAAGACTTTCAGAAGGGACTTAAAACTGACAGAGAAGATTCCTGTCTAAATTTCTAGGGCAGCTTTTTCCACAGTTTGGTCACTTTGTCTTTTTAAAATTTATACTCAGTCCTAGGTACACTCAGGGTAAACTCCCGTACTGTCAACTTTCAGATGAATATGTTCTGTTGAAGTCACCTTATATGGATACACAAATCATTAAGCACAAACAGGCCTCAAGATCTTCAGAAATAAACTATGTCAAACTGTTGAGGAATTCAACAAATAATGCATTTATAGGTGCTTTGTTAGAAAACTGTTTTTAAAGAAATTGGATATCTTTCTTTGGCCGAATCTAAGAAAAAGGCAGAATACAGCCGTCGGGTGGATAAAACATGTAGCTTTGTACCATCAAAGTAATTCCTATTGATTTATTAGCGGAAAACTTTGTGTTTTTCTTAAAATAGAACTTAAAAAGTGCAGCACAACATAAGAGGTGGTAACAGTGTCACAAAGCCACATCCCTAAGAAGCAAAATTCAGACACATGGTCTAAAACATTACAGTTTAAGACTTTGTTAAAAGATATGTGGAACACAACCCTTCAATTTTACAGAGGAAATAGCGCCCTCTATCGTCATGGCTCCCGACACGACAGCTAAAGAATTAGATTACTTGTCTAGGAAAATGAAAACATATCATCATATATATATATATCATATATATATATATCATATATTATCAAAATATCATATCAAATTTAAATTGCTACTCATCTATTTTTGTGCCAAAAAAAGAAAATGGCTTTCATTTAAAATGCAGTGTAATTAATAACTAAAATCAAATAACCTATTTTTGTTTTGTTTGGTTTCCAGTGAAAACACAAAATTGTCAAAACATATTAATTCATACATTTAGTTTTTTTATGTTTTGACAAACTAAATGAAAGAAAATATCCAAAACAGTAGTAGCAACCTGTTCCGCTATGCGCATGCGCAGATGTTTTGCCCTACAGTCTGTGACGCTGGGGGGCGGTAGCGTTTCTTTCAGACTCCTACGAGGACTTACCCGCGCAGCTCGCGTTAGAGGAGGTAGGCCTTGGTTTTATTTTTCATCCAGTTTTATTTTATAGCTGTATTACAAATAGTATATACGATGCACTGATAGCAGGGCCCGCATGAAAAGCCAGAGTAACCTACAGAAGGTTCATATTCTCCATGTTTAAGGCATTTGTTTTGCGGAGTTTAAGCTAATGCTAGCCTGAGAAGGTTGCCGTCTTTAGCCATACACTGGCGGTTTGAAGTATGGATGTACCATAGAAACATTCTAGTTAGTGTTTTTACTTGAAGACGGATATTTACTGACAGCCCTTTTGTAAATTTGTGCCTTGGCGTTTTTACGCACGTAGTGTTGTGTCATTTGTGTAGTGTTGCTGCAGCGCTGCTAACTAGCCTAGCCACACTATTACGTATCCTGTTCGGCTGAGAAACCGCGTAGAACGGATCAGTTTGAAAGTCAGAAGCACTGGTGTAAACTGTGGCCAACCGTTATGTGTGTTTTTTCCCTTGTTTTTGCTATTTAGGAAAGACGACAAACTTGAGAGTTAACGTACGGGGCAACAATGAGTTTAGACGTGAAAAAACTGAAAGTGAATGAGTTAAAGGAGGAGCTCCAGCGCCGCGGCCTCGACACCAGAGGCCTGAAGGCGGACCTGATGGAGAGGCTGAAAGCCGCTCTGGAGGCTGATGCTGAGGAGGATAGCTCGGAGCAAACAGGGCAGGAGGAATATGGCGAAGAAACTCAAGAGGAAGAGGATGCTAAGGAGCAACAAGGTAGAGTCCTGCATTTTACCGTCATGGATACTGTACATTACTTTCAGTATATACATCCAGCTTTAGGAGTAAATGGTAAAAACGTGACTCATTTTTTGTTTTGTTTTTTAAATTAGTCTTATGACTATGACATTCTTCAAATTTAAACCCTTAACTTTTTTGGATTTTCCAAATGTCTTATCAAATCGGATTCATGGTTTGTGTTCTGGTTTAATTCAGTACTATCATATATTTGTTGTTTTGTGTGTTTTTAATGATTTTTTAAATTGATTTTTTGACCTACTGTGTTTTGGAGTGACGTGCAGTTTGAAAATCATTTATCTATAAAATGGTCAAAATTGCCACATTTTGTTAAATAGTCAGCAAGTGTGCCGATGTGTTAGCTGGTGAATCTAATAGTTTTCAACATTTAAATGTACTTTCTTGTACATAGTAATTGTGTAGTACATCTGCAGTGTTTTGTAGAAAGTCTCCAGCCATTGGATTGTGTTTATAATCTCCCCATTTTTGCAGGCTAGAATGAGTATGAATAATTTACTATGTCTTCTTGATTACTAGCAGATCAAGACTATGGAGGTGGTGATGATGATGATGATGATGGTGGTGAAGGTGATAACCCTCAAGAGGAAGATGAGGGCAGAGATTCAGGTGGCTTCTACGAGGAAGAGGAGGCAGAAGCCGAGCAGTATGAAAGTCGGCAAACTTCAGATTCTGGACACGGCGATATGCACAGATCAAGCTTGATGTCCGAGGAGGAGAGCAAGCTGGAGACGAAGATTGAGGAGAACACAAATGGTTGTTATCAAATTTCCTTATTGTCATAAAAAGTTTGGTTCTGCTACCACAGCACCACAATTAATTCAAAGAAGATTTGAATGTGTACATGTTTCTTGGCCATTATTTACTGAATTATTACAAGCCCAATATTGTATTTAAAAAAAAAAAAGTGCTTGGACCCCACATAATGGTTCTTGCATCTACTCACTTTCTTTCAGAAATTAAAACCGAAATCAAAACAGAAGACGAGGTTGAGCCAGTTGAAGACAGACGAGAAGGGGCTCAGGGGACAGAACAGCAAGACCAGGATGAAATCAAAGTGGAAGAGAACAAGGGTGGAAACAGCCGAAAGAGACCACACGAGGAGAACAGGGGCTACAGCTACTATGAGCACCGTGAGGAGAAGAGGTAAGAAAGTAATACAATTAATATTTTTAGGTTTTCAAATAAAAAAACAGGAAGAGAAATATGTCTTTATTTTCAAGGCTCCTTATCTTAAACTTGTGCACTTTTCGTGCAGATCTCGGACACCACAACCTCCTGCTGAAGACGAAGAGGAGAACGTAGATGACTCCATAGTCACAATTGATACATGTAGGTTTTACTACTTTGTTATGCATGAAGCCCAAACCTTTATTGTGGGTGTTTATTTGTTTCTTTTAACAATTTTAAATGACAATGCTCTGACATTGTGTTCTGGTAATCACATGAAGGTGCTGCTCGTTTCCTCCTTCACTATTTTGTACTTTTTTCAGTTTTGTTGTTTTGTTCCCATTTTAAGGCACAAATTGTGCCGCCTTCCACTGAATGTTTTTTTTTACTAATTGCTTTAACCGGCCTTTTGGGGACAATTTCTATGATCTACTCTTAGTCCATTTAGAGAAGTATGTTTTTAATTACAGTGTTTAAATAGTAAAGCTAATAATGTGTTGTTTTGTTTTTCAAAGAATGTCAAATAACTGTTTTGTTAAAAGTACCATTTACCAAATACTGGGACTCATTTCGTAAGCTAAATTTGTTGGCAGAATCCATTTAAAACTCGTCTTTTTTTTCCTCAGACAACTGTGATCTGCACTTCAAAGTGTCCAGGGATCGGTACAATGGTTATCCACTGACCATTGAGGGCTTTGCTTACCTGTGGGCTGGAGCTCGAGCAACTCATGGTGTCACTCAGGGACGTGTTTGTTATGAGATGAAGGTAAACTAAACTACAGGGAAGAAGTGTCTTTCATTGTCTGTGTGTGGACAAGGATGCAACTTAATATATTGTGTGTTCATATGTCTTAAACATTAGAGGGGGTGGGTTCTGTTAAAATGCCATTCAGTTCCTTAAACATCAAATTACATCGGATTTTTCACACAGAGTTTTATAGACTATTTCATATATGTTTAGCATGAGTTTCATCACAGCAGATGAGTCTACAACTATGCATAGTATACGTAAACTGTACCGATGGTCCTGCTGGAACTTTATCAAATTGGATTTAAAACACATTGGTTGATCTTTGGTATAGGCTTAAATGATTTCCATGATTACGGTTTTTTCATTATCCATATTACAACCGTTGTTATTACAGCAGTTTTATGTGTCATTTTGTTGCGTTTTCTCCAGATTAATGAGGAAATTCCTGTGAAGCACCTTCCCAGCAGTGAGCCTGACCCCCACGTGGTCAGGATTGGGTGGTCCCTCAACAACTGTAGCACTCAGCTCGGTGAGAAAAGCAACAGTGAACATGGTGTTTGACACAAATGTGTTTCTGTGATGGCCCTGAATAGAAAAACATGTCGTCGTTCCTTCATGTAGGCGAGGAGCCGTTTTCTTTTGGATATGGAGGGACAGGGAAAAAATCCAGTGACTGCAAGTTTGCAGACTACGGCGAGAAGTTTGGTGAAAACGACGTCATCGGCTGCTACATTGTAAGTAAAACGTTTGAGCAAGAACCTTCGAATTATCTGGTGTCACTGCCTCATTCTTTATAGCAAGTGTTGTAAGCTGAATTACTGATTGTTGTTGTAGATCATTGTTACAGTCAATTGTCCTAATAACCCATCTCTGTTAATAAGAATAGCTATCTATGTTTAATTTCCCCATTACCTTTGCTCATAGGACTTCGAAAGCAGCAATGAGGTTGAGATGGGCTTCTCCAAGAACGGAGTGAATCTGGGCGTGGCTTTCCGGACAACCAAAGAGGCGCTGGCAGGACGCGCCCTCTTCCCCCACGTGCTGGTGAAAAACTGCGCTGTTGAGTTCAACTTTGGGCAGAAGCGGGAGCCCTACTTCCCCCAGCAAGAAGGATACACCTTCCTCCACGATCGTCCCATGGAGGAGAAAATCAGAGGCACAAAGGGACCTGCCAACAAATCTGAATGCGAGGTACGGGATTGTTAACATGGCATCAGTCGGATACACACGTCAGTTAAATCCTTATAGAAAAGATGGTGATGGGGACACAGAAAACTTGGATTTTTAGTAAACATGGTATGAGCCCAACATATTTGGGTCGAGTATCATTTTATTCCAACTATAAATATACTAATATGTTGTAATAAATGTGTGGTTTTCTTTGATTAATAAAATCAGTTGTAGCATAATGCCTTATGGTGGTTTTTAATAATAAACGTTTTTTGGCAGGTTTCGGCTATTAAACTAACAAAACAATGGCTCTATAGAAAATGTAATATGAATACAACCAGGCATGAACAATGTGATTAAAGAAAGTGGTAGAAACAAAATTCTAACGCATATTACTAGATAAAGTTATCTGAGGTGTTTTTTTCTCTTAAAAATGATTTAAATGTCGGCCATTAAATAAGACAGTCTTCTGGAACTGATGATTTGTAAAGAAACACAGTATCAACGTTTATTTTCTTTTTGTTTCAGATTTTGATGATGGTTGGTCTGCCTGCCTGTGGGAAAACCACATGGGCCATAAAGCACGCTGCAGAAAATCCAGATAAAAAGTACAACATCCTGGGCACAAACGCCATCATGGACAAGATGAAGGTCTGTTTTGACACAAGCCCGAAAAAAATCTCAGAACCTTTACGTGCGTCTTTCTCTTCTTTAATCAGTCTGGATTTTTGTCGGTTTGCTGCAGATGATGGGCCTCCGTCGTCAGAGAAACTACGCGGGGCGCTGGGATGTCCTCATCCAGCAGGCCACCCAGTGTCTGAACAGGCTGATCGAGATCGCCGCTCGCAAGAGACGCAACTACATCCTGGATCAGGTACTGCTCCTCCACCTACACCCGGTTCTGATACTCACCACAGTGAGTCAATGTGCCCTGATGATCACTTTCTCTCTAATGGATTATTTATTTATCTTTCAGGGGGTCTCTGTGTATTATAGAGTAGAAGAAGCATTGATCACCCTGTTGTCACTTGTCATGTAACAGAAAATGATTAATGGCTTTCATAAGCGATAGAATGTCATGTTTTTGCTCCTTCAGTATATTTGCACTTTGCTATCTATTTTCATGTCATATTACAGTATTGTTTGTCTTGTGAAAAATGTACAAGTAAACCATGACTTTGTAAAGATGTTGAGAAACAAGTAAGCTCTGACTGGTGAGTAAGAAAAACACCTTCTGTTGCTAATTTAATAAGCCAGAGTTGATCCCTGTTTTAAAAGCTACTTTTAATTGAGAAAGATGGAGCTTTTGAGTGTGTTTTTTAATTTATTTAAATTAATTGACCCTGAAGGTAAGTAGTGACTAACAGCATTTAGATTTTCAGGTCCTTGTGCTCAACCAATGTGTAAAGGTAAGTGGGTCTAGTGGCTCTGGCTTTTCTGTGGAAACTGTGAGTATGTGAAGGTAAGTTTTATATGTTTGTCGTTGTCTGGAATTGGACTAGAGCTCGTATGAAGAAAAAGATGAGTGAAGGTAAGAGAGGGGGACCCATCAGAGTAGTTAAGCCTTTCAATTAGCGCTCTTCTGTAGATTATTCGGTATTTTCATTGCAAATTGGTTCTTTGATGAAGGATTTTCCTTATATTGAACCATTTTAGTCCTCTTTTACCAGCATATTGGTGCTTTGAACCATTGATTAGTTTTTATATTTCTTTAGATTAAAGAGCCTTAAAGGAAGTAAACGAGTTCCTTCTTATCTGAACGTTTAGTGGAATAATTTCCCAGTTTAGATCAATTAAACATAGTATAGTCGATTATCAATAATTATATATTCACTCTTCTGATGAAATATTACCTTACATCCTGATCTGCTGTATAATTTGTACATAAATACAACTTTTTTTGATACATGGTAACAATTTGAATTTAACTGCATGTATATTTGGAAGTAACGCTCTCTTAGAGGTGATGGACTAGATCTGAATCATTATGCGCCACGTTCTAGATAATGACCAACAAATTTGTGAACATGCATGCTGCTTAATGAAATCCAAAAGCACACATGGATAACTAACATGAATAACGTGTTATAGCTGGGAACAGGAACAGATGGAGGCTCAACAAGTCATTGTTGAAGATGAGGCTGATTATGATCCAAATCAGGACGAATGCTGTGATCACTATTATTTATTAAATGCATACACTGAACATACTCCTGGCAACCATTTTTAAATTAAGCCAGGGATCAATAACAGCCTTTTAACTCGTGCTGCTGTTCTGAGTCGTAAGTTTCTTCAGTATTAAAACATGAAGTAACCATCTGTGCTCATTGCTGTTGGTTCTGTCTTTTTACTGGCATTCTGGTTCTGGTTAGCCAGATAAAAGACCAGAATGAGCTTGCTTACATATTTCAGCGTTGGGCGTATAGCGAGGGTTCGTAGCGTGAGGTCGTGGTTTTAAAGTGTCACGAATGTTAACATCCAAAAAAAAAGTCTGTCTTGTGTTTTATTATATGCTTTTAACTTGACTTCCTTTGCTGAGAAAAGCATTAAATATAACCCAACTCTCCTTTTTAAATCTTTTTGGGTGCAGGAGAGAGTTTTGTATTGTCAGAATGCTGACTGAAGTGTTTTGACCTAATCAAGGCTGCATTTGCTCAACTCTTGTTTAAAATCTAAGGTACCTTTATGGCTCTAACCTGAGCTGGATGATTTTACACTAAGTGGAGATTCTTTAAAATACGTTTTGAGATTTATGCAACACTTATTCTGTTCTGTGAACTCTAAAAGAGCATTTGCGGTGCTTTTTTGGAGGGTCTTTAGGACCACCTTGTACCTAGACAAATGTGAAAGCTACAACATATGGACTTGTCAAACCTGGATAAGCAGTGAGTAATATCACTGTGGTAGATTTTATTATTATTATTTCAGAGCATAAAGATTTAGACACTTTCTACAGGCCAAGAATAAAGTCAGTCGCTGCTTTTAGCCTTCGTATTAATGTACCGAGAGTTAACCTGACAGCTGTTTAGTTTTTTTTTTAGAAAGCTGAGCCTGTAAGTGTTTCGATGTATCATTAAATCTTCCCGAGTTTTCATTATTACACAAACTGTTCAGAAATCCTCTCTAGACTAAATGCCTTGTTTTCCCTCTTAGAGATCTGTTTTTATGTAGGGAAACTGTGATTGAAATCTCACTCATAACCTGGACCAATAGCAGATTCTTTAAAACGATATGAGAAAATAACTGGTTCTCAGTTTGTCATCAGAACACTGTCTGGTTTTAAGATAATATGTTCTGTGTTCAGAAACTTTCTTTATGCATACTAGATATTGTCAGCAATTAAGCTATTTGAGTACTAAGGTAAAGCACCCTGCAGACCTGATTCCTTACTGCGCATTAACAGTTGTAGTACAGCTTGTATGTTTGCATGTTAGTTTGCTAAAAAGGTCCCAGTGGTGCGTTTTCATTTAGCACTTCGATGCAGCCAATAATTAGTTTAGTCCTAAATTATGTGATTACAGGTTTACCCAGAAATCAAAAACATAAATGCTTCTTGGTTTGAAATGTTATACTGAGGAGCATTTTTAATGCCATGTCTTCTCATGCTGTTTTAACATTTGGAATACGAAGTAGACTGCTATAAAAAGGTTTTCATGTTAATTTAGCTTTTCTCCTCATTTTGTTATATTGATCAAGCAGAATACACTTTTGTGACCAGCTGCATTTTCTGGTCTTCTTTTGATGCCTTCAACTATAAGAAGCTGATTGAGGGTTGATTAAATCTTCAGCGTATCACAGCAGCTTTGTAGGAACGTTTTGGGCTCTAAAATCCCTCTGCCTTATAGTGCAGTGAGCCAGAATGGACACCAGCTGCATGAGCAGTTAACACAGTGATGACGCTTTTAAGTAACAGACTGCCTCTGCATGTTGATCACTTACCTGCTCAATATATAATACAATATATAATATATGTGCTCTCAATCGTCGATAAGATAGCTGTGCATCTTATTATTTTATTGGACCAATCAAGCAGGCTGTGGAGTCTAGTGTAAGTGGATTTTAGGGTCCCCTCTGGTAACTAACATTGAGTGGTCACTGGGTCCTGGGATGCTCCAGCTTCAAGGTGAGTCTGTGGAGTGATGAGAGGCCTGAAAAAAAACCGTAGACTGACACCGAAGCAAAAACCTCTCTCACTTGATTATTGCAGGGTTCCAGCTTCCTTCCAGTGGAAAGCCTTTACAAGTAAACAATAACAAACAAGCTTCTACTTCTTTCTTGTCACCATTGCTAGACAAATGTATATGGATCAGCAAGGAGACGAAAAATGCGTCCTTTTGAAGGTTTTCAACGCAAGGCTATTGTAATTTGTCCCACGGACGAGGATTTTAAAGAACGAACATTAAAGCAAACCAATGAGCAGGGGAAGGATGTGCCCGATCATGCAGTGTTAGAAATGAAAGGTAGGAATGCTGTGGAAACAAATTAAACAAAAAACAAAACGATCTACTTTTTACTTTTTTCTATGTGTTGTCTCTAAAATCAAACTTGGAAGATGTCCCCCCCCCCCCCCCCCCCCTACCCACCATAGCCTTTGGCCAGATATCAGAGCTGGACTTTTTTATTTTTATAACAGTTTACATAAAATTCGATTCCTATTTTTGCCCTTTTTCTACCACTTTTCATTCAGATTCTAACACACTGCAAACTGAGACGTGTGCCCGTTCAGGTCACATTGGAGAATAAAATTATGCTATTGGCTTCCATGAAAAGGACATTTCCTTAGTGCCAATCAGTAGTCGTATTTTCAGATATGGGAGTGAGTTTAAATAACCGTTCCAGGAGCTGTGCTTGGTTTGCGGTGCTGTTTCCTCTTCACAACTTTTTAGTTGTCCTTTTTGTTCCTGCCCCATCTCTTCTGATGTCCCCTTCCTCTCTGTCTGTTAAAACAAATGTTTCCTCCATGTCCTCCTGGGGGTGATGTTTGTTCCCTTTACCTCGCCATCTGCTTTCATTATCTTCTCTGAATTTCTCTAATTTACATTGCCTCTGTATTGTACTAATTATTTTTCATTTTTGTCTTCCGGTGGTGTGGCTGCTCTGGTCTTCACTACACTCCCCCCCTTTCCCTCTCTTTCTCCCTGTTTCTACCTTTCCATCCATCTCTTCTCGGATGGGTGGTGTCCTCCTACTCCTGCGGTCGTCTCTCGTCGCTCCACAAGCCAACTTTACCCTCCCTGAACCCAGCGACTTCCTGGAGGACGTGGCATTTGTCGAGCTCCATCGTGAAGAGGCTGAAAAGCTGGTGAAGCAGTACAACGAGGAGGGCCGCAAGGCCGGCCCACCCCCTGAGAAGCGCTTTGACAACAGGCAGGGCGGGTTTCGCGGCCGCAGCAGTGGCAACTATCAGCGCTATGATAACCGTGATGGGTTCCGCGGTGGCTACCAGAACCGTAGCGGAGATGGAGGCAGCGGGTACAGAGGAGGTGAGAAACTCCTGTGTTTAATCCCTCATCTTTTAAAATCTTGCCATTTCTTCAGCAACTGTTGCCGCTAAGAAATTACACTATTTTTTTTTGATTATTGTCTTTAAGTTTTGTCATATTTCAATAATTAGCCAAGAGAAAAGTGTTCTAATAAAAGCCGAGGGCATTTTTTATCTGCAAAGAGCGTGATACTGAAACATGGACTCACATTAACCACGTGCTTCTCAGCTCGGTGTACAACAGCTGATTTAACACCGGCATCATTCACAAACACGCACGACTCTGAGAAATGTAGTTTATTTCCTACTGCAGTGATCAGATCGCACCTAGAACCCGGCTGATATGGACCCACTGAATTTAGTAGAGTTTAGGAGTTTTATTCTCTCATTTCAGCCGGTTTGTGTGATATATAATATATAATTCAGTCCTTTATTTTCAAAATATGTTTATCTGAGAGAAGCTGATCGTTGTCTGGCTGGGATTATGTTTTAAGGAATGACCGTCAACAAAACTCACTGGTGTTCTCTTATGTACGTCTGTCTCAAAATCTCAATAAAAAAATGTGACTGCTGTTATAATATTACCGTAATTGATTCTATATTTTAGCAGCAGTTGCTGTTATTCCTGTTGTCCTGCTACAGTTAGACAACTCTCTCTGCTACCTTTATTGTTCCATCGTTCTTGGAAGACGCTGTGCTACGCTCCTCGTTCTAATTTCAAGCACCCATTTTTCTCCAGATTTAAGTTTTCGCTAGTTTTATTGTCCTGTTACTGTAACGGACTTTATTATTGTAAAAATGGATTTCCTAGATGACCTCCTAACCAACTGATCCCTATGGAACAAAAAAGGTTGGGAATAAAAGGAGAAACCACTAGACAGGCCGGGTTTAATACGGTGCTAAAACCATTACAAAGATGGCAACGTTGGTCTATGTTTTTAAAAAACATTCATATTTTACTCCTCAGTTACCTCACAAACACTGTTTGTGTTTTATTTTTTAAATTGCCACAAAGGTCCAAAGAATCTGAATTCTTTGTCATCCTGCGTTTGAAGCCGAGTAAGGTTTTGTATTTTATTCCCTAAAGGGATTAAGATTTTCTTTCTTTCTGCAACCTGCTTTTTTGCTGTACAGGTTACAGTCGCGGCAGCTACAACCAGAACCGATGGGGTAACAACTACCGTGACGGAGGCTCAGATGCACGCGGCAGCTACAACCGCTCCCAGCAGTCAGGGGGAAACTACAATCGCCCGGCCTCCTACAACAAAGGAGGATACAGCCAGGTAGTTAAAGCTCCCTTCATCTAGAATATTTAAATTTGGCCATTAATGGATTCAGAGATGTTTTAAACGTTGTTTTACCTTTTAATCACCAGGGTTACAGCCAGAGCTACAATCCGGGGTACAACCAGGGCAGCTACAACCAGAACTACTACAGCGGCTACAGTCAGTACCCTGGATACAGCCAGAGCTACAGCCAGACGCCTGCAACAGTACAGACGTACAACCACCACCAGCAGCCCCCGGCGCAGCAACCACCAGCGCAGCAACAGCAGCAGAGCTACAACCAGCAATATCAGCAGGTAATTCATGAGTGTCGTCCCTTTAAACATCAGGTCAGGGCGAGTTCCTGTTGGCCTGAAATCCCATAAGATGTGGCAGGGCTGAACCCAACAGTTATGGTAGTCTGACGATGTTTTTTACCCTTAAGTGAAAAAGTTCCATTAAAATACAAGAGTCAAGATTTTTCAGCCTCCATAGCGCTGCTTCCATGGTGTTTTCCTCTTTTGTTTAAATGTTTCCCCCCTTGATGGAGGCAAAATATAATTTCTTTCCTTCCTCCTGTCTTTCAGTATGCTCAGCAGTGGCAGCAATACTACCAAAACCAGAACCAGTGGAACCAGTACTATAGCCAGTATGGTGGCTATCCTGGACAGGGCAGCCAAGGCTCCTCTTCTGGTTCCCAGTAGCTTTCTCCTGCACCAGTTCCTGCATCTGCCAGTCTCCCCCAACACCTCTGACCTCTGCCGTTGATTCTTTTTTGTTTTTTTGTATAGTTTCTCTTCAAGTCACCAACTATGAATCCTGTCTGTTTTAACACTCTAGCCTCCGTTTCTCACACAGGTTGTTATACAGTTGGATGTCTGATTGTTTTTTACTGAGCCGAGTCTTTAAGCATTGAACGTGAGGTTGTAGATGATAGCTTATTCTAAACATGTAATGAATGTTAATGATTATACATCAGATGTGGATGTCTGACTTCCACATTTCCCTCAGTTTCAAGAGGTGACCGTGTATATTTATAGGCTACGAAGTGAAAAGACGACAGGAAGAGAGCAGTAAGGCCCGACTAAGCTTAACAGAGAACAAAATGCATGCTTTTTACCTTCATGACGCTTCCCGCTGTCTTGCTCTTTACTTTTCAGTTACCGAGTGAGCATCTTTTATTTACCGCAATAGAAACCGAACATTATGGAGCTTTTTTATAGGTGTTGGTACTGTAGTATTTAATCTGACCTTTGATTATGAGTAATCCTTTGCTGCTTGTGTAGTTGTATTTGCATTTTTTTTAAATTTCCATCCCTTTTTTTGATTGATGTTCATTGAGTCCTGTAGTTCCAGACGTTTTTTTTTTTTCTACCTTTAAAAACAAAAAAAAAGAAAATCAGATTTTTGACCGGTTACGCCAACTGTCTTGTCTTTATACAATAAACACAGTTGTAAACACCTGCCAATGTGTGGAAAACGCCTTTCTGTTCCCTCCTTTGTCAAGTAAAATCAAACACAACACATGATTTCTAACTGTATTTGTATTCTTCTCGTTTGTTTTGACTAAAACCGACGTGGGACAAAAGAAGGAAGATGACAATAGTTAGACCATGTGCATTGTTCCAGCGCAGTCCTGCTGAACCGTAAATGAACGAACTTTCAGGGCAGGAAATAAACATTTTGTTCGCATGTTGCTTCAAAACAACCTTTGTTCAAAGTTTTTATGGAAGTCACAGATCTAGGTTTGTAAAAGTCCAATCTTAGTTTCCATGAGGTTTTCATCCAATCCAACCCCAAAAAAGTCACACGTTTAACTAATCAGATGTCAAATAGCTGCCAAAGTTCAACTAAACATTTGATTTTGGTGCTTAGTGTTAATTTCCTACCCTGCTTTTTTGTATTAAGCTCAAGAAATATCTGTAGGTCTTCAGAAATTCTGTAAGAATCTTAGCACCAGAAATGCAAGGCACCTGTTCAAATAAAACAAGGTTTTCATAAATTACACAGGAAAAGAAAAGAGTCAATGCCTGAAACCTCAGAGTCAAACTAGCAAGAACATCACAACTATGAAGTCCATTTACAGCTGCTGCTATTCCACAGCCAAGAGTCTGATCAGCTCAACGGCGCTGAGACGCAGCTTCGACACAAATGTGGCGGCGCCGGCTGGGATAGGTCCGAGCAAGAAGCGGAGCCTTCAGTCCGGCTCTCGGCTTTTGTCTTTGTGCAGATGCAGCTCGTCCAGTTTGTCCTGCAGGAAGGAAACCGGCATGGAGCAGCCTCTGCTTCGATGTGGCAGCGTCATGGCCTGGAATGTCAAACAAATTTATAAGCAGGAGCTGTTTTTGTTATCCTTTTTACACCTGAGACTTAAAACCTGTGAATTCAGCCACAAGACAGGAAACAACTGAGTCTGTGGGTTATCATGAATTAACTGCTGAATGAATGACAAAACCCATCACTTTTCTGGTCATTAAAATGTAAAACAGTTACCCTTTAAAGATAAAACAACCTAAATTATGTTTTCAGTTTTATTCATGTCTGAATTATAAAAAAGCATTTTACGTTCACAGAACATTTTTAGCAGGTGCTTGGATTGTTTCCCACTTCAAGAAGATGCTCCTGTACAAAAATACCCATCTCAAACTGCAAAAAGAATTGAGATGTTTTAAAGATGAATTGAGAATTTTTTTTAATACCTATTAAGACTTAAAATGGGAGAAATCTGATTTTAAGTCTTAAAAGGTATAAACAATTTATTTTTCCAATTTGCACTGCTAATTAAGCGAGGCAAAATAAAGCTAAAGGATGCAAAAACGTTTATTTCCAGACATTCTGAAAAATAAAGTTACTTCTAAAACTAAAGGAATATCCTACTTTATATGTTTATTTAAAAAAGTGAACATATTTTCTTTTTTAGGTCACATTCTGAGATACTTTTTGATCCTAAATACATTTAAATATTTGCTAAATTAAGGCAAACTATATTCATATAATCAGCCTTTTTCAGTTTTACGTGATAATAAAAATGATCTGGTGTTTACCAGCTTTAAAAGCTGTGTTCCAAACCAGTTCAAAAATGTTATTTTGCTCAGCTCTATTGAGGCCCCAACACATTTTTCTAATCAGACTGAGGTCTGGCCTTTGACTGGGCCATTGCAACAGATTAACTTTGTGTTTGTTGTTGTTCAGCCATTCTGTTGTGGAGTAGCTCCATCAACTTGTTGATGCCCCTACCACAGCTGTCGAACAGATGGTCTCACATGTGACTCCACAATACTTTGGCTTGCAGAGGAGTTCATGATCGGCCTAGTTAATGCAAGGTTCTGTGGCTGCAAAACAAGCCCAAATTGTCACCCTGCCACTACAATACTAGGAAGTTGGTTTAAGGTGTTTGTGCTGATATGCTGAGGTAATTTGAGGTGAAACATGGCACTATGCATCATGGATCTCTACTTCAGTCCAAAAGACACTGTTCCAGAAGTGTTGTGGTTCACTGAGATGCAAACCTAAGTAGTGCTGCCATATTTTTGGGAAGAGAGGCTTTCCAAACACCCTGTGATTGGAAAGGATGTTCAACATGCTAAATGAGGCCTGTAGAGTCTGAGATGGAGCTCTTGGGTTTTTAGTAAAGTCTCTTAGCATTGCATAGCCTGATGTTGGGGTGAATTCTCTGGAGTATCCAATCCTTAGGAAGATTGACGCCTGTCTTACATCTTCTCTATTTATGGGTAATCTCTTTCTCAGTAGAATAAAGAACTTCAAATGTTCTTTGTTTTCATGAATCTTGCAGCACTTTGATGAAACATTTGACTTTGACTCCTTAGTCCTTAGAAACATTTTCCTGCTATCTATCCCATGTGTAGTTTAACTATACATTTACAGTAAATGTTTGCATTTTTGGCTCCGTGACAGACTTTGGTTATTTTTTATTGTCTTGTGTGTTTCCGTGAAGGGCTGGTGACCTGTCCAGAGCTGTTTGTGCTTTGGTTCATAAAATAACCGTGAAATCACCTGACAAAACTAGAAATTTAAGTCTGAAAATGATTTGGATTTGAAGTGATAAGAATTGAGGAAGCCTGCATATTTGCCAAGTTGCTTTCATCACTTGGGTTTGGGCATAAAAGTTCAAGACAAAAGGCTGTTTTCGGCAGATCCATCCCGTCTATATCAATAACTGTTTGAATCATTGACCTCTAGGGGGCACTACTACTACAATCACAGACACAAAAGCTTTTATACTGTTAAACATGGCTGCATAGTGGCACAGTTGGTAGCTCCATTGCCTTGTACCAAGAAGATCATGGTATTTACTCCTGGCTGGGGATCTTTCTGCATGGACTGTGCATTTTCTCCCTGTGCATGTGTGAGTTATCTCCAGGTACTCTGGCTTCCTCTCACAGCTCAAAAACATTACTTTTAGGTTAATTGGTCTCTCTAAATTGTCCTTAGATATGAATGGGTGTGTGCATGGTTGTTTGTCCTGTGTGTCTCTGCGAGGGACTGGCAACCTCTCCAGGGTGGACCCTGGTTTTTACCCATAGACCACTGGATTTAGGCACCAGCTCCCCCTTGACCATGTATGGAAGAAGCGGGTATAAAAAATAGATGGATGGACTGTTCAACTTTCAAAAAATATGTTAAATGGTATCATGTGCAATGATCATTAACCCTACAAGTGCAAGTAGCACCTTCACTCATCTACCTGAAGTTAGTCTGAAAATCCCTTCCTTCTGTCAGAGTGTTTAATTTTGCAAAGACTCCCATCATTTCTCACCCTTCTGTCTGGAGACGGATGTCCGACACAGTTGATGTGGTTTCCCCTCCTGTCCCTCCTCTCAGGCGTCCACACTCCAGGATCGGTCTGAGTGGAGCGATCTGACAACGTGGAATCCCCCGTGTTGTTCGTCCAATCCGACATTACCCTGTTTTGTTCAGACTCGTTGCTTTGGGGGAAAACAAAGGCCTCTTCCTCTGAACCTGGCAGATAGAATCACACATGAGATTACATGAGATAATTTACACGGAGGTGTGTGTGAACTCTTCGGTCTGTGTATCTTGTGGAGAAAGTACACACTCCAGCTGTTGCCCTTGGTTCTTGAGTCAGGTGCAGGGGTGCATGGACATGACCCAGTTGTGTTTTTGTGTTTCTTCTGGCACCCCACTCTCACAAGATCCTTGCAGTGTCGGTGGCAATTTATCCCACAGTCTGAGAGCGACAGAGACACAAAAATGATCAAAATGGAACACGGCCTCTGACATTTTTAGGGTTCCCTTTTTTAAAAGATATGTGAAAATGAACTGTGATCGAAGGTATGTCCTCGGGTTCAGAGGAATGTCGCTTTGATGAAAACTGATCCAAAACTCATCAAATCCAAATGTTCAGGATGAACCCAGGAAAAACCAGGTCTCAATCCTGCTATGAACTGGAACCTGCTGCAGGACCAGTGTCATGGTCCCAGGGGAAGCCGTTTTTATATCGTCTTGGACCAAAAATTAGCCAGCTAAGAAGCAAGCCGGTGCTCCAAAATCAACACCTTAAAGCTCGACTAAAGTGTGCAGCAGCCCACATGGACAATCTGAAGTTTTATGTTCAGATGAGACAAAGATTGAACCATTTGGGTCTGAAAACAAGGAGAATGTTTGGACTATTTGAGCTGAGGCTATCTAGTCTGAGAGCACTGTACCAACTTTAAAGCACAGTGGGGGAGTTGCCAGTAGTACTGGTGCAATGCATAAAGTGGATGGACTGATGAAGAAGAAGAAATTCACCTCAAATCAACAGCTACAGTCCAAACCCCAAAATTATTCATACCACTGGCAGATTTAGATTCAAAAAGATCTTTTTTAATTGTATCAACATGTTTCTTCCGACTGAAAGTCTTGAAGCTCCTTACCAAATATAAAACAGTGAATTCATGCAAAAAACCGGTCAGTAATTATAAGAATGGTTTGATTGCTGTGATGCCATTAAAGATATTTTCATGTATTATCTTTTGAGAGATGCCCGTCTCTATTCTTATCAGAAACAAACTTTTGATTGAACAAACACAATCTGCCAGGGGTATAATTTCTGGCTTAGCTGTAGCAAGGTGGTGAAATTAGGACACATCTGGGTGTTTCAACAGGATAATGATCCCAAACACACAATAAAAATAGTTTTTGGCATTAGGTCTCTGGAATGGACCTCAGTCCTATTGAAAATCTGTAGACACACAGTGTTTCGTAGCCCAGACTGGAGCCTGGCCTTATGAAGCACAGACAACAGCTCTGCTGGACGTCTGGTCATTTTATTTAACGACAAATCATTTCTTCCACAATCAGTCAAAATCATGAGTTTTCTTGTGACAGCAGGCAGAACACGGGAGAAAACAAGCAAGAATTGTAGCGTATAACCGACAGTTGGAAGAAAAAACAAGATTTGAAGCAACATTCAACATCAACTGGTTGAAAGATGTGTTTTTTTCTTCTAAATAATGATTAAGTTGTGCATAGTAGACATTCAAGCTCGTCTTACCTTTACAGTGGTAGCCCTGTTTGATGACACCCCACAGCTGTAACATGGCAGAAATGAGAGGTTACATTTCTACTGAACATTTGGTTAAACCAGAAACAAGACGATTGCTGACTCACAAAGCCTCCACATGTCTCACAGAACGTCGGCCGCTTGTATGTGGTCTCATGGAAGTTATGCGTGTTGTTGAAGTTGTAGCCCAGCTTGGCGCAGACAGACATTCCTCTCATGAAGTAAGAGGTGATTTCTTCTCGGCTGATCTGTCCCTCCCTGGGGGAGAAGAATTGACCAAATTACAACCTGAATGCATGCCGAGTGCTACAGGTCCTTCTCAAAATATTAGCATATTGTGATAAAGTTCCTTATTTTCCAAAATGTCATGATGAAAATTTAACATTCATATATTTTAGATTCATTGCACACTAACTGAAATATTTCAGGTCTTTTATTGTCTTAATACGGATGATTTTGGCATACAGCTCATGAAAACCCAAAATTCCTATCTCACAAAATTAGCATATTTCATCTGACCAATAAAAGAAAAGTGTTTTTAATACAAAAAACGTCAACCTTCAAATAATCATGTACAGTTATGCACTCAATACTTGGTCGGGAATCCTTTTGCAGAAATGACTGCTTCAATGCGGCGTGGCATGGAGGCAATCAGCCTGTGGCACTGCTGAGGTCTTATGGAGGCCCAGGATGCTTTGATAGCGGCCTTTAGCTCATCCAGAGTGTTGGGTCTTGAGTCTCTCAACGTTCTCTTCACAATATCCCACAGATTCTCTATGGGGTTCAGGTCAGGAGAGTTGGCAGGCCAATTGAGCACAGTGATACCATGGTCAGTAAACCATTTACCAGTGGTTTTGGCACTGTGAGCAGGTGCCAGGTCGTGCTGAAAAATGAAATCTTCATCTCCATAAAGCTTTTCAGCAGATGGAAGCATGAAGTGCTCCAAAATCTCCTGATAGCTAGCTGCATTGACCCTGCCCTTGATAAAACACAGTGGACCAACACCAGCAGCTGACACGGCACCCCAGACCATCACTGACTGTGGGTACTTGACACTGGACTTCTGGCATTTTGGCATTTCCTTCTCCCCAGTCTTCCTCCAGACTCTGGTACCTTGATTTCCAAATGACATGCAGAATTTGCTTTCATCCGAAAAAAGTACTTTGGACCACTGAGCAACAGTCCAGTGCTGCTTCTCTGTAGCCCAGGTCAGGCGCTTCTGCCGCTGTTTCTGGTTCAAAAGTGGCTTGACCTGGGGAATGCGGCACCTGTAGCCCATTTCCTGCACACGCCTGTGCACGGGGGCTCTGGATGTTTCTACTCCAGACTCAGTCCACTGCTTCCGCAGGTCCCCCAAGGTCTGGAATCGGCCCTTCTCCACAATCTTACTCAGGGTCCGGTCACCTCTTCTCGTTGTGCAGCGTTTTCTGCCACACTTTTTCCTTCCCACAGACTTCCCACTGAGGTGCCTTGATACAGCACTCTGGGAACAGCCTATTTGTACAGAAATTTCTTTCTGTGTCTTACCCTCTTGCTTGAGGGTGTCAATAGTGGCCTTCTGGACAGCAGTCAGGTCGGCAGTCTTACCCATGATTGGGGTTTTGAGTGATGAACCAGGTTGGGAGTTTTAAAGGCCTCAGGAATCTTTTGCAGGTGTTAAGAGTTAACTCGTTGATTCAGATGATTAGGTTCATAGCTCGTTTAGAGACCCTTTTAATGATATGCTAATTTTGTGAGATAGGAATTTTGGGTTTTCATGAGCTGTATGCCAACATCATCCGTATTAAGACAATAAAAGACCTGAAATATTTCAGTTAGTGTGCAATGAATCTAAAATATATGAATGTTAAATTTTCATCATGACATTATGGAAAATAATGAACTTTATCGCAATATGCTAATATTTTGAGAAGGACCTGTATATAGATGTGGCTAAGCATCCTCACCTGTCAGTTTCTTGGGTGCAGAAGGTGAATGGAAAGTTGGCTGCTATTTTCTCGAAGTCCTCCAGGGAAATGTAGCCATCCGGGTTCAAGTCGTAGTTTTTCATTATGGACTGCAGAGGGCAGCAGAAGAAGTAGATGTTCAGCTTTGTCAGTTCTGCTTTAGGGGTGTGAGGGTATAAGGAAGTGAAAGGCAGGAGGCCACTATGAGGACTCGTACTCACATCCACCATCTGTTTGACGTGTTTGGATATGGTGTCAGAGTCAAGCCTAGGGGTGACCCCAGATCCCCACTCTGCCACGACCGGTGATTTAACTGGAGCTACAGGCTGTGGACCGACACACCAAGGACTGTGAGAAACAAGAAGAAAGAGCACACCCACCACATAACACACTTCCCTAACGTACAGCTCTTTGATGTGGCTGACTTTGAAGTATTTCTGCATAAAGCCTGTGCTTTTTGTTTCTAAATGTTACACCCACAGAATGCTCGAAAATGTCCATTTGTCTTGTAAAAACAGGTTACATAAGCTCACTTCAGATCTCCGTACCTGAATCTTGGGGTTTTTGGGTTCCTTGTTATACGATAGTTCATATATCTCATCTTCGGTGTAGTACAAATCTAAAGACAGCTAAAGATTTAAAAGAAACATAAATTAAGATGTTCTTGAACTATTTAGCATGTCTTTTTTTCTCTTGTCTCATACCGTGAGCAGATGCAGAAGGTCTTTGTTGGCCTCGAATGGCGGCTTGCAGCTGTGAATGGCCAGTAGGTCATTGATGTTGCTGTACAGATGTTGCAGTTTGCTCAGGTTGATCTTCTCTTCGTCTATGTAGTCCGGTAGCGCCTCATTGAGTGAGATGAGGTCCTTCAGGTGCACACCCAGGATGGGCACCTTGAAGCCCTTGCATTCGTTGTAGACCCGTCGGTAGTTGCTATAATTGCTTCGTGAGGAGAGGAGTTCTGTGAATTCACTCAGGACCTGATGGGGGATGAAGAGCGGCAAGGCGCGATTGTGTGAAAGCAGCTCTATATTTCTTGAAGTTTAGATAGCTTCAAATCCAAGTCACTGATGTTAGCCTACTAAGTGCTTAACCGAAAGGCTCCTTTCTACTTGAATACTCTCGCAAAGGCTTATGTCACGATTCGATCTCTTTGGTCGTCTATCCAGACTCTTTTCATGTGTCGTTTCACGATGGTGGAATGACTTTCCGAGCGCTACCAGAACAGGGGCTTCAGAGATCATCTCCTACCCTAGCACCTACCCTGATCTTCCCTACCCCCTCTACTGTACTATCTGCACTCTGTATCTCTGTCTGCTTCCTCCCTGTATGCTCAGAACCTAATCATCTTCCTTCTAGGAAGCTGATTAATATCTTTCAAATTAACTGCATTGTTATATTCTTATTAGTAAGTCGTTTTGGACAGAAGTGTCAAATGCATAAACAGAAGCACACAGCAACTGTCCAAAGAACCTTAGCTAAAGTGCTCTCCTCCCTAATTTGTTGTGGACATTCTTGTAATCTTTAAAAGTGGTCTGAATTGAAAGTTACATGGGTTTTCTGAAGGTCTTTCGAGGATCTTTTAGAACTTGACTGCTTTTTGCCTGATTTTCATCCCAATACAGGAAGCTCTGGCTAATTGAAAGCAAAGTATATATATTTGCTCACTAATATATTAAACTGTGTAATTTATAAGTAGTGAGAAAAGGTCTTCAGCTGTAATGTAATACATTTAAAAGGCATCGTTAAAATTAAACAAAATAAGTTTTACTTGTGGTTAAAAGTATTTATCCTTTTAGAAGGTTGCTGAGGGGGTCATAGGAGCTCTTTGGTCTCTTCCACATGTGTTTGGTGGATCTGGAGAAGGCCTATGACCGTGTTTATGGAGGTTGCTATCGGGGTAAGAGGTGATTTTAAAACTTTCTAGTCCTTGTTTAACCAAATCAAGAGGTTGTGCTTTTTTCCCAGTACATGTTGGAGGTCACCTTTGCAACTGAATATGTTTCTTGTTTTCATTGACGTTTATATCAAGGTATAGTTTTGGACCTTCAGCAAGCGTGAAGCGGCCAAGATGTCAGCTCCCCTAAATGTGAGGTTCTCAACTGGAAAAATGGTGTACTGTTCCCTGTAGGTGATGGTCAGTCTCTGGTGTCTTGTGTTCTGCCAAATGGGTCAGTGGAGGTGGTTCAGCTTTCTGATCAGGATGCCTTCTAAACAACTCCCTTTTGAGGTTTCCCAGGCAGATCTCTGGGAGGAGACCCCAGACATAACCCAGAACTCACTGGGAAAACTATATGCCCTTTCTGGCTTGGGAACACCTTGGAATAGACCAGACTGGGAGGAAATGGATTTCTGGGTTTCCCACCTAGACCCATTATGGGGTTACCAGTCCACTTTAAAGAACTGGGAACCAATTAATCTACATTTTCTCTTTATTATTTCTTTTACTTCTAAAACATGTTTGGACATGCTTGCACACTCCTATAGTAAACCACTGCTAACCCTAACTGCTATTTGAAACCAGCTGTTATACTGACAGGTGATATTAAAAGTTTGAGGACGCACATTATTTCAGGGATCTGTTTAACAGCTCAAATTTTTTCCAGTCTTAAATTTCTAAAGATTAAGGTTACAGAAAACCTTTGACAGATTTAACGTTTCAGCACGTTCAGCGTGTTGACATATCCTGAGTGAAACATTGTCACATTATTGTAATTGCACAAAATGTTTTCCCAGTAAGCTCTTTCTCTTGTAAAAATAAAATGAAGCCTCTAAAACTCTGCTACTTTTTTTCTGCTTTACTCCCCCTTTTTCAGATTAGAACCACATTTAACAGACCTTCCTAAAACATTTGCGCAGATTGTGCCCAGCTGCTACTTCTGAATTGCATAAATTATTTAACCGAGTTAATTACTTCTGAGGCATTAGGAAATGGCTTTGTGAGAACTTTCTTTAGTAGTTAAACCCTGACAAGACAGAATGAAGGATCATGGCTCCTCACATCATGCAATTAATGTTGCTGTCCAGTCTGCATTGAGGTGTTGTGTTTGATGAAATTACTGGACTGAGAGATGAGAAATATTTATATACTAAGAGAGTTGGTGTCAAAAACATGAATTGGAGATGATCAACCATTTTTCTTCTCGTTTGGATTATGGCACGGGACTTTTTATTTGTTTTATTAGAAAAAGGCCTTTGAATATCTCCAGATGGTACAAATTTCTTTATGTCGGAATGATGAGAGGAAAGGGGCCTAACAAACTAGAAAAGAATGAAAACAATCAGGTTTTGGAGTGAAACCAACCAAGCCAAAGTTCAAAAACAAATGTTGAAAAACCACCTTACCTAAAGGCCCAGTCTGGTCTTGTAGGTCAAAAATAGAACAGACAGAGAAAACTGCCCTACTCTTTGTTTTACATGTATTTAACTAGCTGCTATGCAAGTATTATGCAAATTCAGTGTTGATAAGTTTGAGAAGAAAAGCCTTGACAGCAAACAGGAAATTTTAAACAGGTCAGAAACAGTCCACATTGATAGAGAAATCAGACTTTTTACACCCACCAAAAGCTTTAATACATTACAGGAAGATCACAGCCCTTAATCTTCCACTGAAAGCTGACTTGTCTTTTTGCACATGAGCCTTACTTTTAATCAGGTTCTAGTTTTAACTGAGATTCCTTGAAGTGTGTTTTACTTTATGATGTACAAAACCTTAATCAATTTCATTTATTTACTTTCATTTAGAAACACTGCAAGTTCAAATGCAAAGCACAAGCCTGCAGTAACAGATGGTCATTCAGCTAGAAGGATAAAAATAAGTATCTGTATGAGGATATAACATATAATAGGCAATGCTACCACTGTCTATGCAAATATGGAACACATAGTGCTGTGAAAAAGTATTTTCCCCCTTAAAGTTTTCTTCTGGTTTTGCTTTTTGGTCACTTAAAAGTTCAACTCATCAAATACATTTTAATATCAGTCAGAAATAATATAAAGCATTGTTACTAAATGAATGATTTAATTTATTGAGGGAAAAAAACACCTCCTGGTTAATGCAGGGGAAAACCTGCTGACCAACCTGCTGACACCAGTGAACATCCAGGGAGCGGACGTTAAGATAGCACCTGATTGTTCACCTGAACAATAAACTGGACAGGAGTCACAACACTGATGCTCATTATAGGAAGGATCAGAGCAGACTCTAGTTGCTAAGAAAACTGAGGTCTTTTGGAGAGCAGGGGGCACTCCTGAAGACCTTTTTGACTGTGTGGTGGCATCCGCCATCTTCTATGGTGTAGTATGTTGGAGCAGCAGCTCATCTACATCTGAGAGGAAGTGGTTAGAGAGGTTCACTAGGGAGGCCAGCTCTGTCCTAGGATGCCCCCTCGAGCCAGTACAGGTACAAAGATACAAATTACAGGTGTAAATACAAATGTACATGCACCTTTTGTAAAAATGTTTACATCACTGACTAAGCTTCAAATTTTTCTTAATCTAATAGTATGCTATTTTTAATAGCTGTACAGTATTTTTGTTATGTTGTAAATTATCCGTTTCTGTACAGTCTCTTATTCTTATTTTTTTGTTTTTATATATATTTTTTTACCTTTTGCCTTTCACTTTGCTGCTGGTACACATGAATTTTCCCACTGTGGAATAACAAATAGTATTGATATTCCATCCTATTCTAAAAAAGCTATCCGTACAAACCTGGCCCAATGTAACCAACTAATTGGAATTTTAGCCCACTCTTCTTTGCAGAATAATGAATTAATCAATTAGGAAGAATAAATGTAGCCACACTAAAGGGTTTTTTGAGTTTAAAGTCATGCTGTAGCACCTCAGTCTGACATCCATAGTTTGTCTAGGCCATCAAAACCTTTGTTTTATTTTTACTTGAGCCATCAGTGGCCATAATCCAAGGCCCTTTTTAGTTTAGGGACAACAACTGAAAGCTGTTCATTCTCCTTTCGGTTTTTCGGCCAGAAAAGTCATGATTCCATCAGTTACCACAAGTCTTTTAGGTCCTGTAGCAGCAAAGTAGCCCCCGACCATTACACTACCAACACCATGTTTGACCGTCGGTATGATGTTCCTTTTTTGATATGCTGTTTTAATTTTAAACCACATGTAACCAGATGCAGACCTTCAAAAGTTTTCCACCTTTGTCCTGTCAGTTCACAGAATATTTTCTCAAAAGTCTTGGATTATTAATAAGATGGGTTTTTGTTTGGCAAATTTAAGTCAGGTCTTTGTGACCTTTTTGGTCAGCAGTGGCTTAGGCCTTGAAAATCTCCCATGCTGGCCAGTTTTGTTTAGTCTTTCTGTTGTTCATTTAAGAACCCTGACCTTAAATGAGGCCTGCAATGCTTGAGATATTATTCTGGGTTTTTCGTGTGACCTCCTGGATGAGTTGTTGATGTTGCTTTGGCCGGTTGGCCTTGGGAAGGTTCACCACTCTTCCACGTTTTCTTCAGTTGCGGCTATTGGTTCTAACTGGTTTGCTGGAGTCCCAAAGCACAAAATGGCTTTGTACCCCTTTTCAGATTAATAGATGCTATTTTTTTATCTGTTCTTTAATTTCTTTAGATCAGGGCGTGATATCTTATAGCCTACTTCATGTTGTTATACAGGTTATTTTTCTGGATTCTACAGGCTGGGCATTTTTTAAGCCTGGTGTGGCTAGTAAAATTTAACTCAATTTTCCTTATTTTCTTAAATAATAAGAAAGTTACTCTGATTTTTACTTTTTTTTGGCAATATTTTGTGGCATTAGTGGCCTTTATTTTGTAAGTGGACCGACGTGAAATGCGGTGGAGAGAGAAAGGGGAAGACATACAGCAAAGGTCAACGGGCCGTGACTCAAACCCGTGACGGCTGCATCGAGGACTGTAGCTTCCGTACATGGGTTGCGCCACCGCCACGCCCTGTCTAGTATTTACATCTGTTTGATCTGAAACATTCCACTGTGACAAAAATGCAAAAGCAGAAGAAGTCTGTAATGGGCCAAAATCTTTTCACAGCAGAGTATAAGATTATGTCTGGGATTTGCACCGATGGGAACTATCAATTAATTAGTTAAAATAAGCAATTAAGTCAAATATGAGTGGCAAGAAAGATTCAAGTCATTAAAACAGTTAATTATTGAAGCTCGGAGGTAAATCAGTCATCAGTAATGACTCAGGAGTTATGTGTAATATTGAAAATACCTTAGTGATGTCAGGGGGCAGCAGATTAGACGTGTCTTTGAGGCGAGAGATCGAGCTGTGACAGAGGCCTCCGGTTACCGCCATTAGAGTGTTAAAGTTTTGCAAGGCTCTCAGTTTCTACAGGAGGAAAAAAATACAGAGTAAATGACTTGAAAATAAGGCCATGATTCCCCAGAAGTTAGAAAAGCTCTGCTCCAATCAGTGAGACCAGGTTTATGGTTACCTGAGCCACATGAATAAACTTGGTGAAGACCTGGGCTCTCTGCTGGGCTGTGTGCCTGCTGAGGATCATCAGCTGGACCCACTGGGACACTCCATTACACATCATGACTGAGCGCTCCAGGGCAGGGTTGTCCCTCACAGAACCTCGCACCACGTAGCTGCGGTAGTCCAGGAACTGATCAGTCAGATAAAAGATATTAGATTAAAAAACTGTAGAAAAAAAAAGCAGCATCTGAAACTGAAATCCTCCAGCTTCTAAGATTTTACAGATGACTTTTCAGTTTCTCACCACTAATCTGTAACCAAAAGAGAAACACCTCCCTGATGTACTACATGACCTAAAGTGGAGAAATGTAAACCATTTATTGGTATCTTTGTATTGCAATCACATTACAGAATAAACAGTCCCTCCACAGTTTAGGCACAACCTTTAACCTGAGCACATTTGTTCAAAAAAGGAAAGGTCCCGTTTTCAGAAATAATCGGAACAAAATCCCCAGTGCCATACTTAGAGGCACTCATAAAAATCCATCTAAAGTGCATTTCTTCAAATAGTTTGTGTAATTTCCACTTAATTTAAATTGATCGTCTCTTTCACATAGTAATCCACGACTTCCTAAAAAAAACATAGACAAAGCCGAAATTCTTTTACCCACTCTTCAAAACGGGAAAGACAAGAGAAGTTGTCATTTTAGTAAAGCAGATCTTCAAATGGCTGCAAGTAAATAGATACCTGCCTAAACGTGTCTATGTCTACAATCAAATTATTAATAAAAAAATGAAAAACAACTGTAACTGTGACAAACAAGGCTGGATGAAGACCCACATTTATCTTGTCACCACACACAGTGAGCTGTCAAATCAGTCATGTTGCAGAAGATATCTGACATAACCTGACAGATTTTTTTTAATCATACAAAAACCAAAACGTTGTTTGTGCCATTAAACTTTTACAGAGTAAAGGGACAGCATGTTTTTTTAATAAGTACGTCCAGGCTGAGACCATAAAGGGTTCAACACTGACTCCCTGCATGCACAAAGAAATTGGGAATCTGCTGAAATGCACAGAGCATTTTTCAAACTGCATCACAGCACAGAGCCTATCAGGAGCCCTGAGGCTAAATAAGAAACAAAACGCTAAAAAAGCAATTGATTCAGTGTAATAAATCCATGACGAGAATGTGTAAGCATCTCTTTGATAAGCAAAAAATTGTTGATTGGGTTCAGTAAGAAAAGAAACAAACTATGAGAAAACTGTATAAAAATTATACAAACATGCATGTTTCTAATTTCACTTTTTCATGTCTTACATATAAATGTCTCATGTGATTTTAGTGACACTACAGATTGATGTTGGAACTAGTTGACAGTCCTTAAACTCAGTTTCCCTGTTTAGATCTCACCTTTCAGCTCTGCATTGGAAACACATCATGTAAATCTGTTCACAGTAAGCTTCTACACTAAAGGAGAGATTGCTTGAGTCTGATTTCCCTCCTGACATCCACAGCGTTACACTCATCCGACCAAACAGTTTTTCCTCGAGTCCCATTGGGAATGATAAGGTGTTGGGTTGTCAACTGATTTCAAACTAGGATTTTATAGCAGTTTAGGTCATGGACATTTAATTTTAAAAAGCAAATCTCCTCAAAACCAGCATCCAGCTGGTTTTCGCTCTGCTCTGAGTTATATTTTCAGTCACTTTTGTCTGTTCTGCCGTTGGTGCTGCCTTTGGATCTGGCAGCGTCTGTGGTAACCAAATCGTAAACTGTGTGCAGTTAGTCCCAAGGGGAATGGTACAGATGATAACTTTTAGGTCAGACAAGGCTTTGCGGTTGAGCAGATGTTGAAATTACAAATTGTGCGGCTCTCTCAATAATGACAGAAAGCTGTTGGGTCTATAGTTTCATATTTTGGTCAGTTGTGTTCAACTGACAGCCACATAGAACAACTTTTTTTTACTACATGCCTTTACTGTGTGAAAATAATAGCAATAATTTTGAAATCTGAGAGATTTAGAGGAAGGTCCAAGTTGACCGGCTGGTCTTACACCTCTGAGCAGCCAAATGAGATAATGGCAGAGCCAAAATATGAAGTGAAGGAGATTGTGTTGACTCCAAATGAAGTCATCACTAGGCCACTCTCTTGTATTCTGTGATGTCAGCTTCATTTGTGAAAGCCTGCAGAAGGACACGTTTCTGCTTCCATATCAAGAGATTGTTTTAACGCTTCATTTAATACTGTTTTTTTAATTTTCTACTCTCTATCAAGCATTTTGTTATTGCAGCTACAGCCTTACTGATAAAACACAACTTCCTAGATGTGACTAGAAAGTATAAGAATTTGTATTCAGCCCAATTTTCCATTCATGCCACTAAATACAATCCAGTGAAACCAGTTTTCTGCACAAGTTGCCCAGTAAGTTAAGTTAAGTTAAGTCAGTGAAGTGACTGGCCTAGCAAGGATAGTGTTAATCAGAGAGGCAGCGAAGAGGCTCATGAAAACTCTGGAGGAGCTGCACAGATCCACAGCTCAAGTGGGATAATCTCTTGACTTGATCACTATTAGTCATATACTCCATAAATCTGATCTTTATGGAAGAGTGGCAGAATGAAGGCCACTGTTGACACAAGGCCAGAAGAGGTCCTGTTAAAAGTTAAAACCAAAGTAAATATGTGGAAGAAAGATCTCTGTTGTAGATGTAGAAAAAATTAAATGTTCTGGTCTACATGTACGATAGATGGATGGATTTAAATTCAGGGCAATTCTAGTAGAAAACCTGCAAAAGACTTCAGACTGAGGCTGAGGTTCACCTTCCAGCCAGACACTGACCCCAACCAACGGCCAGAGCTACAATGTCATGATTTAGGTCAATAAGTTAGAATGACGCAGACAGAGGCCAGACCAAAATCCAATTGAGTTTCTGTGGCAAGAGTTGAAAATCTATGTTCACAGATGATCTCCATTCAATTTGACAGAGCCAGAGCTATTTTGAAAGCCCCAGAAACATGCAGGTGTAACTGTAGCAATAAGTGGTTCTGTGAAGTATAGGCTCATTGGAGATAAATACAAATACATGCCACACTTTTCAGATGGTTTTGAACAACATGCATTCCACCTAATGCCCTAAGCCAGGGGTGTCCAGCAAGTTGAAATCACTCAGGGGCCTTAAGTGTATTTTACAATTTTACAATTTAAAAAACAGAATAATTTTTTTCTTTTTACCTTCTCAGCAGTTAATGAATGGTACATACAACATTTTATTGAAACAAAGTAGAAAAGACCAAATTATTGTAGCTTAGAAAAAAGTTCTCAGACATTTTTGGGTTAAACGTTTTCTCCTTTGTTGATCTAGAAAATGTTTTTAGTATATTACCTCCAGCAAAACGCTATTTGAAAACTATCGCTGTATTTACCCAAGGTTAAAGAATGGGTGTGCCCAAGTCTGTTTTTGAATAAATAGTCGAAGGATTGTGTTGGCCCCTAATTTTGGCACCAAAGCCAAAAAACATAGCTAATAAAATAAAAATACTTTGCGTTGTACATAACATTTTCCATTTAAGAAGTTAGAAATGTGTCATTGAAAATCTCATCCTAAAAAATTACAAAAGGTGTCCATCTGCATCAAGTCCATATGCTGGAGAGCCAATTTTGTGCCACCGGGGGGCCACATAAAATGATTACTAGGGCCAAAAATGGCCCCAGGGCAGCACTTTGGACACCTCTGCCCTAAACAGTACTTTATTTAGGGGACCACTTCCAGTTTGGCTTTAAACATTTCAGGGAGGATGAGTTTAATATTGCTTTCCCATGGTACAACAGAAAATGACAGTTATTTGCTGATCTATTGAAAGAGAAAGCATGAAATATGTTTTCATAACTATGCTGATATAACTTTCAAGCTATGAAGGGTTTCCTAGTTTCTGCACGACCTGTGTATTTGTCACCAAGTCGTGTGTTAATTTAAGTTCAGCAGTCACAAGGCCGGCTCTGTTTACACTGAGGAAACTTATGTGTTATAAATGGCAACATAATGGTGCCTTCTTAAGTTCACAGAGTGCAAACTTACTGAGACGTTACAGAAGTTTTTAAACTCCAGGTAGCTCAGATGCTCGGCCATCTCATCTGGCTCCATGTGGTCAAATATTAAAGACACCTTCCTCTTCTTCACGGAGGGCGAGGGTGCCTGCGATGCGTTCATATGAGGGTTTCTGGGAAAAAAAGGCAGAGAAACAAGACAGAAATAGATGGCCGTTTTATTTATAGAAAAAGAGTTTTCAGACTTGCCCTACGGAGTAAACGACAATTACTGCAGTGCATGGCGGTGGCTGGAATGACAACATGACTCACAAGCAGGAGGTGTCGATGGGCTGCGAGTGTGTCTTTTCTCCGTCCAGCCGGACCAGCTCCCACAGGTCCCCCATGGTCTGTTCCAGGAGGGGGTCCTTCTCAAATACTGCCGGGAACTGGCTGATCCACTGCCTTACCCCCGGAGCAGAACACAAAACATGTTTACTACTCGCAAACAGACCAAGATAACCAGTTCTGCTGCGACTGGTGTCCTTACTCACCTGACAAGGTGGCAGATCTGCACCCGCCTCAGTCCTCTCTTGTCAGAGGGACAATCCTTATATGTGAGAGGAAAAAGTCAAGGATCCAAACCCAAAATAAATGATATGAACATAAAACTAAACTCCAAGCAGGTGTATGTATGCTTTAAATCTGCTTTACAGGAGCCCAAAACAAAGCCATGGCTGTTCCCTGATCTGATTATAACAGACCTAAACATGTGACTAGGAGCAGAGCACCAGTCGGTCCAGGGGACCGCACCGAGCAGCAGCTCAAAGGATATAGGGTGAGGAGTTTCTGGACGAACATCTGAGATGGAACGACCCAGCTGTGCATCATGAGGGTCATGTGGACAAGCTGGGAACCTCGGGGGCTGGAAGTCTTCCCCTCCGAATCTAAAAAGGAGGACACATCAGTGCGTTTACATCAGAGGTATTAATGTGATTAAACAGGAACAAAGCAACCTCCTCCAATTCAGACATTCATTCATGCTCCCATCAGGGGCGCGAATGGATGTCCTGGTAATCTTAAAGGCTTTTAGTGATTTATTTTACCCGGGCTTATTTCACTAAGTCATACATATTCAAATTTGTACATAGAGTTTGAAATAGATGCACTGTCCGCATGTCCCGTAACAATTTGCTCCTCGACTACATTCTTTTTATACCAATTAACAAGCTTCTGGCATGAATTCTCCTGGACGTTTGACTGCTCTTCTTTGCAGAATTGGTAAAGGTCCTTTGAACTAATTTGTTTTCTGACAAAGAACAGATTTTCAATTGGATTGAGGTCAGGGCTTTGGGAAGGTCAATTCAAAAATAGAAGATTCTCCTACTTTATCCATTCAAGAACTGGTTAAATGTGCGTGGGATCATTGTCCTGTAGGGACACCAAATTTAACTCATCTGACCTAAACTGACCCACTCAGATTAGGGGAAATCAGCCTGGAAGTTCAGGGACCAGCGAGGCTAAAACCTGACATGAGCCGGAAGCTACTGGAACACCAGTGTCACCGTCTGAGGGAAAAACAGTTTTACTCTGCCATGGATTGAAGAGGCGACTGATGAAGAAAGAAGCTCCTGTTCCAAAGTCAACGCCTTTCAGCTGGACTGAAATTTGGAGCTGCATACACATACAAGCCATATGTTTTCTGGAGAAAGGTTTCATCAAAGGGCCGCACGAAGATTGAGATGTGTTTGGAAGAGTTGAGGAGAGCATTGTGGTGGCAGTATCATGCTGTGGGGCTGTGTTGATGGTAGTGGTAGGGATGTACTGCACAAAGTGGATTAAACAATGACGGAGGACAACCTTCAAATTCCTCAACCTCCTATACAAGCAGTACCTAAATGGTTGAAACTTGAACACAGCCGGGGTTTCCAACAGGTCAATGATCCTGACCTGAACATAATGTATCCATGCCAAATTATATTCTCCAAAGATTAAAGTAGGCTAACATTAAACTTCTGGACCTGCAATGTGTAAATAGATGCACAGACTATGCTTGAATGCTGTTTCCTTCCCAGGAAACCATCCTGTCAAGAAGAGTGGTCGACCAACCAGCCAGAAGTCTGACAGAAGCTTATAGCAACTGTGGCTCAGTGGGAGGTAACATTGGAAAGTTGTTGGTTCAGTTCTAGAATTTACGAGCTAATGTGTCTTTGATCACTTAACCCCAAGTTGCTTACCAACAGGTGATTTAGTGAATGAGTTTAAATGTTGAAATGGCAGCTGGGTAAATGAGAGATGTAGTGAAAAGGTCCTTTGTGTTGTCAGTATGACAAGAAAGTCCATTTGTCCATGGCCACAAAAGGTTTGTAGACAAATGTTAGTAGGAGTGTATGTATAAACTGAACCATGTATGTAAAATTCTGACCCTCTGTATACAGGTACATCTCAAAAAATTTGAATATCGCGTAAAACTACAATATTTTTTGCCAGTCATCATCATTTTTTGCAAAGTAAAACTCATACAATATATAGGATCATTACAAATACACAATCATGGGAAAGACTGTTGACTGGACAGATGTCCAGTAGACAGTTACCAACACCCTTCACAAGGAGGGTAAGCCACAAAAGGTCATTGCTGAAGAAGCTTTTTTTTTGTTCAGAGTTCTGTTTCCAAGCATACTGACAGAAAATTCAGTGGATAGAAGAAATGTGGTACACCAGCAACAGGGAGAACCGCAGCCTTGAGAGGATTGTCAAGTAAAATCCATTCAAGAATTTGGTGGAGCTTCACAAGGAGTGGACTGAGGCTGGATGGAGTGGGTGCATAAACATCCACAACACACAGACAAATACTAGACATGGGCCACAAAAGCTGGTCCAATGACCACGGTGTTCTTGTTCTTGATTGGCCAGCAAACGGGCCTGACCTGAACCCCACTGAGAATCTATGGGCTGTTGTCAAGAAGAAGATGAGAGGCACTAGAACCAACAAGGCAGATGACCTGTGGGCAGCTATCAAAGCAACCTGGGCTTCCAATACACCTATGCAGTGCCACAGAATGATCGCCTCTACGCCACGGCGCACTGATGCAGTGATTCATGCAAGAAGAGCCCCAACCAACTATTGAGTGCATAGAAATTAAAATGCTTTTCAGAAGCCCGACATTTGTGCTTAAAACATCCTTTTTTAATTGGTTTAATGTGATGTTCAAATTTTTTGAGACATTGTATTTTGGATTTTCTTTACATTTAAGAGATAATCATCAAAATTACAAGGAATAAAATCTTGAAATATTTTACTCTTTGTGGAACAAATCTCTAAAATAACCATTTCACTTTCTGAACTGGCAAAAACTGCAATTTTGCAATATTCTAATTTTATTAGATGTACTTGTATTAGAGGAAGTCCACAATAAATTCAAACTTGTGACATAACTGCTTGTTTGTTAGTCAATTTAAGTTTTATTTTGTGTAATCATTCCACCATGCAACAAGAACAGCTTAAATAAAATTATGAAATTCCTGCAGATGATAAGATGGAAACCTCTGACTGTATGTTAAACCTACATTTAAAAAAGCAACTCAGTGTCTTACATTTCGCTTGCTACCATTATTGCTACCTATCTGTTAATACCTTGTCCATTGTGCAGTATTTGTAAATATATGTCACTTTATATAACCCATTCAAACCAAAAATGAACTGGTGCCTTAAAACTTTATATAGTTTCCTTACATATTTATCTGCAGATGCATAGATATTTGTGTTTTGGTGGAGCTGATTAATAAAAAAGAGGCAGAGATGGTTTCTGCAGCCCATCTAAACAAAGTTTGATTGTATGAAGCAGTCCTTTGTGTTGCTCTCGCCCTCTGGGCTCACTCTTCACTTTCACTCATTTATGTAACTTTGTTTTGATGGAGACTAAAGGAACATGACAAGCTTTGTAAGCACGTGTACAAAGCAAAGCAGAGACCAACCGAAACAGTTCAGGCAGCGCTGTATGAGCTCATCCAGGTTGGCAGCACTGGCGCTGGGAGCAGAGCTTGGGCTCTGCAGGGCCTTGCTGATGTCCTGAGGACTGGGACATGTGTTCCTCCTGCGCTGGACCAGCTTCCTGCTCTTTGGCCCACCGGGAGTCTCCACATTGGGTTTCCTGAGAGAGGGACAGATGAAAGTAGAGAGCAACAGGCAGACAGAGAACATCAGTTGTCTAGAAATAAGTAGAGCAACTTGTGGCGAGATAGTGCAGGTCAAACTGTGCAGAGGCGCAGCTCCCCACATCAGATAAATTGTGTTGCATCTCTGCAGCCCTCTGAGGCATTACAAGCAGATTCACTAGAAAACAGCTCAGCTTTGTGTGTTCATACACTGAAGACAGTCTTTTATTATTTTGTTTTATTTTAAATCATGCAAAAGCTTGCTTGAAAACCACACCGGAGGTGTGGTTTTAGATGTTTTTATATATTTATTTAGACCTTCAAGACTTTTAATGTGGATTGAGTTAGAGTTGGTGTCTAAAACATTTAGTCTTCTCTGTTTGGATGTCAAGCCCCTTCAGATTTTCATCTTCGGCCTTTTTAAAAACATTAAGAAGTAAAGAAAAGACCAAATGCCAGCAGCTTTCTCAGAAGAAAGGGTTTACAATGCTGTATATATTGAACAGTGCCTTGCAAAAGCATTTCAACCCTTTCATTGTGATACAACCACAAACATCAATGCATTTTAGTGTGATTTTATGTGGCAGCCCAGCACAATGTTGTGCATTATTGCAAAGAGTGAGGGAAATTATACTTTTTTTTACAAATAAAACGTTTAAATGTGCCTTGTATTTGTGATTATGCACCCTTGACTCTGATACTCCTATAGAAAATACAGGTTCACTGTTTGTTCAATTATGTTCTCGACCAAACTTCCAACAGAGCAGCTGCACTCATACTAAGAATAACACACATCTGGACTCTATTTACTAATTAGGAAACCCATAAAGCAAACTGGTTGCACTGGCGTTCAAGTAGAGGTATCAGAGTAATGGTGTCTGAATACAAATTAAAACCTGAAAAGGTGACATGTGTTTGTATTTACCCCCCTTTATTCTGATAGCCCTAAATAAAAAGGAATCAACCATTTATATGTGTGCAACTGAATCTCATTCTAAACACAGCTGCTCTGGGAAGGGCTCAGATGTATTATAGAGAAAATAATTTGGCAAACAGCGTCAACAAGACCAAGGAACACACCCGATAAACGCTAAAGTTGCACTAGACTTTATTTAGGGGCATAAGATTAAAAGGGGGCTAAACACAAATGTATGCAACACTTTTCACTTTTATTTGTCATTTTACTTCCTCATTACAATTATGTCTTACTTTATGTTGGTCTACCACATTAAATCCCACTAAAATACGTTCGTGTGTGTGGTTGTGATGTGATAAAGTTCTAGAGATATGCATGCTTCGATTTTCTCTTAACGCTACGTTTATTATGCTTGCAATTTTATATGCAAATTCCATAGTTATTACCACAGTGACTCGCCCTTTTCAAATGAACCTGTTAACTAATTATTTTGCATCTGATGAGCCTGAAAAAGTACAGAATTACACTACCTATGGATGCCATCGCTATGACAGCACATCACATATACAGAAACCTTACCAAAGCAATTGTTCTTGTGAAATACTGGAAATATCTACTTGTTGTAGAAACCGTTTGAAGTCATTGGTTGAGCTTCTCAGTCACGCAGGATGAAAGCTGGGATGTTTCATTTGAGATAACACAGCAATGCTCAGTGTCTGCCTGTTGTGTTCCCTGCTGGTTTTGCTCACTCTCAACCGAGGTCCCCTTTTTAAATGCCCTCTTTTTCTGTGTGTCGTGATTAGATTTATGCTTCCTCTTCACATGCACAGTTGAGCAATGTTTGACTTTATTTCGCAATAACTACTCACTGATTATTTTTGCTCCTTTTTAAGTGCCTTAACTTAGTAAAGGATGAAAGGTATAGGTATAGTGAAACAAAACTGCCATACAGTGCATCGGCTTCATGTGAAAGAAAATAAAGTTTCTAGTGTTGCACTCAGCTGCTTGAGATTTTGTCCAATTAAATGGTGAGCATGCTGCAACGACATGAAATACTGTCATCTTCTTTGCTGCAGCTTCTATGATGACATTACCAGGAAATGCAGCCAGTTCAGAGAAGTCATAGAGAAGTTCCCTGAATGGCCAGAGTTACATCCCCTTCTATTGACTTCTGTGTGTGCAGCTCATTTCCCTCAGCCTGCTGGTACTCGCCACACAGGCACGCACATATATAACATGTAACCCAACAGAAGAATGCATCCCTCAGCCCAGGCACAAAACAAAAATAAGAGGTTCAGTATATGTACAACACACACAGAGGTACGCAGGGTGACATTAACTGATCTATTTATACCAACAGCTGCCCCTATGTGCAGCTCCAACCAGGTAGAACTACACACATCCCTCACTGGTGACCCCCAACTCTCTGCATCCTTATAGCCAAGCTGCAGGTGGTTGCTGTTAAAACCTCAGGGCAGTGAAACTCACCCACCCATGCACCCGTCCACACCCCCCTCCTGGTCCTTGTGTCATTACACCTTCTGCCTACTATATTCAAAACACTCCACAGTACAGCGTGTACCAGTGTGGTTTATCATACAGTTAGGCTGGGTAAGCCTTACGCTCTTGCAGAGCGTACTGAGAAAAGGACACATTCAAGGTGCCCGTGCTAAAACACAGCAACTCTATGGCAAGCTGTGTGTGTATTTATTTTAATATCACTGGTATCAGCTGTGAATTTTGGGGAGGGTGGTGGTCAATACGGATGCTGCGGCTCTGTTCTCCAAGTTACCATCGGGGAACTCGACCTCTGTTGAGGGATGTGCAATGGACAGCACTGCAACTGTGAAATTTATTTTCCAGGCCAATTTGGTACTTTATACGTGTACACCGGTTGGGTGATGTGATCGTATTTGATTGCAGTTTCATATGACGTCCTATTGTACAGAGTCTCATTTAGTTTTCCTGAGTGCTTATATTGTTTTAGAGAAGCATGTTAGTTTGTTGTACATAATGCAATGACAATAATCACATTTGATTTGATATAGCACTTGTTGAGGGGAGGGTAACTTCAGTCCTTGAAGGCCGGTGTCCCACAACATCTAAGTGTGTCCTTGGTCCAACACACCTGAATTACACGGCTGAAATACCTCTGCAGTCAAGTTCCGCACAGGCCATACAGGTGTGTTGAAGCAGAGACACATTTAAAAGTTGCAGGACGTTGCCCACCCCTCCACTAGTTAGATATCTTGCTGCACTAGATCAACAAACGATCAACACAAAATCTGCCAACTAACTTACTGGTGGCCCTTAAATCTACACACTACTCACTTGTTGAGTGAGCCAAAGCTGCTAAAAAATGTTGACTGTAAACTAGTGCAGTTCAAAATGTTTACCAGTTGATACTAGTTTCCAAAGCTTCTGGCATATTAACAGACTTGCTAACTACTTACCTTGTGTGATAAAACATACAGTAGTAAACATGTGCAGTTCAAAATGTTTACAAAGGTTCACTTTTAACTAGTAGACTAAGTAGACTTTTCAGGTCATGATAGTAAAATAGAACATCTAAAACCATCAATATTCTAATTAGCATCAGTGTATATTATCACTAGACAAGGACTATAAATTCTCATTGCCAGTCTACAAATAGAACAAAATGGCTTCAGCTTTGAAACTTTTAACCAGAGTTTGTGTCAGGCTCGTGTAGTTGACTTGTAAGGCTGCAATGTAACAGTTTGAGCTATATAAGTTAGCCAGCATGCATATTAGTGCACATATTTAAGGGTCACAAGTAAACTGGTAGGGAAAATAATTATTGACTAGCTAACCTAATTGTTTTGTGCGACCTATGGAGCTGACATGGGAGTCTTCACAGCTACAGAAATGTGACCAAAAACTGGTACTGTGTTGAGAGGGAGAAAATGTTTAACTCCAGCAACTAGCTGTGAACCAGTAGAGAGAAAAAATGCAAATAGAACTAATTCAAAAACAAATGAAATAAATGGAACAAATGTCTTGCCATATCCCATCCCTCAGTTCTACAAGACTGCTGCATGGTTTGGGACACTTCTGCTTTGAGAGTTGGAAGGTTACACACTTTCTGTACATAAAGTCAATTTAAAGTTCAACACTAAAAAGACTTCAAAAACAACATCCAATGTTGAAACAGAGAAAAGCTAATGCTTAGTTTGAAGTAACACTAGTGTGTTGCAGAACAGTTGCAACAGGTGCGCTTTAGCCACTGTGTTAAAGCAGCTCTTCTTCAAGATCACCCTGCAAGTGTTTGAAACTGATCACAACAACAGCCGTTGCTATGAAAGTGAAACATTTCTCTCTCTTCCTTGATTTTAGTTTTTTTTTTAATTCTGCAAAAAACTGTCCCAGATTTACTTTTTATCCAAAAGAAGTTTGCAGAATGGGAATTGGTGTTGCCATGCTGTGCTGGCGTGGCATGTGTTGCTCTAAAAGCATTAATTATGCTTCAGTCTGTCTTGAGTAAGCTTCATAAGTGTTTTGTTTGTTTGGTTTGAGTGATTGAATTTGACCACTCAGTTGTACATGTAATGCCAAATTAAAGAATGTTTTTGCCGGATTCTGTGGCAACAATCGTGAATCTCTCAAATCATTCATAACCGATCAGATGCACAGCAAAAAAGCAGCAGCCCTGAATACGTTTGTTTGTTTTCGTCACAGTTTTTCAGTTGCAGCCACCTCTGTCTTCCTTGATTCCCTCATCATCTAACCGGTTCGAGGCAGAAGGCTTCTACATTGCTGTATTTTCTTCCCACTATCCCAGTGAATGATTGCTCAGATGGTACTGTCGGTACGTTTACATGTAAAATTTCCCAAATTGCTTGCTGGTCAGTAAACTGATTTTATTTAATATCCTTTAAAAGCTACAGTCTCGCTGCAATGCATTTTCCTCAATTAAAATAACTTTAAAATCAAGTAAAATTGCTGTGTTTCAAAGCTGACCTCTTGTCTTTGTTCTGTTTTCAGTTAGATTTAGACATTGCTTCATTTAATGCATGTTTTACTTTATATAGCAAATTTTTAACAGCTTTAGTTATCATCCTGCAAACAGTTTTACAGTAAAGTCAATGTAACGTTGTGTGCTGAAAATCTGAAAGAAAGATAACTGTATGGCTTAACTTTAGGTTTGGGTGTCATTATTTTAAGACTGGAAATATATTTAACTAAAACTTTATTTAGCTACTGTTCCAGTTTAGAAATCATCATAAGCAAATATTGAAAAGTGTTACTTGACTTTCAATTGACTTTTTTATAAATAAGCCTGTTTCCCAAAGAAGAAGCAAGAAAAACTTTCATTCAAGATACTAAAACAACACGTTTCCCCTTTTTATTTCTTTTACTATATCATCTAATATATGAACATGGAAGGTCATTTTTATTCCAACAGTTTAAAGTAATATAAAAATAAAATCTACTCTTTAGTTAAGTACTGTCCTGACTTAGAGTCGGTGGTTTCTCTTAGGCCTTTGCCACAGGGTGAATCCACCTGCTGTCGAAGCAGTTGCACACACACACACACACACACACACACACACACACACACACACACACACACACACACACACACACACACACACACACACACACACACACAGAGCCAAAACCAGAAAGCACTGATGGGGAAAGGTTGTTGATGTCATCACGTTCACCAGGGAATTTCCCCTCGTTTATGCTTCTCAGGTACAACTCACAGAGCTGCAGCAAAGATCTCTGTCTTTTTGTTTTTTCAGTCTAACAAGTCTGATGACCTCAAACAGAGAGAGCACTGTTGGTAAATGGAAGCCGCCAAGCTCCATGCAAATCTAAACACAAGTGGAGTCTCTGTTTTTTTATTCGCATCCACCTTTTTGTAGAAGTTGGACAGCTTGGACAATATTTTACTTCTATTTAGTTTCCATGGAAACTGAACTTTCTAACGAAATTATCCTTCTGCAGGTGATAAAACAATCAAAATCTTTCTGAAATACTGATTTAAGTTGATTCTAGCAACGTTTAGGAGGAAACTTCTTAAATTGTTATTCTAAAAACTATTCAGGAATTAGATTTTTGTTTGTCTAAGAAAAAATCCCTTTCCTCTCACTGCATTTCCCATCCCTGTTTGAGATCCTGGCTGTAGATCCACAATCCCCCCTCCCCATCCTGATTCCAGTCCCCTCCATATCCCCTCACTCTCCCTCACACTGGCAGGGGGATATGCAAATTCCTTGCTTTCTTTTCTTAATTGATTAATTGATGCCTAGGCCCTTTGAAGGCCTTGATTGTGTACAGCTCTTTGCTCTCCTATTCTCACAACCTGGGTTCTTGTTCCCTCTCCGTGCATGAAGGGGGACGCATCGCCTGCAAAGGGGCATTCATCTAAAACTACACTGCACCAGCATTTAAAACTACTGATAAAAAAAATACTGCAGCAAATATATGTGCATTTTGAAGGTTTCAATACCAACACAAACCCATGTAATGCAAATATTGCTCTCTGAAAGGTTTTTATGTATCCTTTAGATTTCACACTGTTCAAAGAGTGTTATATTTCAGGCAATTATTTTGGTACATTTTGATGAATATAGCTCACAGCAAATGAAAACCTGAAATTCAGTCTCTCATAAAATGTACATATTACAGAACACAATTAGAAAAATCATTTTAAATGCAGAAATAAGATGGCAATCTCACAATTACTGAAAAACCTGCTGACTTGACAGCTGTCCAGCAGTCACTGACAAACTCCACAAGGAGAGTAAGCCACAAAATGTCATTGCTGAAGAAGCTGCCTGTTCAGAGAGTGCTGTCAAAGCATTTTTAAGTAAAGTTGAGTAGAAGGTAAAAATGTGACAGCTGCATAAGCAAGAGGGGTAAATGCAGCCTTGAGAGAATTGTAAAGCAAAGCTCCCCAAAGCGTTTGTAGGAAAATTCACAAGATATTGACAGCAGCGGGCATCAGAACTTCAACACCACAGGCAGATATACTAAAGACATGGACTACAACTGTCACATTATCAATATTAAGCCACTCCTGAACCGGAGACAATGTCAGAAGCATCTTATCTGGGGTAAGGAGAAAAAGAATTGGACTCTTGTCCAAAATACTTTTCATGAATGAAAGTAAATTTAGCATTTGACTTGAAAATCAAAGTCCCACACTCTGGATCGGGGGTCTGCAACTCCAGTCCTCGAGTACCACTGTCCTGCAACCATTGGAGGCATCCCTGCTCCATCACACCTGAATCAAAAGGCTGAATGACCTTGGCATGTCAGTAAGTTGTGCAAAGGTCTGGTTGCTAACCATTGATTCAGACCCCTGCTCTGGATGATTATTACAGTTTACAGCTAGAAAGTATTCCCAACCACACAGTAAACACATATCTGTTGCAAAATTCACATTTAGCTGACGATATTTCTGTATTGATGGCACATGAGAAATAGAAATAGAAATTCTGTTTTGGGTTTGAGTGACCAGGAGTTAATACCAGCTGAGTAGAACTGTATGCACCTTGATCTCCTCCTTACTGCTGGGCTTTAGATGATTGAACCACATAAATCCAGCCAACGTGTACATGGGCCGAATAATGCTGGATGGGTACTAAGTAGGCCTGGGTTCACAATAGGCTTCTTGTAGGGGAACCAGTTGGGCAAATTACAACCCAAATCAGCAAAACCAGTTGGTCGATCTTAGCAGGGTTCTACATGGGTATTAAGATATCAGTTCAAATTGCTGAACACATCTAGAACCCATGTGGGTCCCATTTTTTACCCAGAGTTGCCCCATATCAAATCTTTATGTTCGCATAGGGTCATTATTTAACCACAAACAATGGTTTATGGACCCCATTTTCTACCTGCATAGGCCTCAGGTAAATGTTGCTTGGGAAAGGTGGAGGGTAAAAAACCTGTTCAACAATCAGATATTTTAACCAGAAAAAAATAATTTACAGTCTTTACTACTGATGCATGACTCGTACAACAACTTTAGGCCTTATGCCTTCTTTACTTTCCTTATGCCTTGGGCCGGCTGCTGTTTCTGTCCTTTTGCACCTTCGATATTATAATTCTTCACAAACGTTTCCTCTGAAGGCGGGGGGATCACAGTTGCGTGGCTGCTCAGCCTGCTCTTCTTTAAACTTTAAGTCATTTTGAACACACATCAGGCAAACTGAACACACACATTCATTCCAGTCAATCAGATAACCCCTGTGGTCACAACTCCAGCAGTGGAAAACAAAAAAGTACCATTGAAAACCAAACTGAGCACAATCTACTGAATCAAATGCAAATATTGTGACTGAGCCGACATAAATTAGAAAAAATAGTTTAACTGGACAGAGAAAAAAAAGCAGAACACATTTTCCACAGAAAAGCTGAGCGGTTACAGACAACTGTTGAATGTCAGAGCTTGTTTGTGTGCAGTATACACATACATAGATGATTTGACAAGTTGACATGTCTGACAGGTATGCAGATTAGATACATCCACTGTTCTTTTTGCATTAAACTAAGCATGTAAAAGCAAAAAGCTGTAGAAGCTGGAAAAAACCCCCAACAGGCTTTGTTTCTTTTTAGACTGTGTAGAGCCTTTTGCACAAAACCACACTCACACTGCATCTCACATATAACCTCAAAGTTCACAGATCACTGCTGCACACACAGCACTTGCTGCTGACACACACCCAGACTGAGCTGCACACTCCTTTCTTTTAAATACCTCTTGGTCTTGTTCATTGCAGAGTTCTTCTCCTCGGCAGCACTCCTCCTCCTGCGGCTATCTGCTCGGGCATCTGAGCGTGTCCCTACAGCTCCATGGTTGACCCCTACTCCTCCTCCTCTTTCTCCTCCTCTAGGTTCTCTTGTGTGTGTTTACAGGCCTGGGACAGCAGAAGCAGGCAATAGCTCAGAGAACCGGCTGATGAAGGCCACTCACATAGAAGTCATCCACTGAACTCCACGCCCGAGCCCTGGCCTGTTGATCTCTCTTTCAGTTAGACCTCCTCTCCCGCTGCTGTTTGAAGCCTTCTATAAACCACAAATTAGCAGCAGGGCAGACCTCATGCTGCCGCTTCCTGCAACAAAGCAAAGTTTAGAGAAGACGCCTCAAATGGGCTCTGGGTGCAAGTGCAAGAGCTGGCAAGATTAAAGCACTTGTCCCCTTAACATAAACAAGTCAGCATCTTAGATGGAGGAACTGGCTCTGACAGATAGGGGAACTCACAGTTTCTGTTTGTGTGTGTGCATGCGTGTGTGTGTGTGTGTGTGCGTGCGTGCAAGGGGGTGGGGTGAGTAGCAAATACAAATGAAACACCAAGAGAGGAAGGAGGCGGAGAGGTGAGAGAGATAGTGATGAGCAATCATATGAGCTCCATCAGTAGGCTTCACATCTCACATGCGTTTCTGCAACATTTTCTGACACTGGAAAAAACAGTTAAGTGGATTCCTGCATCCTGCTTCTCAAACACATGTCCATCATCCTGATTTATTGCTTTTATTCTGTCCTGCTTAACCAATCAGTTCTCAGGGGAGCAGGAGATCACACAGGGAGGTAGTGTTTGAGCTCTTGAATGTGCCTGTGCAGCTGGACGAGGCAAACTCAAAGGAATCCTTGTTTTGTCACACCAAGAGGAAGAGGGGACCTAACAGAGGACCTTAATGTCCCCCCTTACCCAACAAGTCTGCAGGGGTGGCTTCTTTGCTGCAGGAAGCTGCGAGGATGAAAGTGCATGATAAGGAATGTCAAAACCAGTGGAAGATGCACAGAGATTGGGTTCCTGCGGACTATGCTTTCCAAGACGGCACAGAATTAAAAGTGCATTTGGACGTGCTCTTAAGAGGGGATTTCAACAGAATACACGAAAACACGACAGATTTGAAAAAAATAAAATAATGATGCTTCCCAACACTTTTGTAATATTACTGTAATGTGAAGCAATATTTCTTTAAAACAGGAAGTACTGAGGCCAACTGAGCCTGTAAGACATTTTTCAAGAGGAAAAGTCACTTTTCAACACACTCAGTGATGTGTGGAGCACTGAAAAGAGCCTCAACCCTCCCCTGTCTCTCTTGTAATAAAACCGTCTTGTTATAATTCTCTTAATATGTTCTGGTTTTACATGAGCAACACTGAAAGTAATGCTGGTTTGCTGAAGTTTAACTAGCAATAGACTGAGTAGAAGTGTTTTTCACAATAATTTACTTAAGTTTTGACACATACCCTTCTCGATACCTGTAAAGGTTTAAATTGGTTGCTTAGAAGGACCATATTTACTTCGTTGTTTTGGGTTTGGATGGATAAATTACTGGGATATTGTCGCACCCTAGTGGTTTAGCTCTGTAACTGCAGCCCAGACGCAGCCAGATTCGTGAGTTTGCAGAAAAAGAGACCCCCAGTCGGTCGCCTCGGTATCATCAGGACTCACTCTCCCAGAGTTCAAGTCAGGTGGCTCCTCCTCTCTGCTCGTTGTGCCCCTGCGAGCTGTAGCTGTTGCAGCCCCCTCAGGCGTCCTTTTCTGCGGCTGCAGGTGGAGATGGAGAGCACGCAGAAGGAGAGCATATGGAGCCCGGAAAGGTAAGCGTGCATCCCCGCCTGGTGCATCCCTGCTGCCTGTTAGGAGCATGAGGGGCGTGCCGCCGACACTCATGCAGAACCACTGCACTCCTCTTCAGTGCGTGCAGACACTGACCGGTGATGCTCTCAGCTGTTTAAGGCCTGTCTGTAAACATGTCTGCGAATGTTTACTTCGAGAATCTTTCCTTTGATGGTGTTTATGAGAGCTAGAAGAGGAGTTAAGTGCTGCAAGCCGATTATTTAGATTAGACCATGTATCATTTGGTAGATGAAAAACGCTTTAAAATATCCAGCTCTGTAAAAATAATCTACCTGCATGTTATGTGCAAAAATAAATAAATAATAGTTACTATGATAATACAATTAATTCAAAACCTGCACTTATATTTATATTTACATTCTGGGAGGCAGATAAAAGAATAAATAAAAGTATAAAAATTAAATGTATTATATAATGCTGTTCTGCTCTTTATAGAGTCCAATAAGCTGAGAATAGCAGGTAAATTACTGGGGGATGGAGCTGATGAGGTAGCCTGCACTCTGCTGCATAACACACCTGCTGTTCTAGCGTCTTAGTCTGCCAACTGCCCTTTCAAAAAAGCATTACCTGAGTAACAGCATAGGGTAACTAATGGGAACATTTTAGACATTTTAAAGCAGTGACCTTTTAGAATTGTGCTAGAAATCCAGAACTTGCCTCTTGAAGCAGTAGTTGTGATTTATACAAAGAAACGTAGCAGAGCAAAGTGGCTGATCAGTAACATTCTTTGTTTCTGCTTAACAACAGAGAAAAATTAAATAATCCTAATGTCACCGTACTACGAATCCAACCGTCTTTACAGACAGAAACTAGAACTTTGTGGCCTTATAGAAACACTATGAATTATGTAGGTAAAACTCAGTAGTCAGGTAGTGAGTAACATCAGCAATAATTTGGTCTTTGCCTTGGGATTAGTAACCAGCTCTAAGCATGTGTTGTGTGCATCTGTGATCAAAACAGACAGCAGAGGATAATTATAAATGGGGGACTAGGATGAGACAGTAATGGGTTGTTTTTAACACGTTTTAGGCTGCACAATAAATAAAAAAGGGGATGATTTAGGACTTTTACACAGTGCTTTAAATTGGAAAAAATGGGATGTTAGAGGTGAGTTTAATGGTGTCCTACCTGAAGAGGTGGATACAGTTCATTTTTGTTTGGGTTGACTTTGCAGAGCATAAAGTTGCGTGTCAGAAACAGTTACTTTAGCTAAAGTAACTGACCTTTTCATGCTTAAAGTGAGGAAGAATGAATCAGTTAAACCTGTCCACAGCCGAAAAGGTGCAGATTTTGCTCTAACTCTGGTCTGATGTGGGATGACATTTGATTCCTGTAAGCCATGTGAAGTCTATAGTTACACAATTAACAACTTTGATTAATTTGTAAAAATAACAGTTTTTCTCTAATGATCATGGGTTGAAATAATAAATAGGTGTAAATATACTATATTAGCGTAAATGTCGATTGGGAAGCTCTGGAGAAACCAGCGCTAAGTTCAAGTCAGTTTATTTGTATAGTGCTGATTCAAAATGAATGCCTCAAGGAACTTCATAAAAAACAGAAAAAGCATGCCAGAAAACCACACCCAAAACCAAAGGCTTATTGTTGCTTTCAACAAGTTTCTGACATAATTCTGGCTAGATGACAACTCTCATAATCGCAACTGTTAGAAATCATTTAAATCGAATGGTTCCCTGGCATGGACCTAACTTGGAAGCATACTTCACACATTAGAAATAGTATTTAGGTTGGGACCATTCCAAGAGCCTGGTCTTGGGATCCTTGTCCAGTTGAAAGATCCTACTGTGTCCCAAGTTTCAACCATCTCACCTAAACTTTCCCCGTCAGTTGAAAAGAAAATGGTTTTGATGTTGACCTGCCACTTAAGAACCACCAAACTTTCCTTCCTTTTTGTGGCATTTCTTCTATGCTTCCTTACTTCTTAAACTTTAGCAATCTATAATTTAAAACTGAACTTAAAGGACTAAGATTGGGAAAGTTGAGTCTGTAAAACTCTGCAGTTTTTACATGAGAAATGTTTAGAAACCTTGAAGAGAAACCTTAACGACAAAAAATGAAATGTATTAAAAAACAAAGTCTCCCATCATGAAGCGATGATGATTTTGCTTCTGAGCAGCTAAGGTTCTCACTCTAAGGTCCGTTTCTCTGAGAGTGTAAGTGAGCATGTGTTCTCCCTAAAGATGAGTCCACACCCCTCTTTCCTTTTATAGCCTCAGACTTGAAGAAGGAGGGGAGGGTGATGGAAAGGGGGGGCGAGCAGGCGTGTGTATAGGAGTGGCCCACTTCTGCGGACATGGCAGCACGCTGAGCTGGGATGGGATGAGAGAGGTGGAAAAGTGCAACAAGGTGCATGCCCCTCCTCAAATCCCATCCCTCCCCACCCTTCTTCTAATCGCCTCCCGTCCAAGAGGAGCTGTGGGGAGAGCCTCTGCCTCCTGTCACTCTCTCTCACAACCCGGTGAGAGCAGAGAACTCATGCTGTCCTCCAGCACACCCACACACTCAAACGTCGAGGGTGAAGGAGCGTGAGAGAGGGAGAGAGGAGGTACGGCAACGGGGAAGGAGAAGGACGTAAAGATCCAAAATCCTGCTGGGAGGAATAAGAAGGATTTTTTCTTTTTTCTCCTGAGGAGCTGAGCATAACACTCGGTGGAAGATGGCAGAAGGGGGAGAGGGAGAAGAGGAGATTCAGTTCCTGCGAACGGTGAGTGGCTTTGTTTTTGGCAGGGCTAACCTGCACTGGATGCTTGGGAATCAGATAGAGAGCCATGAAAACAGCAAGACGTGAAATTATTTCATTTTCTGCAAATAATCAGTTAATTTCTCCTCCATTTGATCCTCCTGCTTCAGTTTCACTGCTCCATCACTGTTTCTTCACTTTTGCATTCATAGCATCTAGAGTTTTTGAAGCCAGATCTGCAGAACCAGGTCTAAGTTTTGCAGGCAGTTGACTATTTTTGCTGCACCCTGATTGTGCCCTTACCTGCTTATTAGTTGCTCTCTTTAAACTTCATCAGCCTCCTGTGAGCTCAGACATCTTTCATCTCTAACCTAAATTACTTGATCATGTTCTCAACCTCCAAATGTTTGCTTTGATTCTTTAACATCACGTCCAGAATATTCCTGACAGAAATGGAGTCGGTGTGTATATGAGCACACTTAAAAAGACAGACAGCGGCTGGTGCATCTGTTAGCATCGTTATCTATTTATATCAGACGAAAGTGGAGCCTGTCAGTGTGGGGCGAGAAGCAACAAGCTACCAAGAGCCTGCTGGGGCCAGCTGCCCAAAAGCTGCATGTCTTTTCGTTAAGGTGACTACTTGATGGCGAAAGGCATGGAGGGGAAATCCCCTAAAAATGATCTGAAATACCCACGCTGGAGGAGGCTAAAACTGGAGATGAATTGATCCGGCCTTTCCTGGCCGTAACTGATTTTTGTTTTTCCTTGCGGTCTTTGCTGACGTTTCCAATTGTGAGCAACTTTGATTTTCTGTAACACATAAGTGAGAGAACAGGTTCTTGGTTAGAGTAGTAGTTTTGAATCCCACAGAAGGAAGAAATTGCCAACGTATATAAAATTATTTTCATTAATGCATCAAAGCATATGTCTCTAACCGTTATCAGAACTCCAAAAACAGTGCATGATGTTGGTTTATGTGTTAATAAACTGGTAGTAATGAGAGTTCTTAGTTGTATTGTATTTAATGAATAGTGAAAAAAAAAAATTTTGTTTGTAGTTCAATGTTCAGATCTCATTAATGGAAATTTTATCTGTTTCCGTCTATGGCTGATTGATTGGTATTAAAGCTCGTATTAAAACTATAAACTGAAAGACAATCAGGGTGGAAGATTGTTTGATATTTCCCTGTCAGCTGTTCACAGTTGGAGTTGCATCAGTCAGTTTGTCAATCAAAAGCTAGGCAGCCAGTTCGAATCAGTATAAATATCCATCCATTTTTCATGGAGCTGACAGGTCCAGCAGGAAAACCTTGCATTCCTCATCAAAGCTATTCTAGGGGATCCCAAAGTTTTACCAGGCCAAAAGGGGAATATATAGTACCTCAAGCTAGTGCTAGGTCAGGATGGCCATATTTACTCAGCACACCTTAGGAGACATAGTTAACAGCCCTCTCTAGATCCACAAAATACCTGAATACTGGACAATTCAAATCCTTCAGCAAGGCTTAGCCAAGGAAGCAACGCCTCAGCAAGGAAACATCTGAAAAAATTTAACTATCATGTTTTTTCAGACCTCAAAGTAAGACTTATCCTTTGTCTGTACCTGTTTATTGGGAGGGAACTCCAGTAGTCATTGGGTGAGAGGTAGGGAACTCCCTGGACAGGTCACCATCCCAAGTCCAACACAAGGTAACACACATGCACACAGTCATACCTAAGGGCAATTTAGAGAGACCAATTAACCTGACCAGTCATGTTTTTGGACTGTGGGAGGAAGCCAGGGTACCCGGAGAGAACATGCCCTTGCACATAGAGAACATGGAAACTCCATGCAAGAAGACCCTGTGCTGGGGTTCAAACCTTGCTGTACAGTGGCAACAGTGCCAACCACTGTTGCCACTGTACAGCCAAAACCAGACAACGCTACAATTTTTCAGATCTTTAAATTATGAACTTTCAAAACAAAAACTCCTTCAACATTCAACATTCCCATCTTTTTTCCTGTCTTTTCCATGCTTTTTCCCATAAATGGAAATCTGCCTGAAAGGTACTTGGTCTTTTATTTTTAGATTCAATTCTTTGACTCCAGTGTATTTCAGATGTTTTAGAGTGTCTACAGAAATGTTTTGCTATCATGCTGAATCATCTGATGGAATCTTGGAGAACGCATGGGTGCTTTGTGATGTTGAGCTCATATAATCATACCTAGAAATTAATTTCAGGCAAGGCAGTTTTCTGATCAACGACCTTTAAACCTAGTACAATAACAGGATGGAAGACTAGCAAGATTTTTTAATATGCAGCTTAATTCAGATGTTGACAATCATATACTAATCACAAGCATAGGAAATAAACCAGTTTCTAACTGTCAATATTTTGCTTAAGCTTTTCTTTTTTCAGGGAGGGATAATTATTCCTTTTATAATTTCAATGATCTTATAAATAAGAGCCTGGTCCACAAATTGTATTTTGTGTGCATTCTCTCTAATGTTTTCAATATCAAAATTATACGTATAGGTTAAAATACAGGCATACACCTTTAGAAATATTAGGATAAATGTCCCTTGGCAAGTTGCAAATGTCAGAGGTAACTTGAGGACCCGAAAATTCAGCCGGACAACAACAGATCGGTTCAAAAGACAATCCTCCTAACAGCTGCAGCACAGAGCGGGCAGAGAGTTGATGCAGACAACCAGTGCAGAATCATGAGAGTCCCCCTCCTCAATGACCGGCTCCTGACAGACCACCAGGCTGATCAGGGTGAGATTTATGAAAAGTCGTGATGAGACTCTTGTCAATGACAAAATGAGCAGGAATTCAGGTGTGTTCCTCAGGACCGTAGCCCTCCCAGTCCACCAGGTACTGGAAGCCTCGGCCTCTCCTCTGAGATTAAAGAATATGGCACACTGTGTAGATCGGTACGCCATCAAAGCTAGGTGGTTGGAGGGGGTCCGGAGGAGGGTCCCAGCTGGGATGTGACGTACGGCTTGACCCGAGACACATGGAACGTAGGGTGGATTCTCATGGAACGGGGCAACTGTAGTCGAACTGCCACTGGGTTTACCACCTTGGGTATGGGGAATGGACCCACAAAACGAGGTACCAACTTCTTACTCTCCACACATAGGGGGAGATCCTTGGTGGAGAGCCAAACCTTTTGTCCAACTTGGTACACTGGAGCAGGAGTGTGCCGGCAATTAGCGGCCCTAGCTTGCACTTCCGACATAGCAGTCATGGTTCTTCTGGCCTTTCTCCATATAGGTTGGCATCTCATGGCAGCAGCATATGCAGATGGGACTTTAGCCTCTCTTTCCTGGAGGGTTAACACCGGTGGCTGGAATCCATGGACGACATAGAAGGGGGACAGGCCAGTGGTGCTAGACGGAAGAGAGTTGATAGAGTGCTCCACCCATGGTAAGTTGTGTGACCACTTCGTGGGATCAGCGTCGCAGAGGATGCGCTGCTTGGTCTCCACCTCTTGGTTAGCCATTTCAGATTGCCCATCAGACTGAGGGTTAAAGCCAGAAGACAGGCTGACAGAGACTCCCAACATCGAACAGAACTCCTTCCAATAGCGAAAGATGAACTGAGGTCCTCTATCGGAGACGGGCAGACCGTGGAGGTGGAACACATCACGTGCCAAAATCTCACCCATTTCTTTAGCTGAGGGAAGCTTTTGCAGGGAACCAGATGGAACATCTTAGAAAACCTGTCGATGACAGTGAGGATAACAGTATAACCACTGGACGGGGGCAAACCTGTGACGAAGTCCATTGCGAGGTGAGACCAAGGGCGTGATGGGATGAGGTCGCAATAACCCCGCTGGTGGGCGTCTTGGCTTGGCTGCATTAACGGCAGGACGAGACGAACTCCTTGACAACTCTGATCAGGGTACACCACCAAAACTGAGACTGGACTACCTGTAACGTTTTATTAACTGGGTGACAAAAAAGCTGTGATTTATGGCAGAACATCAGTACCTTCTGGATAAGGATGGTCTGGCACAAAAAAGTGATATCCTGGGCGTGAGTCCGGGGGAGGATGAGCCTGGGTGGCCTGGGTGGCTTCCCTGATCTCTTTCTCTAGATCCAGCATGATTACAGGTAGTTGTACAGCCTCTGAAAGGATGAAATCCTCAGCACCACTGGTCAAAGAATCAGATTTCTCATGAATTCTGGAGAGGGCATCAGGTTTGACGTTCCTGGTCCCAGGTCTTAAGACAGACAAAGAGAAGTTTAAATGTCCAAAAAACAACGGCCACCTGGCTTGTCGAGGGTTGAGTCTTTTAGCGGATTTAAGGTACTCCAAATTCTTATGGTCCGTCCAAACAGTGAATGGTTCCGTAGCTCCCTTTAACCAGTGTCAGGAAGGAGGCAGGGAGAGGTGGTCAGAAAACAGAAGCGAGGTCGATGTCCAGAAAGCAAGCCAGTAAGGTATCCGATGAGGGCAAGGCAGGGCAGAGAAATCCAAGAGACAAAAACAAGATCAGATCAAGCAGACAGGCAAGGAAGGAACGCTGGATACGACTTACACTATAGCTTTTGAAAATCTGGCACTGGTTGTCTGTCAGAGAGCTGTATATAAAGGCAGGAGCACAGGTGGAGCAGATGAGGAGTAATTAGGTAGCTGGCAGGGGAAGAGCAGGTGAAGACAATCCTCCTAATAACTGCAGCACAGAGCAGGTAGACAGGGTAGTTGCAGACAACCAGTGCAGAATCATGACAGAAACTCAACAACATGTTTTCCATAGACATCAACAAGCTTCTGATTTAATTCTCGTTGGATATTTAACTACATTTGAGTGCATTTACTGTGAATTTGTTGGTTTCCTAGCACAAACCTGGCTTTTTAGCAAAGTACATACATCTTAAATAGGATTCAGGTTGAAGCTCAGAGGAAAGCATTACTGTGAGCCCACTTTACCTGTTTTAAAACCAGTTTCAGTTTCTATGTGTGTTTTAGGATCATTATCCGCTTGGAACATCTTGTGGTGTCCAGGTTTCGACCATCTGATCCAAACTGTCACCCTCAGGTGAAAGAGAATTGGTTAGAATATTCAAGAGCAACCCAGGAACCACCAAGACAAAAGTTGGTCATAAGCTGGGAGCTGCTGAAAAACCAGTGTCATTGTCCGCAGTGAATCCAGTTTTACATCTACATAGACTGAAGGGGTGCTGAGCAAGAAAGAAGGCCTTAATCCATAATCAAAACCTTTGTGCAAGACTGTAATTTGTAGCTACCCTCATGGAAAAGCCAAATCCCTTTTAGAGAAAGGTTTCATGGTCAGACAAGACAAAGATTGAGCTGTTTGACCAAAGTGAAAAGAAGTATATTTGGAGGAACCAAGTTAACACTTTTAATCCCAAGAACACCGTACTGGTGCGTCACGCAACTGTCACGCATGGTGGTGGCAGAATCACGCTGTGGGATAGTTTTTCTGTCAGTGATTCTGGTGTATTTCACAAAGTGGATGGAGTAATGAAGGAGAACTACCTCCAATTTTTTTTTTACTTCACCTCAAATGACCAACTTGGTTACAGTCGGATGGTTTAACAGGGCAAGGAACCAGAACACACATCAAAAACTGTCATTTTGGGATGAATAAAGCAGGGTAACATTAAGCTACTGGTACAGCCGCGATGAAGCCCAGACCAAAACCCCGTTGAGTAAATGGACTGTCCCTTAAAGCTGTGTCAGTAAACCAATGCAGGCAGAACTATGCTAGGACATTGTTCATGACTATAAAGGGTTTCTTGCAAACAAAATTATTTTTTAAATATTAGTGAGGTTAGGATTGAAATTTAAATTTTGCCCCCAGTTTTGTTTATAGAAATAATTGAAAACATATAAAATTATTATTGAGATTATTATTAATTTGACCCTCACGTGCTCGATAACAAAATGTAATCCTCTGGCTGGAAATATATATTTCACCTCCTTTTCTGCTCACAGCTGTTGCATTTTACTACAATCAGATCAAATCTGATTAAACCACTTTTAGCCAATTAAACATTTTTAACAATTTGATTATATAATGATGATAGCTTATAATGTTCAGTTCCAGCAAAGTATAGTAAAAACAGATGCCTAATCAGGGTTAGACCTGGTGTTTTATAGTTTATCTGCATGTTTGATCATCTCTTAGTTCATTTAAGTCATCTCTGAGGAAAGTTCCTACACTGTAATGTATTTTTGTCAAAGTGAACATATCTTCTTCTGCTTATTGTTGCAATATTAACCTCACTGGCACTCCACTTTAATTAAATGATAAAAGCCTGAAAGAGACCAGTGGAGTCGGCCCACAATAACCACAGGTTGACATTACACAGTATCCCAGTTATTGCTTCAATCACAAAACTATATATAGTATTAATTCTGTCTCTTCAGAAACTGATTAATGGATTGTGTGAACCGTGAATGTCTTCAGTGGGGTTTTCCTTTAGTTCAAGAGGCCGAGTTAGGATGGAGCTATAAAGGACCAGCCCTTCAAAGGAAAAAACCAATTCAGCTTCGTGTAAATTATTAATACCTTGTGTACTTTAGTTGGTTTATCTGTGCCACCAGTGCTGAGGTCACAGGTTGAATCAGCATCATTGATACTGTGCGACAAATGAAACAGCTTATGGAGGTGTAAGGCCTTTGGATTAAAGCATCCAATAAAAGATTTTGGTTGTTGGTTATAATTAGGGCGGATTCTGATGGGAAGGATATTGGAGTCAGCTGCTCTGCTCTGCTGCAGTTTTTACCCAGATAATCCAAGTGGAAAGATGCTCCATTTCAAATATGAAATTTAAAGAAATATTTCCTCAAATGAGAGTAAAATTGTCTTTAAAGTTTAAAAACTTTCTACAAGCAAAAATAGTTGTCCTTTTTTATTTTCAGCTTCCAAAAAATAAAGTTTTATTTTTTTTAGTTTTAGTCCTGTTTTTCCTGTTTGCTTTTAACACATGTATCCTATCCATATAAGTACAACTGATAATTGTTTATTGTATATACGGTATATCTGGTATATATATATATATATATATATATATATATATATATATGTATATATATATATATTTATATATATATATATATATATATGAATAAAGGGAACTTGACTTTAAATAGAAAACCCAAAAGGAAATTGTTTTTGTTAGAAAAAAACGTCCTTTACAGTTTAACTTTTCTACACAAAGTGTACTTAAATAAACGTTAGGATTTAAAAATGAAATACATTTGAGTAAATGCAACAGCAATAAACGCTGAACTCATTTTAAAGTTAAAGTTAAAAAATGGATAATTTGGTTGAGATATATCAATTTTGACTACATTTAACAGGAAAATGGTCAGGTACTGAGAATAAAGATAAATGAATAAACAGATGTGCTTGCACCCTTACATCCCAGCTGTAGAAGCCTAATACACTGCTCAAAAAAATAAAGGGAACACTCAAATAACACATCCTAGATCTGAATGAATGAGATATTCTCATTGAATACTTTGTTCTGTACAAAGTTGAATGTGCTGACAACAAAATCACACAAAAATCATCAATAGAAATCAAATTTATTAACCAATAGAGGCCTGGATTTGGAGTCACACACAAAATGAAAGTGGAAAAACACACTAGAGGCTGATCCAACTTTGATGTAATGTCCTTAAAACAAGTTAAAATTAGGCTCAGTATTGTGTGTGACCTCCACGTGTCTGTATGACCTCCCTACAACGCCTGGAGATGCTCCTGATGAGACGGTGGATAATCTCCTGAGGGATCTCCTTCCAGACCTGGACTAAAGCATCCGCCAACTCCTGGACAGTCTGTGGTGCAACGTGACGTTGGTGGATGGAGCGAGACATGATGTCCCAGATGTGCTCAATTGGATTCAGGTCTGGAGAACGGGCGGGCCAGTCCATAGCTTCAATGTCTTTATCTTGCAGGAACTGCTGACACACTCCAGCCACATGAGGTCTAGCATTGTCTTGCATTAGGAGGAACCCAGGGCCAACCACACCAGCATATGGTCTCACAAGGGGTCTGAGGATCTCATCTTGGTACCTAATGGCAGTCAGGCTACCTCTGGCGAGCACATGGAGGGCCGTGCGGCCCTCCAAAGAAATGCCACCTCACATCATTACTGACCCACTGCCAAACCGGTCATGCTGAAGGATGTTGCAGGCAGCAGATCTCTCTCCACGGTGTCTCCAGACTCTGTCACGTCTGTCACATGTGCTCAGTGTGAACCTGCTTTCATCTGTGAAGAGCACAGGGCGCCAGTGGCAAATTTTCCAATCCTGGTGTTCTCTGGCAAATGCCAAGCGTCCTGCACGGTGTTGAGCTGTGAGCACAACCCCCATTTGTGGACATCGGGCCCTCATACCATCCTCATGGAGTCGGTTTCTAACCGTTTGTGCAGACACATGCACATTAGTGGCCTGCTGGAGGTCATTTTGCAGGGCTCTGGCAGTGCTCCTTCTGTTCCTCCTTGCACAAAGGTGGAGGTAGCGGTCCTGCTGCTGGGTTGTTGTCCTCCTACGGCCTCCTCCACGTCTCCTGGTGTACTGGTCTGTCTCCTGGTAGCGCCTCCAGGCTCTGGACACTACGCTGACAGACACAGCAAACCTTCTTGCCACAGCTCGCATTGATGTGCCACCCTGGATGAGCTGCACTACCTGAGCCACTTGTGTGGGTTGTAGAGTCCGTCTCATGCTACCACGAGTGTGAAACCACCACCAACATTCAAAAGTGACCAAAACATCAGCCAGAAAGCATCGGTACTGAGAAGTGGTCTGTGGTCCCTACCTGCAGAACCACTCCTTTATTGAGTGTCTTGCTAATCACCAAAGATTTCCCCCTGTTGTCTTTTCCATTTGCACAACATCATGTGAAATTGATTGTCAATCAGTGTTGCTTCCTAAGTGGACAGTTTGATTTCACAGAAGTTTGACTAACTTGGAGTTATATTGTGTTGTTTAAGTGTTCCCTTTATTGAGCAGTGTACATTTTTTTAAATAGCAAGCAGCTAGCATAAGAGGAATTTGATAACACATTTACATCTAAATTGAGCCTTTTAACCAGAAAAGTAACAGCTTCTAGTCTGATGTGAACCCATTAAGTATAACCCCTGGCAAACACATGGAATCACTCTTGGAAGATGTTAGGCTGATGGGTTTGGACTGAAATAACCTTCATAATAATATTTAAATATTGCACTGCTTGAATTTTTTTTTATTATGGATAAAGTTCACTTCTCCATTAGCTGCTCTCTTTATTTTATATCTTTATTTTTAAACAATCAGTCAGTTTCGGACTTTTGGAATTTTGTTTTCCGGAAACGTAATATTCCTTTCCTTTGCTTCGCTCGTTACATCCTGTCTGCTTATGTTTCTACGTGGATTTACATCAAACATGATTTAAGAAGCAGGCCACAACAACATGCATTTGCTAGATTATTCACAGGCGAATACTTCTGTCACATTATTGTGTTCCTGTCTTAATTTTCAATAGGAAGATTTGCTTTCCAAGGTTCCTGACACTGCAGGAGATTCTGGAGGAAACATTTCACGCACCATGTAAACCGCAAAGGCACATCACTGCTACAGCATATTTACAAGTGCTACTCAAATATCACAGCCTTAACCAGTACAGGCAGGCCAATAAAAGAGGTCATCTCAATAAACTAGACTCAGAAATCTAACCATACCTCAAACAAACATAAAACAAACTGACCTCCTGAACTAAAACATAAGGAACTGAAATACTGTTTTAGCTTAACAGATATGACACACAATGGGAAGATAACATGGCTGCCACATCACAAACTAACATAAAACAATGAAATAAACTCCAAACACCCCTCTGGCAATAAAGCATGTGGTTCCATCCACTGAGGTTGTCAGCAGTACTTCAGCTGCTTGACCATTAAATCTGATTCTGATGGATTCTGAGGATGAGTGGGGTTGTAAGGGATTATAAATAAGAATCAGGGTGAATAGTGAATGAAAAGGGATTGAAAAAAGAAACAAGGAAAGGAAGAGGTGGATGAATGGGATGATAAGGATTCATAGATAGAAATGAGAAGGATGAGTGGGTGGCATAAATAGGAATGAGTGCAAAGAGTGGTTCTGAAGGAAACATGTTTACAGGAAGGGTAAGGAGGATGAGAAGTAATCATCAATAGGAATGAGGAGGATGAGTGGGATGAAAAAGATTCATAGATAGGAATGAGAAGGATGAGTGGGATGAGAAGGAATCATTAATACGAATGAGGAGGATAAGTAGTCTGGCAAGATATCATAGACATGAATGAGGATGAGTGCGAAGAGTGGGTCTGAAGGAAACATGTTTACAGGAAGAATAAGGAGGATGAGTGGGATGAATGGAATCATAAATAGGAATGAAGAGGATGATAGGAGGAAAAGGAATAATTTACAGCAATGAGGAGGATGAGTGGGGAAGTAAACGGCCATAAATATGAATGAGCATGAGTGTGAACAATGGGTCTGTAGGAAACATGTTTGCAGGAAGGAGGATGATCATGATGAAAAGATGCTTTAAGCAGGAATGAGAGATGAGAAAATTGTTGGGGAGAGATTATGAGGGGGGATATGAGTGTCAACACAGGGCTAAACAACGTCCTACTGCATATATTCCAGGGCTTTAGAATCACTTACAGTCATGCAGTATACTAGTTCTACAAGATGTGAGGAAACTATTATGATGATGATATCAGTTGCATTAAATCAACGTTTCCTCGCTCCTCTTTCTGAGCTGGTATTACAATGATTCTAACATTGCAGTGGGACTCCCTGTATCAGCCTGAATGTGTTATTTGTATACAAATTAGTTTGTCAACTTGTTTAGTAGTAAAAGGTTTTGCAACCTGGACATTTGCAACACTCCTCCACTGAGCATATAGAAGGAAACACAAACTGATTACTCAGCTGGACTGTTACTTTATTCTGTTTCACTGTTGTTCTCCTAAAATAGTCCAGAACTGTGACTCTTTTAAAGACAAGTGTGGCTAGAACAATTTTACAGTCTGAACTCATATATGGGGCTGAGTCATTCTCTTTCCACTTAAACGGAGTGGAGGCCATCTGATAAACTACCTTCTCTCAACACAAAACAGCTTCAGCCTCCAAATATTTAAACAGCAGCGTTTCTAAAAACCTTTCACTCTGATATAAATATCTACATCACCAACTTTACTTTATACAGTGCCACTGCTCTACTGTGTCACTTCTTCACCCAGCCACATTTGCCATGTAAATCATGCAGGCGAGTGAGTTTAAGGGGACATTCGAGCTCCAGCCCATAACAGCAGTTTCTTTTTTTAGCGAGCCACTATAACTGCACTCAATCTGGAGGGAAAAAACCAGAGGAGTTGATGTCCTACATGCCAGCTTCCTCTGGGAAACATGGTGTGTGTGAACATAGGCATGTATTTCTGAGGCAAAGGAGCTTGATCAATACAGGGTAGCCTATTCACAATGAGTCCTGCAGCTATGTTAGCAGTCATTTTAGATACATTTTTTTTAAAAACTGTTGTGATTTAGTGCAATAAAATGAAATACTTTGTGGAACAGAAAAATGTATAATAATAATAATAATAATAATAATAATAATAATAATAGTTTTTTTTCCTGCACCAGTTTGACATAAGGTGTAATTTATGCAGTGTGAAGCATTTTTCATTTCACTTTTGAGTTTTAATATGGATGTCTCTTGAACATCAGGTACGCAAACAAAACTTGAATGAAATTGGTAGATTTGGTCTCAAAGATCCCTTCAAAATTCTACCAATTTCGAAGGGTTCTTTAAGGGTACCCACAGGGGTACCTATACAGCACCTACGCAGTTTAACTATGGGGGTATGCAACTGGCATTTACAGGATACCGGTTGTAGCTCCTACAGGGTACTTACCATGGACTTACAGAGTATGCAGAGTATGTATAAGGCACTCATCTGTATAAAGGGTATGTAAAGGGTACCTATGAGGTACTTGCTGTGTTCTTCTTACAAGGTACTTATAAGGGCCCGTGCAAGTACTTAGAAGGTTCTGGGGGTGTACTCATAGGGGTCTTAACTAAAGTGGACCTTTATGTTTTGCAGTGCTTACTTAAAAGTGATGTTGGAGTACCTACAGAGCACTCACTTGTAACTTAAAGCATACCCAAGGTTTATGCAAAGGGTGTCTACAGGGTACATAAAGAGTACCTACAGGGGAATCAACTAAAGTATACCTTGCAAGACCCTGCAAGTACCTATGCAGGGTACTTATAGGATATGTACAGTGTTACCTACAGGTACTATCTGGGTGCTTATGGGGTACTTATAGGACACTTGGGTACTCACAAGGGACTATAAGGTTGCATGCAGGGTATAGGTATATGGTATTGTCAGGTCATGGACATGGTACCTACTGTGTATTTACAGGATACCTCTGAGTACTCATGAGATCAAATGTTCTCAGTTCATTTTAGGTTAGTTACCAGTTGTAAGCTGTCAGTAATGTCTAATAGTGTGCTCATTGAGGTGTTTATCCTTACTTGATGTTGATGTTAACGTTATTAGCACATCTTTCTGGTTGGGGTTGCCATATTGATCCTGTATCTTCATCTCTTCTTATCCCTGGCAACCTTCTCTGTATTTAGTTTACATATGTTTAAACCATCTCAGTCCTGCATCTCTAGCTTTGTCTCCAAAACACTAATTGTTGGCATTTCCTCTGAGATACTCACATCTTATCTTCATTACTCCAAGTGAAAATCTATGAGGAGCACATTCAGCTTCTCCACCTTCAGCTCCACCTACTTTCTTTTTGTTTGTGCCACTGTGTCCAGACCAAACATCATAGCACATCTCACTACCATCTTGTAAACCACTTCTTTCCTACTTGGAGCTATGCTTCTGTCAAATATTATTTCTTATCTCTCTCCACTCCTGCGTATACCCTGTAGATACAATGTAGTCCTCTAGCTTTCTTTCAGCACTCCCACTGTTCATGTCTACAATTTCTACACACACATGAATACACTGTTGCATTAGGATTTGTCACAATGGCAGATGATGGACAAGGTTAAAGCACACAGACAGGACGCAACATAAAGCATGGCTTTAGAAGTGCTGAGCCGAGGAGATGAACACATCCGGATCGGGTCAGGAACGCAGACCGCACTCATCCAGATCTACCAGCTGTTAGTCTGTCTGCAGTTTACACAATAAACAGGTGTTCAGCAGACAGTTTGCGTGTGTGAGTGAGCTATGACATAACTTGACTGTTGTATGTGTTCTTTAGGGCGACAGCTGTTGATTACTCTAGTAATCTATTATTCCTTTCCTATTTTATTCCTAATAATTCATCAATTAGTTGGGTAATATGAAATCCATCTGACTTTAACCCTTATTTAGATCTCAGTTTCTGTGGCTAAACATAGACTGAATGTAATGCAAGCCGTTTAGTCTTTGTAACATCATTTGTTTAAAATACAAACGACTGATATTTGAATATTCAGCCTAAGGTCCTATTTACAGCAGAGTAAGGCCAAGTTTAGCTTTCCGTGACCTCCACTGTTTGTTCAACCTGGGCAGGACTGCAGCTATTTTGAAGAAGCTTCTGGAGTGTGAAGGCATCACTTTGCAACACTCATGCTTGTAACCAGGAGTGTTGTTACATGATAAATGCCAAAGGTTCTGTGGCATTTATCATGTACAATTTGAGGGGAAAATAAAGTTACTTCAGGAAATCAGCTGAAAAACAAACAGTCCCACAAATCAGTTGTGATGTTTCCATGACTCTATCTTGATTTGCAGACATGATCTCTATACGTTGGAGGTCTCTGGGCACCCACCAGCTGTTTCAGCCATGTTGTGCTTATTAGCTGTGTGAGCGAAGGCTGATTTAGTGCTTCATTGTCACTAACGCTGCAGTCCTTCATTTACTTCAGCCTCTTCCACTTAGAATCACAGTAAAGACATAAATGTTTCATGGTTCTGATTCACCTAATTATCCATTTTGAGGTTTGCATGTGAAACATGTGGAACAGCTGAATTGTGGCTGAATTTATTAATTACAATTACAGTTTGCACATTATAATATATATTTATGTTTCCATCCATCCATCCGTCCATCCATCCATTAATCGTCTATACCTGGTTGTCCTTTCAGGGTTGCTAGGGAACTGGTGCCTACCTCCAGCGGTTATTGGGTGAGATAGGGGGACATAAAAATTTACAAAAAAAGAGACTTAGAAGTTTTTGTGAGATGCTTATAACCACTTAACAAAGCAGTAGTTAGTAGCACATTCTAGCTCAACTTGTTAATGCCAATAGACAACCTTTTCACTAGTGCACACCTTTCTTTTCAGCAATCAAATGATTCATTTTAACAAGAGTTAGTGACTAAACCAAACCTTACAATTAAACATTACATCATTTTTTACTCCTGGCTTTATTTTCAGGTGCATTTAAATAAATCTCAATTTGTTCCTAATCTGAATCAACGTTCAGTCTTCCCTACCGTCTAACACAAGCCTACAGGTCAGCAAAATACTTTGAATCCTCTTACAGGATATATATATATATTTAAAAGAACTGGATTATTGCCAGCGGAAATTATTTATTTATGTCTAGACTTTGCTTTGAATTTCTGCTGTCTGCTCAGATCACCGTGTTTCAAAGGGCACAGGGTTGTTTAATCTTTGATGTCTGGCAGTTTGTAGCAGTTTAACTGAGAAGAAATCATAGCAAATCATAAATTTCTGCTATTGATTATTATTATTTCCTGATTTTGTTCTTATTCAAAGAAGTTTTTAGTTAAACCTTTAGGATAACATTATTTTTTGTCAACATTCACTACTTATACTACTTATTTATAGCCCTGAATCTCATTCTTCTTTAATTTTTTTGGAGGGAATTACAGGATTACTCTTTGGATTTACCAGCTTGTTGTCCTTATTTACGCAGTGACGCGAGAGAGTCTCTGTTAGCTCCTCTTCATCATCTGAGACCTCAGAGTATCTGCTGGTCAGCAGAAGGAGGTAACGTGATAGTGACAGGTGCACGAAGCTAAAATAGGAGGGGAGCTGAAGGAGGGGTGCAAGAAAAAGAGACGATAGAGAGATAACAAGAGTGCAAAGAGAAATATATGAAAAGAATCAGCGAGGGTTCAAAATGAAATGTTCTAAAGTTTGCTGGCTCTGTGTACAGTTGGGTAGTTTATCTTCTGCAGTATTTCTATGCATCTAAAATAAACTTTTTGCTTTATAAAGTTTCTGCAAACGAACGAGTCGTTCCATCTCAAGAAATGTATATCTTTAAATAAAGGTGCAGATAAACTTAAAGTTAGCATTTAGAGACATTTTCTACCTTAGTTTACAGGTCCAAAAACATGCAGCATGTAAAGTTAATTCTGAATATATAAATAGAATAAATAGTTGTTTGTGTCTTGCTGTCACCTGAATCAAGGCGTATCGTTTTTATTGACATGTTTAGATTTCAGATCACTTTACTGTTTTGCTTTATGATGTTCAAAACTACAGTTGAAATGTCTAAATATGCTTCAGCTACAATGTTAATGTACTATACATTGTGTCAGTAATATGTATTTAGTGTTTTTGTACCAGATTTGTTACCTTGTAAGTGATCACTAATTTAAATGCAAATCATTGCAAAGACTTGTACAAGTCTGTTACATACAGTGCCTTACTTAAGTATTCATACTCCTAGAACCTTTCAAGGTTTTCTCACATCACAACCACAAGTTACAACATGTTTTATGTAGTAGTGCTCAATTGTAAAGGAAGGTACATAAGACATGCTTTTTCAAAATATCTTACAAATTAAAATCCAAAATGTGCACATGTGTGATTTCAATTGTGCTAAAGTTACAATGATTGAAGGTATTTGGAACAGAGGTTATTGCATGAGTTATTATACAGTGGAATTGACATACAGATGCACCCTATTTACTATGTGGCTTCTAAAGGCAATTGGTTGCACTGGATTTTATTTAGCTGTATCAAGGTAAAGGGGGTTTCATACAAATCCACGTTAAAAATGTTTTCCCTACAGATTCCTAGTGAGAGTTCTGTGACGTCAGACTGTTAAGGGGAAACACTATTTGATGTTGGATGCTGATTTTGCTCCTACGTGGTGTTCCCCATTTCTCAGAGGGAATCCCCATCACGATTCTGCCTCCTTGAACAGTTCCTGTCCTCCACCCACATGCAGTGCAATGTGCTGTTTCTGACTCTTCTTATGCCTGCAGAAATGAATCAATGGCCTGGGGTGGCTTGCATCAGCACAGTTAAATGAGAGCATCGAGCAGAAATCAGGAGCTGTGATAGAAAGGTTGGATGAATTGAGCAGGTTCTCAGGGTGTGGATGTTTCATTTCAGGCTGATTTATAGCAGCCTACACACTTTTTGGGACCCCAGGTAAAAATGAGTAAAAGGCTTTTTATATTTATATTTAACTTGTTGATCAGACTTTCTAGGACCCTCTTAATTAGTTATCTATGACTTGTTACTTGATGTATGAATATGACATGACACAGAGGCCCATTTTCTCTGGTCACTCAGATGAGGACCCGGGTTTATCTTACCTCTATGAACAATAAGGATAGTAGGAGAGGTAAAGAAAATCTCCACAGCTCACTGTTTGAAAACTGCAACAAAGAGTGGAATCTCAGGTTCACCAAATCTCCATAAAAACCATTAGTCGCTGCATGCCAACTTGTTGTTTCATAGGGATCCCAAGAAACACTTCATATCTACCACCACAGATGCAAACATGTAGACTCCAGATAGGTTTAGTGTGAAACAAAGGATGAATAAGCATGGTGGAGGGTCTGTGATGCTGTGGGACAGTTTTTCTTCCAAAGGCCCTGTGCGTCTTGTTTGGAAAATTTTAAATAAAACATTGATAAGTTCTGCCAAACCATGAACAATGGGTCACTGTGGGTCCTTTGAACTCATAATGGTCAAAAAGGTATGGATGAATCAACCTAGAATAATTGATACACAACATTACGGAAGCATTTTTCACGATGCTGTTGCTGAATATTGTAATGATACTGATTACAATTAACCCTATTAACATTTTTGTGACTCTCCATCTCTTTCATAATTACAATCTCTTTGGCTTTTTAGTGACTGTGTTCAGTGACTGTTTGCTTCTCAGCCACTAAAATATACATCTTATGTGTATCAAGAGCAGTTAGAGACAACCCAAATAGCCAAATACAGGTCCTTCTCAAAATATTAGCATATTGTGATAAAGTTCATTATTTTCCATAATGTTATGATGAAAATTTAACATTCATATATTTTAGATTCATTGCACACTAACTGAAATATTTCAGGTCTTTTATTGTCTTAATACGGATGATTTTGGCATACAGCTCATGAAAACCCAAAATTTCTATCTCACAAAATTAGCATATCATTAAAAGGGTCTCTAAACGAGCTATGAACCTAATCATCTGAATCAACGAGTTAACTCTAAACACCTGCAAAAGATTCCTGAGGCCTTTAAAACTCCCAGCCTGGTTCATCACTCAAAACCCCAATCATGGGTAAGACTGCTGACCTGACTGCTGTCCAGAAGGCCACTATTGACACCCTCAAGCAAGAGGGTAAGACACAGAAAGAAATTTCTGAACGAATAGGCTGTTCCCAGAGTGCTGTATCAAGGCACCTCAGTGGGAAGTCTGTGAGAAGGAAAAAGTGTGGCAGAAAACGCTGCACAACGAGAAGAGGTGACCGGACCCTGAGGAAGATTGTGGAGAAGGGCTGATTTCAGACCTTGGGGGACCTGCGGAAGCAGTGGACTGAGTCTGGAGTAGAAACATCCAGAGCCACCGTGCACAGGCGTGTGCAGGAAATGGGCTACAGGTGCCGCATTCCCCAGGTCAAGCCACTTTTGAACCAGAAACAGCGGCAGAAGCGCCTGACCTGGGCTACAGAGAAGCAGCACTGGACTGTTGCTCAGTGGTCCAAAGTACTTTTTTCGGATGAAAGCAAATTCTGCATGTCATTCGGAAATCATGGTGCCAGAGTCTGGAGGAAGACTGGGGAGAAGGAAATGCCAAAATGCCAGAAGTCTAGTGTCAAGTACCCACAGTCAGTGATGGTCTGGGGTGCCGTGTCAGCTGCTGGTGTTGGTCCACTGTGTTTTATCAAGGGCAGGGTCAATGCAGCTAGCTATCAGGAGATTTTGGAGCACTTCATGCTTCCATCTGCTGAAAAGCTTTATGGAGATGAAGATTTCATTTTTCAGCACGACCTGGCACCTGCTCACAGTGCCAAAACCACTGGTAAATGGTTTACTGACCATGGTATCACTGTGCTCAATTGGCCTGCCAACTCTCCTGACCTGAACCCCATAGAGAATCTGTGGGATATTGTGAAGAGAACGTTGAGAGACTCAAGACCCAACACTCTGGATGAGCTAAAGGCCGCTATCGAAGCATCCTGGGCCTCCATAAGACCTCAGCAGTGCCACAGGCTGATTGCCTCCATGCCACGCCGCATTGAAGCAGTCATTTCTGCAAAAGGATTCCCGACCAAGTATTGAGTGCATAACTGTACATGATTATTTGAAGGTTGAAGTTTTTTGTATTAAAAACACTTTTCTTTTATTGGTTGGATGAAATATGCTAATTTTGTGGGATAGGAATTTTGGGTTTTCATGAGCTGTATGCCAAAATCATCCGTGTTAAGACAATAAAAGACCTGAAATATTTCAGTTAGTGTGCAATGAATCTAAAATATATGAATGTTAAATTTTCATTATTACATTATGGAAAATAATGAACTTTATCACAATATGCTAATGTTTTGAGAAGGACCTGTATATCATCGACATGCAAAGTTTTAATGCATGGCACTTGAAATGTAATATCTACGGAGCCCGGCAAGAGTCAGCGGATAAAAAAAACAATGCCGTTGGAAATCTGTGCTCACGTTTACTAAACTGTGCGCTGCGCTTTGCAATCCATACGCACCAATTACTCAGTGACTCTGTCGAGACTCTGTCGAGAGTTTGGACACATGGCCCACACCTGCAAGGTAAGGATCTGTTGTCATATATAAACTTAAAGCACTGCCATGTTTAATCAGCACACTTCACAGCTTGTAATATGACTTTATTTTTGTTACACTGAGATGAAACGTTTAAAATGACGGCAGCAGCTAACGTTAACTAAAACGCCATCCTCGGCAGGTGTGGGTCATGACTCTCGTCAGATGTCACTGAGTAATCTGCACGCACGGATTACAAAACGGAGTGCACACTTTATCAAACTGGCCAGATTGATTGCACAGTCTTGTCTCCGTGCGCACAGTTTAGTAATGTGTGAGCACGGTTTTACGCCGGCTTTGTTTACCCTCTGACACTTGTCGGGCTCTGACCAAATATTGCATGCAAGCAGTCTTTTATAATTGTGATATTGCAAACATTGATATTTCGATGATGATTGTGATTTCATATATTGCTCAGCGCAAACAGAAATGGTTCACTAAACACAAATCAGTCTTCTGAATGGCCAACATGGATTTTGTTAAAAGCAATTATTTCTTAAAATAGTTTTTTTTTCTCCTCTGAATATGTTTATTAAAATTAGAAGGTGGATTTTTCAAAAAATATTTTTTCAGTTTGAGATTTTGCTGCAGCAATGAAGGATTTTTGTCATCTTTACCAGGGGTTGGACTAAATGCTTGAAAGTTGGAGCTAATGAAGTGTGATTAGATCATATGGTAACGTCAAAAAGTAAGTAATTACCTGAAACTTGTTTTCAGTGAGACAAACTACATGAAGATGAACCTTCTATAGGTGATCTAATCTACCTCCCATGCTTAACATACTGATAAGAACATGAAATCAGAAAATCTAGAAAGAAACAGATAAGCGGTGATTTGAATCATATAAGAACCTCATAAAGACCAGATTATTTTTTATTATGTCCTGATACCTAAAATCCTAGAATTAAAAGAAGATGCGTTTTCTTTCTTACCACGGCTGTTGTTAATGTTGTTAGTTCACCCAAAGTAAACTTGTTATTTTTTTATTTTTGGTCCCTTTGGTTTAATTCTTTCTGTTTTCAATATATTTGTATATTCTATCATTGTTCTCCCAGTGTGTCCCTTTGTTTGGTACTTCCTCTTTATTTTACATTTAGCAGATTCTTTTTTCTTCCTCTAAGGCACAAATGTCAAACTCCAGTCCTCAAAGGCTGGTGTCCTGAAACTTTTAGATGTGTCCTTGATCCAACACACCTGAATCAAATGGTTGAATTACCTCCTTAGTATGCAGTCAAGTCCTTCTAATTATTTGATTCGGGTGTGTTGAAGCCGAGACACCTAAAAGTTGCAGGACACCAGCCCTCGAGGACTGGAGTTTGACACCTGTGTCCTAAGGCCTTAGGTACATACTATGCAAGAACAGGGAAAGTATTTATTGTACTAAACGCCTTCTGAGTTCTTTCACCCCTGCAGCACATGCACCCATAAAAGAAGAAAGTTCTGTGCAGAATATGGGTCCGATAATCGCTGCTGCTGGTATAAAAGTTGTCCGTTTTTGTCCACTCCTCTTTGGATTCTACTGTTGCTCTCCATACTGGTTGTTCTTGTTGTGCTCCTTTGGTAGATTTGTAAGTCCATTCTTTTTAGTTAATGAAAAATCAATGATCAATGATTCTGCCTGTCTCCTGCTTGCATTAGGGTACATGAAAACGACATGCATTTATTTTCATATTTTCCCCTTCATCTTTTCTCTTTGTTTCTCTCTTCCCAATAAAACTGTTCAGATTAGCACATTTTTCTGATTGTGTTGTCAGATGGTGAATAAGGCATCTATTACAAAACCAGTTATGAGTTTTCATGTGTACTACTTTATTAAAATTAGCAGTGTATCATCATCATTCAGACTGGCTGGAAACAACATCTGTGCTGTGATTTTCAGTCAGTTTAAAGTTCACTGAAATTTTCAACACCGTTTCATGAACACTTTCAAGAGCAAACCGGCTTGTCTCTTAGCTTAGGACAACATGAGAGGACTTAATGTTTTTCACCCATGTTGTTCAGGCACCGTGCCCGCTTGTGTGCACCATCAAACAGGCCTGATGATTACACAAAGGTGTCTGCTTTCAGCAGCTCACTGTGTTTCAGGCTGTAAATCCATGGCGCTTTAATTACCCCCATGTAGACTCACACATGTGTTTGTTTGTCTGAATCTGGCAGATAATCCCGGCACGTTGTCCCTTCCTCTACATTTGACCCTGACCAGCACATAGTTCAGGTCTTTCAGCTGCTAAGTGCCAACGTGGTTCGCTTGTAAACATACACCCAGCATGTTGACCAGACATTAAAAGTGTTTTATCAGACAACTTAAATATGAAAGTCTAGAAGGTAAAATCTTTAATGACTGCTGTCTTATTCAGGCTTTACCCCAACACCTTATAGTTGTATTGGTTCCATCAGATTTGAATTAAGTGAGAATAACAAATGATCAGGTGAAACTGCCAGGTGCCCATCATTTAAAGCAGCCTCTGTTAATGAAAGTCGGATTTAATGTCAATATTTTTTAATAGATTTTAACATTTGGACTGGAAATGATTCTCTCATTCTGACATCTTCAGGTGGATACAGAGGTGTAGTTATTGATGGACTTCAGAGAGTTCAACTCCAATTTCCAACATATTAAAGTGGTGTGGCTGGTTTATTTTGGATCCTGGGAAACACTGTCCTAATCCATGGTTAAATCTATGAAACTGTATCGATGAAGCAACTCAACCAGAACCCAAAACGCAGCCAGACAAGAGAATGGTTAACCAAAAGTTTTAATATAAAAAAATAAATAATAATTGGGTAGAAGAGGTTCCACTGAAGCAGTCAGACAGGAAGGACAGGAATGGAGGTTTATCAGGGAACTGAAATCCAGCCGGGAAGGAAGTGGAAGTGGACAACAGGAGGTCTTGGGGGTTCCAGGAACAAACAGGAGACAGAGAATATTTCCACCAACCAGATGCAGAAGCGGGAGACAATCCAAGGTAAAGCACTGGAGGGTTTCAGGCAGGGGTAGTCCAGTAATCCAGAGACAGTCAGAGACAGGCAGGTTTCAGCAATGTGAGGTCAGGACTTTTCCGAACAGCAGAAGGACAAGGCAGAAATCTGTGGTCAAAAAACAGGCAGGATCAGATAACCAGAAAAAACTCTCTTGAAACATGAATCAAGGCTTGAAAGCTGTGACAGAGGCAACAGACGATCTCGCACTGAGCTGGTGACGAGCAGCTGATTAACTAGGAGCAGCCCAGTGCAGGTGAAGGCAATGAGTAATCAGCACAGTCAAGGTGAGCTGAAGGGCTGGAATCATGACAGAAACA